>NC_090444.1:537563859-537868632 GCF_031143425.1 Pleurodeles waltl | reverse complement strand
GTCGCGAGCATTAGGCCTACCCACGCAAGCGAAGTACCATTTTTATCAGGAGACTTGGGGGAACACAGAATAGCAAAACAAGTGTTATTGCCCCTTGTCTTTCTCAAAAAAAATTCCTTCAAAATGTAAGACAGTGTGTAAAAAAGATGTCTATTTGAGAAATAGCCTGTAATTCACATGCTAGTATGGGCACCCCGGAATTCCGAGATGTGCAAATAACCACTGCTTCTCAACACCTTATCTTATGCCCATTTTGGAAATACAAAGGTTTTCTTGATACCTATTTTTCACTCTTTATATTTCAGCAAATAAATTGATGTATACCCAGTATAGAATGAAAACCCACTGCAAGGTGCACCTCATTTATTGGCTCTGGGTACCTAGGGATCTTGATGAACCTACAAGCCCTATATATCCTCGCAACCGGAAGAGTCCAGCACACGTAACGGTATATTGCTTTAAAAAAATTGACATTGCAGGAAAAAGTCACAGAGTAAAACGTGGAGAAAAATGGCTGTTTTTTTCAGCTCACTTTCAATATTTTTTTTATTTTAGCTGTTATTTTCTGTAGGAAAACCTTGTAGGATCTATACAAATGACCCCTTGCTAAATTCAGAATTTTGTCTACTTTTCAGAAATGTTTAACTTTCCAGGATCAAGCATTGGTTTCACAACCATTCCTGTCACTAACTGGAAGGAGGCTGAAAGCACCAAAAATAGTAAAAATTACGTATGCCCAAGTAAAATGCCAAAATTGTGTTGAAAAATGTGGTTTTCTGATTCAAGTCTGCCCGTTCCTGAAAGGTGGGAAGATGGTGATTTTAGCACCAGAAACCCTTTGTTGATGCCATTTTCAGGGAAAAAACCACAAGCCTTCTTCGGCAGCCCTTTTTTCACATGTTTTTTAAAAAAATGAAATTTTCACTGTATTTTGGCTAATTTCTTGGTCTCCTCCAGGGGAAAACACAAACTCTGGGTACCATTAGAATCCCTAGGATGTTGGAAAAAAAGGACGCAAATTTAGCGTGGATAGTTTATGTGGACAAAAAGTTATGAAGGCCTAAGCGCGAACTACCCCAAATAGCCAAAAAAGGGCTCAGCACTGGGGGGGAAAGGCCCAGTAGCTAAGAGGTTAATGTTCACATTGGAAAGACCTGTAGTTGGCTGCAATGATCACACCAGGAGCTATAGTAGGGCACCAACATCTGCAAAATTAGTTACCAAAGGGTATAGTGAGTGGGCATAGAAGTGGGAAATAACAGCATGCCAGTGACAAAGACAATCTAAATAATGACAATGAAATGTGGAGTAACACTGTCCTACCTGTGTGTCATTGGAAGTATTGTCTGATCACTACAGTTCTGTTGTCCTCATCTTCATCCTCTGCCTCCTCATCCTCACTGTCCACAGGGTACACTGCTGCCACACAGCCATCTCCAGCCTCCTCCTCCAGAAGGCTCATGGCGTCTCAAGGCAAGGTTGTGCAACATACAGCATGCCACGATGATCTGGCAGACTTTCTTGGGTGAGTAGCACAGGGTCCCACCTGTTAGATGGAGGCACCGAAACCTGGCCTTCAGGAGGCCAAAGGTACGTTCTATAGTCCTCCTTGTATGCCCATGTGCCTCATTGTAACGTTCTTCTGCCCTTGGCCTGGGATTCCTCAACGGGGTCAGTAGCCATGATAGGTTGGGGTAACCTGAGTCACCTGCAAATATGGAGGGACAACATTAAGCCACACACCATCCCATATGGCCTACACCATACCCATACACCAACATCCACAGGGTTGGAACCAGGGCTCACCTATTAGCCACACCCTGTGCCTCTGTAGTTGGGCCATCACATTAGGGATGCTGCTATTCCTCAGGATAAAGGCATCATGCACAGACCCAGGATACTTAGCATTGACATGGGAGATGTACTGGTCTGCCAGGCACAGCATCAGGATATTCATGGAATGATAACTCTTTCGATTTCGGAATACCTGTTCATTTTGACGGGGTGGGACAAATGCAATATGTGTTACATCAATTGCCCCAATTATGTAGGGGATATGTCCCATTGCATAGAAGTCAGACTTCACTGTGGCCAAATCATCCATTTGGGGGAAAACAATGTAGCTGCACATGTGTTTTATCAGGGCAGACAACACTCTGGTCAGCACTATTGAGAACATCGGCTGTGACACTCCTGCTGCCAAGCCCACTGTCACTTGGAAAGAACCAGTTTCCACGAAATGGAGCACTGATAGAACTTGCACAAGAGAGGGGATCCCAGTGGGATGACGGATAGCAGATATCAGGTCAGGCTCAATAGGGCACACAGAGCCGTTATTGTGGCCCTGTCAAGTCTGTAGGTGAGGATAATGTGCCTGTTCTCCGTTGTTGCCAAGTCTTCCGGGGGTCTGGCAATGGGGGTATGTCTCCACCTCCTATTCATCCGCAACAGTTGCATTCTAAGGGACAAAAGAGTGAGGAGTCGGTCACAAACTGAACATTGTAGCCACAACAGTACAGTGCATGATGTCAATTTTAAATGTGTAAGTGGCATTTGTCCTGTATGTCCAATTGTGAACTGTGACACAGTTATAATCCAGGGCCTCCCCCCCCCTGAAATGGCGTCGGCGTGTCCTGTGTGGAGGGACAGGTGGAAGTGAGGTAATTACGCTGACGTTGTGTGCCGTTGCGGGAGGCAGTCAGGAACCGCCGTGCAACTCCTCATTGGATAACATTGGGCCCTATGATGTACAGTGGCCAATAGTGATGTACGCTGGCAGTGACGGTATGCACTGCCGCGGACATCACTGCCATTTTCTCTCTGTCCTCTCACTTGCTACCTGACCTTCAACAGGAGAGACCCTACACTGCATGTGCTGCTGTGACCTGTGTCTGGGACCTACCATGGCGCGTGTGACTGGGGAAAGGGCCCCTGCCTTCACCTCGGAGGAGTTGGAGAGACTGGTGGATTGGGTCCTACCCCAGTACGGACTGCTGTATGGGCCTCCAGACCAACAGGTGAGTACACTGTCAGTATGATGTATGGGGCATGAATGCACTGGAGTGGTGTGTGTGAAGGGCTCGTGTGGGGGGGGTTGGTGGATGTCCCCTGGGCAGCGTACAGTTTGTGGCCTGGGCCCTGTGTGCAAATAGCAATGTATAGGGGTATGGTGGACCATAAGTTAACAGGCAGGACGGTCTGACTAATAGCTTTCCCTGTGTGTATTTGTCTGCAGGTCAGTGCCCATCAAAAGAAGGGTATATGGCGTGCCATCGCCAAGGACGTGCGGACACTGAGGGTCTACGGCAGGCAGAGCACCCACTGTCGGAAACGGTGGGAGGACCTGAGACACTGGGCACGGAAGATGTCGGAGGCCCAGCTGGGAATGGCCTCCCAATAAGGAAGGGGTGCCCGTCGAACCCTGACCCCCCTGATGGCCCGCATACTGGCGGTGGCATATCCTGAGCTGGATGGGCGCTTAAGGGCATCACAGCAGCCACAAGGGGGTGAGTACAGTGCCAATCATTACAACTTACACATGGTAGGGTGGTATCCGGATGGTGGATGTGTGTCTGTGGGTGCCCTTAGGCCAGGCCTGACATTACAGAGTAGGTCCCATGTTGTACAGGGTTCTGATGTGATATTCCTGCTACTTAGCTTGTAGGCATCCTCTACTGGGCAGGGCTGTGTGGGTCCCAGGTATGCTGCAATTGGCGGGATGTGTCCCTCCCCATGCCCAGGTGGGTAGCATTGGTACTGGTAGTGAATTGCATAGTGCGTAGGCCTGTTCCCTGTGTGTGGTATGTACGCCAATGTTGGTGTTGGTGCAGCCATTGACCAAATGTATCCTTTGTCTTTCCCCCCCCCACACTTTTTGTTTTGTCATCCTGTCATTATGTGCATTAGCATCATCTGGTGGAGGAGCAGAGACATCGGCGACGGAGGGAGCTGCATCCCACAGGACCCAGGAGGCAGAGTCCACCGACGCTGAGGGCACCAGTTGGACGGAGGGCGAGGGAAGCACCACGCGGAGACTGGAAGGGACAGTTCTGACACAGATACCTCCTCTGATGGATGCTCCCTGGTGGTGGCGGTCACTTCTGTGACCACCACAGCTACAGGTACAGCTGCCACCCCCGTACCAGCACCGCCCTCCCAGAAGCCCCTCAGCGAGTTGCCCTTGCCTGCTCACCCAGGAGGGAGGGCATCTCCTACACCCCAGGTACCTCAGGCCCTGCCCCAGTTAGCCCTGCTGCCCTGAGTGAGGAGGCTATTGACCTCCTGCAATCCATCTCTGTAGGACAGTCAACCATTGTGAATGCCATCCAGGGGCTGGCAGCCCAAATGCAACAGACAAATGCATTCCTGGAAGGCTTTCACACTGGCTTGGCAGCCCAACAGAGATCAGTCCTGGCTCTGGCCTCCTCTCTGATGGCAGCCATTGTCCTTGTTTCCACCCTCCCCTCAAACTTCCTCCTCCCAATCCCATTCCCCTCATCCCCATCCTATCCGAAGCACACAGACAGACGAGCATGCACACAGGACAATACACAAGAGTGGCACTGGCAAACACAGGCACCACACATCATCCCACAGGCACTCACACAAACACCATCCAGATGCAGACATACCAACATGCACTGCCTCCACTGTGTCCCCCTCCTCCTCCTCATCCTCCACCTCACTCCCAGTTGCGTTTATACTCACACCTGCATGCACTACATCCTCATCCACTACCAGCATCACCACCACACCAGGGTGGCAAAAACCCAGGCAAGCACCTCAGCCACCCAGTCCATGGGCACATTAGTGTCCACACCCACTCATGGTGGTAAAGGATCCAGGGCACGAGGCAACCTCAAGGAAGGGGTGCCATCCCCAAGTGCTGCCCGGCAGGGCAAGGAGCCTGCCCCAAGTGCTGCAAAGAAGGGCAAGGTGCCATCCCCAGCTGTTAACAGGAAGGGCAAGGAACCTGCCCCAGCTGCTGCCAGGAAGAGCAACGTGACATCCCCAGCTGCTGCCAGGAAGGCCAAGGAGCCTGCCCCAAGTGCTGCAAAGAAGAGCAAGGAGCAATCCCCAGCTGCTTCCGGGAAGGGCAAGGGTCCTGCACCAGCAGGCAGGAAGGACAAGGGGCCTGGTGCTGGGACTCAGTTGGAACCCCCACCACCAACCATGGTTGTGCAGCCGTCTGAGGCTGCAGGAAATGGGCAGGAGCTTCCCCCCCCCAAACACCAGCAGCAGCAGCACCCCCACCACCAGCAGTGGACAGCCGTCTGATGCTGCAGGGGATGGGCAGGAGCTTCCCCCCACAACCGCCACCATTAGCAGCACCACTACCACCACTGAGCAGCTGTCATCGCCGGCTGACGGTCTGTAGTCCTGCCTCCAGGGGCTGTTGTGCGGCCTGCCCCCTGCAAATCCTCTGGGTATGACGCCCAGCTGAGAGACTGTGACCTTGCATTCCCCAGGATCTGAAGCACAGGACATGATGCCCCCTCCAGAACCAGTGGGTATGACACCCACTCACCGCATCCTCCCTATGATCTGAAACACAGGGCACGATGCCCCCTCCAGAACCAGTGGGTATGACACCCACTCACCCCATCCTCCCCAAGATCTGAAGCACGGCACGATGCCCCCTCCAGAACCAGTGGGTATGACACCCACTCGAGAGACTGTGGCCTTGCACTCCCCAGGACAAAGCACAGGGCATGCTGTTCCCTCCAGAACCAGTGGGCAAGACACCCACTCCAGAGTCTATGGCCTAGCACTCCCCAGGACAAAACACAGGGCATGTTGCCTCCTCCAGAACCAGTGGGCAAGACACCTACTCCAGGAACTGTGGCCTTGCATTCCCCAGGACCAAGCACAGGGCATGTAGCCCCCTCCAGAACCAGTGCATTTGTTCCATCTGCCGGCTGAGGTGCCCCCCCCGTCCCAGTCACCCCGAGGTGCCTGCCTATTTTCAAACTGATGCCCCTGCAGTGTTCTCTCCATGTTGGTGCAGGAAACAGGTGGGGCCTTGGACTTTGTCATGTGGCCCTGTGACCCACGCACATTGAGGACTGGGCAGTGTCCTTGAACTGTACATATGTATATTCTTTTGGATTGAATGTTTGTCTTTTTACTGTATTTATATTATTACACTCACTTTCATCTATTTGTGTTGTCCATGCATTATTCCTGAGGGGTATAGGGTAAATATGTTGTCTTACTGCATCTGATTGTGTGTATGGTGTTGGGGGTGGGGGTGTGTGTTGTGCGTGTGTGAGTCACTCTCTTTTTTACCTCCCGCTCCCTTGTGTGCTAGGTGGCTGTACTCACTGTGGTCGTCTTCGCCGTCGTTAGTGTTCGTGGTAGAGCAGGACGTAAAATAGCATGGGAAATATTTGCAGCTCGGGCTCCATGGCGTTGGGGTTCTTCCCTGTGTCTCCAGAGGTGAGTCCTTTCCCCTCTGTGCAGTGTTTCCGCCAGACGGTTGATGTCGTTGGTACCGCCCCGGAAAAGGTGGCTGTTTCAGGGGTCATAATATGGTGGGCGGAACATTGCTTCCGCCTGGCTGTAGGCAGCTACCGCCGTGGTGGCTGTTGTTTCACCCTGGTGGTCGGTGTGGTAAAGTGGCTGTCTATCTGAGATCTTTCCGCCATGGTTATAATTTGGCGGTAGTTACAGCCAGCCTGTTGGCGGTATTATCGCCACTTTATCACCGACCGCCAGAGTTGTAATGAGGGCCATATTGTGTGTGGGGAGGGAGCTCTGCCCAAATTTAAGAACCAGGCCCAGCCTGTATATAAATTTATTGCAACCCCAAAAGAATACTTTGGGTGTAATTCAGGCAGCAAACACACAGCAGGCAAGGAGAGATGATTGCACACGTCTCAGCGTGTTCATAAGCACTCGGCTTTGCGCGTACACGCTAAAAGTAAAAAACACTGTGGTCATAGAAAAGGGCTGCATGGCAAAGCTGCGCGTCTTTGCTCCCCTTGTCCCACTCCACTGAATAAGGGGGGGTGCGATCAGATCGCCCGCCCCCGGGAGGAAAATAACGCTCCCACAAATGAATTACAGAATAAACAACAGCGCGCGCGCCGCACAGTAAAATTAGCATAATAAAACAGTAATGAAAGCACTTGACTGGCTGCGAAGCACTAAAGAAAGAGGGGTTGATTTATGTGTGTTAGTGGTATATAGGGGTACTCCTCTATGGTCCTCACGTGTTATTGAGAGTGTTGGGATTTGTAGTTTTTCTTGTTACACTTTCAATTTGACTGCTGTCAATATTCAAGTGAAGAAAGAGAAGCATAATCGGAGTCTCTGGTCCTAACATAGAATTAGCCTTACCTTCTCTGTGTCTGTTCAGTCATTAGCATCCTTGAGGAAATCTTGCAAGTATTCTTTGGCCAGAGAATTCTTCACCTTGGTTAGCATTGCAACGTCGGCTGTGACATTAGAAATTTCTCTCAGGTCAAGTTAACTTGAGCAGGCACTTGCACATATGCTTCCACCGCTTCGTCAGTGGTCGTGCTATTCTCTGCTAGTTGTGGCGGGTGACGTGACAGGAAATCCGCCATGTTACCATTGTGCGGTAATGTTGAAGATGAATGGCCCATTGTTCTGTTTATGGCAGGGGGGTGTGGCTGTTGAACAGGGGGACAGGTGGTCGATGACCACTCTAAATGACCTTCCACAGAGGTAGAGGTGTAAATGTCCACAGGCCCTCTTGATTGCAAGGGCTTTCCTCTCAATCTGCGCACAGTGCTTCTCAGTCTGTGTAAGTGCCTTGCTTGCAAATGCCAGCAGTGCGCATCTGCCAGGTTTGACTTCCTGGGTGAGGTTGGCTCCAAGGTCTACCAGGCTGGCATCTACTCTGAGCTCCGTCTTCTTCTTAAGGTCAAAATATGCCATTGTTGTTTTGCTTATTAGCGCTTCCTTGAAGGCTTGGAATGCTTCCTCTTCCTTTTGATCCCAGGACCAGGTGGCTTCTGCCTTGGTAAGGGACCTGAGTGTCTCTGCAATTGTGGCTAGATTTGGTATGAATCCACCCCAACAAGTGGCCGTTCCTAGGAAACTGTGCACCTCAGTCCCAGTCCTCAGTGCTGGAGCTTGCTTGATCGCCGGGGATTTTCATCAGTCATTCTGCACGCCCTCTTGGCTAAAGACATAGCCACAAAACTTAATGAATGTCTGGAAAGAGAGGCATTTCACTTTGTAAAACGTGGGGCTCTGACAGGTGTTTGAGAGTGGCTCGAAGATGTTGGTGATGTTCCTCTGCAGTTGTTAAATGAATGAGAATGTTGTCACTCACATTCATGATGCCTTGTAGTCCTAAAAGGGTTTCCCTAATGGCATCCTGGAACAGCTCCGCTGCTAAGGAGATGCCGAAGCTCTATTGCTTGTATTGTCGTAGCCCCAAGTGTGTTGAGAATATAGTTATGTATTTACTCTCCTTCGGCAGACAAAGCTGATGGTATCCAGCATTCAAGTCTAGCTTAGAGAACCACCTGGAACTCCTCAGATTGGTAATTACGTCATCTATGGTGGGCGTTATTTGCCTCTCCCGCTTTATTGCCTGGTTGGGGAGATGCATGTCAGTACATAGCCGTATCTTTCCCAGCTGGTTTGGCTTCTACGCAATTTCCATGGGGGACACCGAAGGTGTTAGTCCATTTGCTTTTTCTATCACCCCTTAGTTCTCCCTTGTCCAGTTCCTGCTCCACTAGTGGACGGAGGTGAAAAGGGATGTGCTGGTGTCTCAGGGCAGTGGGCTTCACTGACTTGCTGATGTGCAGCTTGATGGGTGGTGGCTTCAGCCATCCTAGGCCAGTAAACAACTCAGGAAATTGGCTTAGCAGTTGGTCTATTTGAAATGCCCTCACGCTTTCGGCGAATGACACTAGCCCAAAGTCAGCAGCTGAATGGCTGCCGAGAAGTGTACCCGCTTTCCATCCACAATGTGAAAAGTGGTTTGGTTTTCCTTGTTGTCTTACTTGATGTTCACAACCATGCGTCCTTTCAGTGGCAGAGGTGTGTGCTCCCATATGTAAAGTTTCACGTTTTGGATGGCACTAGTGTGGGGTACGGTTGCAGGTGCCAGTATTGCTGAATGCCCATAATGTTGACTGAGGCACCTGTGTCTATGAGCACTTTTACCTGGGACCCCGCAATCTTGATTACACAGGTTGGTTGGGGTCTTTGGTGTCATTTCAGGTCATCCGTGAAGGAAATGAGGAAGACCTTTTCAGGTGATGAGTCCTCTGGGGTATACTTCTACCTCGACGCATGCAGGTTTACCTCTGGTGGCTCTGGGTTGTCCAATGACAGTTGTTTGACTGCTCTTGTGGGTGCATGCCTTCCTCTCGCCCCTCTTCCTCTGGTGCATCCTCAGCATACCTTTGCAAAGTGCTTCATTTTTCCACAGTTGGAGCAAATTCTGCCTTGTGTGGGGCAGTCTTTTGGGGCATGTCCCTCTTGCCCACAGTATATGCTGTGTGGCCCTTGTCTCACTGGGGCATGTGACTTGGGTCTTTATTTTGCATTCTGTATGTGTACTGCATTGCTGCGTTCCATCTTTATGGTAGGGCCTTTCTCCAGGACTTGTGCAATGGCATCATCCATTTTGGTAGCTTTGGCTGCCGAGAGGTCTTGTGACCTTGCCATTATGAGGATGTCATCAAGGCTAATGTTCTGCTCCCTTAAGATAAGGCCTCTAAGCATCTTGTTGCAACACTCCTGAATGAGCTGTGCTCCTATTTCCTTGGGTTGGTCATCTGCTGTGCATGTGCTGGCTAGTTCTCTGAGCAGGGCATAGAATTGATCTATCAATTCTACTTCTCACTGGAGCGCTTGGTGGAGTTTGAACCGTTTGAAGTCTGGGTTTAATTGAGGTTGAAGTGAGCATTGATCGCTCTCACGGCTGTTGCACCAGTGTTAGGAAGAGGGCTGAAAAGTTTATCTCGTCCCCTACCCCCAAAATGTAAGAGAAGTGACCTCTTCACAGCTCTGTCCTATTCACTAGTGGCGATGAAGCAATTTTCCAGCTTCCCTTCAAATATCTTCCAGCATGGGGAGGCTGTTGCAGGGTCTGCATGTTTGTTGAATGGTGGTAATGCTCCTACCATGGCATACTGCTGTGGAAAATGCATAGGGGGTGCTGCTGCTGCTTATTCATTTGTCATGTTGAATTGGGCATAGAATGCTTATTTGGCAAATTAGCACAGTGGATTGTTTAACTGGGGTGCTGCCACTGCTACTGTGGTGGTCTGTAGGTGCTTTCGCAGGCACTCTCCCTTCTCCTTTATGGAGGCTGTCAGCTCCAAGTCACCAGGGTCACCCTTTACCCCCGTTTCTGTTGCAGGTACTCGTGTGGCCATGTGTAGACTAATGCCAAAATTGCACAGGGGCGTGCCTTGCCAAAGCAGTCTCCCAACAGTGTACTGTGTAATAGTTTACAGCTGGGAGCGTGCTGCTTGCAATAAGCACACTGAGCGTGGCTGTATGTATGGTCCCAAGTGTGTGAGGAAGAGCCTGGACACTCACGTTCAATCTAAAGTACCTGACTGCCAAGAGCCTTCAGACACTGGCATCAGAACAGCAACTGTATCATGGACTGCAAGCTGTGCGCAATGAAGGGCCTGAAGATCTGTTGAGGGCCCCAGGGCCGGCCTTCGTGCGTCACCTTGTGCAGCTTCTGGTGCACTTGTCAGTTGGCATGCAGGGCATTGTTTCACAAGGACGTGAACAACAGTCGAGGAGGGTGGGGCTGTGGAGGGTGGGGCTTCACCTCGACTGCGGAGGAAGTCTGCGGGGGAGGCAGCAGATGTTTCCACGCAGGCAGATTACCGGCACTGGTGGAGGCGGGTCGGATAACAGGTGAGCACTGCTTGCAGCTAGCGGGATCCTGGTGGTTATGGTACGTTGCGACGCAGCAGGTGGCGCTACTTGGACGCACAGCCATTGCTCTGGCTGGTGCAGTTGGCAACCCGGGCCACGGTCCGCAGTCGAGATCAGGTGTGGGCAAAAGATGTCGTCATCAGTGTAGTGACCCGACAGAAACTAGGGTCACTGGCAAAATCACCAGACCTAGGCTGCTCACACCCACAGCAAAGAACATGACACACACTCAGTATTGTGGTATGGTGTTACATGTGTAAGGTAAGTAATGTAAGTGTTATGTTAATAGAATGTTAGTGGCAGGATTCTTACTGAAACCCCTTCAAATGAAAAATTCCAAACAATGGTTCTTTTGGACAGTTGCTGCTGGACTTTCATGCGGAGGGTTGCTTTCCAGTGGGCTCCTCTTTTCAACTTGGAATAAACCTTTTATTACCTACCTGAAGTCCAAAGGTTTATTCTTAGCATACTGGTGACGAGTGGTCCTGGAGGAGCTCGCCTAGCGAATTTGTGCAGTTCACTCTTCGGATTTGTTGTCTTTTAGAGGTTCCCGTCTGACAGGATGCTCTTCACCGTGCTTATTTGCAGATGCGCTGTGGGCTGAAGTTTAGGCGGTGCTGCACTCTCATGAGCCGCTTCAGTGGGCCTTTCTTGAAGTTTCCAGTTTCGGTGAGTTGCAGGAAGTTGGGCATGAGCGTTGACAGAACGTGTATGCTGAAGAAAGAACAAATAATCACAGGCAAAAAGGTCAGACAGGGAAGCTTCATTGAACTGGTGTCTCCAAAGCCAGGTCGTCACCACGCTTATGACGCTGTAGCGGTCATTTTACGTTACATTTCTTCAGCGCAAACACAGCACTGCCATCTTGTGCCTTCGGTGACACACTTCTTTTAAAGAAATCAGAGTGTTTATTTAACATTAATTGTGATTGCTGGGCACACCACTCTTAATGAAATAGCTTGAAATTCGAGTGGCAAAGTATTTTTACATGAAAGTGCCTGCATGTTCAGTGACATGCTCACCAAAATATCCATGTTGGAAATATTTTTAAATAAATACCTCAAAGGCTTCAATTAAATCGAATGAAGTGCCCGCTCATTCGGTGATAGGTGCACCATTAGCAACTGCCAAATTAATAAAAGTTTTATACTGATAAAATTGTGAAATGTAAACGCTGGCCCGCACTTTAAAAAAAAAGAAAAAAGGAAGAACAAGAGAAGACAAACTTTGCATATTATATTGCTATAATTTGTTTTAATTCAGTGTGCATGTTAATAATATTAATATACAGCTTTACTCATAGAATTTGAACTTGACTTTTGTTTTAGGTGTGATTCACGTTTTAGGGGTCAACAAAAGACCGCCAGCGCGCAGAAGACCCCGCCGGCCACATAATGTACATTCAGCTGGGCCGGCAACAGTGTTTCCGCCAGCCGGCCCAGCTCAATACAGGACCTGTACATTGACAGCCGGCGGCAATGTAGCAGTGCGGCAGGTGCAGCAGCACCAGTCGTGCATTTCACGGCACGAAAACCGGGCAGTGAAATGCGCCACGGGGTGTGCACGGGGGCCCATGCACTGCCCAGGCCAAGTATATGGGCAGTGCATGTGCCACCAGGGGCACCCATTCCGCCAGCTTTTCCCTGTAAACTGCCAGGGAAAGGTTGGTGGAACCAGGAACATTATCCGTCGGGCAGCGCTGCCCTGACGGATATGTAACTCCACCATCGCCAGGCTGCCTGGCGGCGGAAACCTGGCGGTGGCGGAGTTACAATAGTGGTGGTTCTGCCACAAATATTAAATGGCGGTCTGGGCCGTCATGACGGTGGCGGTAATTACTACCATGCCGGTGGCGGTAATTACGGCCACCGCTGGCATGGTGGCCCAGACCGCCATGTTCATAATGAGGACCATAGTCTGGTATACAACATGGCTTTGAATCAGTATTTGATTCAAAGTACACCTTTCTGACAGCATCCAGGAAAACCACCTACGAAGTGGAAAAACTGGTTACGTGGTTTTGAGACTTATTTAGTGGCAGTGGTTGCCACTAAATTTGAACCCAGAAGAAAGTTAGCTTTACTTTTCAGTCACTTGGGACAAGAAGTCCAACAAATTTTCTATAATTTACCAGTATTTGATGCTCCATTGGATCATTTAGGTCGATGGAATGAGTACACGGAAGCCATTAATAGGCTAGCGAAAACATTTTCAAAGGAACCTAGCGTTCTATTAGAAAGATTCAACTTTTTCAAGAGAAAAAAATGGCTAACGAGAGCACTGAAGAGTTTGTATCTGCTCTTAGGCAATTAGCCTCTACTTGAAATTTTGGTGAAACTTTAGATATGTACATAAGGGATCAGCTAGTTTATGGATGTTTGGAATTAAAATACAGGAGCATTTGCTAGGATGCAGAGATCCCACCTTAATAGAGGTTGTGGACATTGCGAAAGGTTTTAAGTGCTTATTAGTCTCAAGTAAACTCATAAATCAAGAGCAAGCTGCATGTAATATCAAAGAAGCAGACACTAAGGCGCTCATTACGACCCTGGCGGTCGGTGATAAAGTGGCGGTAATACCGCCAACAGGCTAGCGGTATTTACCGCCAAATTATGACCATGGCAGAAATATCTCCGAAAGACAGCCAATGTACCACACCGACCGCCAGGGTAGAAACAACAGCCACCATGGCGGTAGCCGCCTACAGCCAGGCGGAAGTCAATGTTCCGCCTACCATATTAAGACCCTGCAAACCGCCACTTATTCCGGGGCGGTACCAACGACATCAAAAGCCTGGCAGAAACTGAGTTCAGAAGTGAAAAGACTCACCATTGGATACACAGGGAAGAACCACGCCATGGAGCCATAACTGCATGTTTTCCCGATGGTATTATACGTTCTGCTCCACCACGAACACCAACACCGGCGAAGACAGCGAGTACAGCCACCTAGCACACAAGGGAGGGGGGGAGTAAAAAGGGAGTGACACACACACACATGCACAACACACACCCCACACACAAACACCATATAATCAACCATATGCATTAAAAAAACAATTTGACCCCTAACTTGGCTGAATAATGCAAGGACAAAACGATTTCACCAAAGTGTTTGTAATAAGATCAACACGGTAGAAATAATAAGATAGGCAAGATAATAGATACATACATATTTACAGAAAAAGGGACACAGCACAGTCCTCAATTTGCGTGGGCCGCATGGCCACAGGCCAAAGTCCAAGGCCACACGTCACCTGCTTCAACACGAAGAAAACACTGCAGGGGCATCAGTTGGTAAATAGGCAGGAACCTAAGGGGGACGGGGGGCACCTCAGCTGGGAGATGTAACAAGACTACTGGTTGTGGAGGGGGCAACCTGCCCTGTGCTTGATCCTGGGGAGTGATGGGCCAGAGTCTCTCATGTGGGTGTCTTACCCACAGGTTCTGGAGGGGGCAACGTGCCATGTGCTTGATCCTGGGGAGTGCAAGGTCACAGTCTCTCGAGTGGGTGTCTCACTAACTGGTTCTGGAGTGGACAGCTTGCACAGCAGCCCATGGAGGCAGGATTACATAACGTCCGCCGGCGCTGACGGCTGCACAGTGGTGGTTCTGCTGGTGCGAGGAGGCTCCTGCCCATTCCCTTCAACCTTGGACGGCTACATAGTGGTGGTGCTGCAGGTGGGGGGAGGCTCCTGCCTATCCCCTGCTGCAACCTCGGATGGCTGCACAGTGGTTGTGATACTGGTGGGGGGAGGCTCCTGCCCTTCCCCTGCAACCTCGGACGGCTGCATAGTGGTGGTGCTGCTGGTGGGGGTAGGCTCCTGCACATCCCCTGCACCCTCGAACGGATGCACAACCATGGTTGGTGCTGGGGGCTCTGTCACAGTTCCTGGTCCAGGCTCCTTGCCCCTCCTGCCTTCTGGTGAAGACTCCTTGCTCTTCCTGCCTGCTGGGGCAGACTCCTTGCTCTTCCTGCCTGCTGGTGCAGGCTCCTTGCTCTTCCTGCCTGCTGGGGCAGACTCCTTGCTCTTCCTGCCTGCTGTGGCAGTTTCCCTCCCCTTTAGGCTGGCTGGTGCAGGCTCCTTCCCCTTCAGTACATGTGGCCTGGATCCCTTTCCACCACGAGTAAGTGCGGTTAGGACTGGGCCCGTGGACTGTGTGGCTGAGGTGCTTGGCTGGGTTTGTGATACCCTGCCCATACGTGCAGGACGGGGGGGGAAGAGGTCAAGGGTGGATAGGAACAGTTTTTTAGGGACATTGGGGTGGGAAGCGGGAGAAGGAATGGGAGTGGAGGATGAAGGAGTGGTTGTTGGAGGTGTCTGCTGTTTTTGGGTGCAGGTGCATGGGCTGTATGCTGTTGTGAGGTGGATGGCTGTTGGGTGTCTGAGTGCTTGCGTTTGTGTACTTTAGGAGGGGGGGACAGACACAGTGGTAGAGGACACAGGGGACGTGTGCATGGATGTTGTGGAGGTGTCTGCCTGTGAGGTGTGTGTTCTGCCTGGTGTGGTGATGATGCTGGTAGTAGATGATGATGTAGTGCATGCAGGTGTGAGTGTAGACGTGGCTGAGAGGGAGTTGGTGGAGGGGGAGGAGGGGGAGACAGTAGAAATAGTGGATGTTGTTGTGTCTGCAACTGGATGGTGTTTGTGTGAGTGCCTGTGGGATGAAGTGTGGTGCTTGTGTTTGCCTGTGACACTTTTGGGTGTTGTCCTGTGTGCATGCTCGTCTGTATGTGTGCTTGGGATAGGTTGGGGTTGAGGGGAATAGGACTGGGAAGTGGAAGTTGGAGGGGGGAGTAGAAACAGGGACAATGGCTGCCACTAGAGAGGAGGCCAGAGCCTGAATCGATCTCTGTTGGGCCGCCAATCCAGTGTGAATCCCCTCCAGCAATGCATCAGATTGTTGCATCTGTGGTGCCAGCCCCTGGATGGCATTCACAATGGCTGACTGCCCTACAGAGATGGATCTCAGGAGGTCAATAGCCTCCTCACTCAGGGCAGCAGGGTTAACTGGGGCAGGGCCTGAGGTACCTGGGGCAAAGGAGGTGCCCACCCTCCTGGGTGAGCAGGCAAGGGTAACTCGCTGAGGGGCTGCTGGGAGGGCGGTGCTGGTACGGGGGGTGGCAGCTGTACCTGTAGCTGTGGTGGTCACAGAAGTGATCGCCACCACCAGGGAGCATCCATCGGAGGAGGTGTCTGTGTCAGAACTGTCCCCTCCAGTCTCCGCCGTGGTGCTTCCCTTGCCCTCCGTTCAACTGGTGCCCTCACCGTCAGTGGACTCTGCCTTCTGGGTCCTGTGGGATGCAGCTCCCTCCGTCGCTGGTGCCTCTGCTCCCCGCCAGGTGATGCTAATGCACAGAAAGACAGGATGACAAAAAATGGGGGAAAAGAGACAAAGGATACACTGGGTCAATGGCTGCACCAACACCACCGTTGGCATACACAGCACCCTCACACACAGGGAACAGGCCTACGCACTATGCATTGCACTACCAGAGAAATAGTTAGCCACCAAGGCATGGGGAGGGGCACACACCGTCAAATGCAGCACGCCTGGGACCCACGCATCCCTCACCTGTAGTGGATTCCTATGAGGTAGGTAGCAAGATTTTCTCTTCTGAACCCTAGCCACCAGGGGACCTATGCTGCAATGTCAGGCCTGGCCTAGGGGCACCCGCTGACACACATCCCCCACCCGGATACCAGCCTACCATGCGTAAGTTGTAATGATGGGCACTGTATTCACCCCCTTGTGGCTGCTGTGATGCCCTCAAGCGCTCATCCAGCTCAGGATAGGCCACTGCCAGAAAGTGGGCCATCAGGGGGGTCAGGGTTCAACAGGCACCCCTTCCTCACTGGGAGGCCATCCCCAGCTGGGCCTCCGCCGTCTTCCATGCCCAGCATCTCAGGTCCTCCCACTGTTTGCAACAGTGGGTGCCCTGCCTGCCATAGACCCCCATGGTCCGCACCTCCTTGGCAATGGCACGCCATATACCCTTCTTTTGATGTGCGCTGACCTGCAGAGGCAAAACACACAGGAAAATAGAATTAGACAAACAGTCCTGCCTGTTACACATATCGCCCACCATACCCCTTTCCCTCACGATTTACACACACATGGCCCAGCACACAACCTGTACACCGCAAAGAGGACATCCACCCACCCCCCTTACACAAGGCCTTCACACACACACAACTCCATGCATTCATGCCACATGCATCGTGCTCACAGTGTATTCACCTGTTGGTCTGGAGGCCCGTACAGCAGTCCATACTGGGGTAGGACCCCATCCACCAGTCTCTCCAACTCCTGGCTGGGGCCCTTTCCCCGGTCACAGGGGGCATGGTAGGTTCCAGACTCTGGTCACAGCAGCACATGCAGGGTAGGTCCTCTCCTATGGAAGGTCAGGTAACAAGTGAGGAATCAGATAGAAAATGGCGGTCACGTCCGCGGCAGTGCATACCGTCACTGCCGGTGTAGATCACCATTGGCCACTGTAACCCATAGGGCCCAATGTTAGCCAATGAGGAGTAGCATGGAGGTTTCAGACCGCCTCCCGCAATGGTGCACAACGTCAGCGGAATTACCTTACTTCCACCTGTCCCTCCACATAGGACAGGCGGACGCCATTTCAGGGTGGAGGGGGCAGGCCCTGGAATAATGCTGCATCACATGAGATATTAGCACATACTGGACAAATCATACTGACTCATTACATGTTTACAGGGTGCAAAGTTATGTTGTAGCTCCATGTTCAGTTTGTGACCGGATCCTCACTCTTGTGAACCTTAGATGCCTACCGCTGCGGATGAATAGGAGATGGAGACATACCTTGTGTACATACCCCTGGTGGACTTGGCAACACTGGAGGACAGGCACATTATCCTCACCTATAGACTTGACAGGACCACAATCACAGAGCTGCGTGCCCAATTGGAGCCTGACCTGATATCTGCTGTCCGTCACCCCACTGGGATCCCCCCTCTTGTGCAAGTGCTATCTGTACTCCATTTCCTGGCAACTGGTTTTTTCCAAGTGACAGTGGGCTTGGCAGCAGGAATGTCACAGCCAATGTTCTCAATAGTGCTGACAAGAGTGTTGTCTGCCCTGATAAAACACATGTGCAGCTACATTGTTTTCCCCCCAAGTTGAAGATTTGTCCACAGTCAAGGCCGAGTTTTATGCAATTGAACATATCCCCAATATAATTGGGGCGATTGATGGAACACTTATTGCATTTGTTCCCCCCCGCTAGAATGAACAGGTGTTCAGGAATCGTAAGAGTTTCCCCTCTATGCATGTGCAGATGGTGTGCTTGGCGGACCAGTACATCCCCGCGTCAAGTCTAAGTATCCTGGGTCGGTGCATGATGCCTTTGTCCTAAGGAATAGCAGCATCCCAAATGTGATGGGCCAACTACAGAGGCACAGGGTGTGGCTAATAGGTGAGCCCTGGTTCCCACCCAGTATATGTTGGTGTATGGGTATGGTGTGGGCCATATAGGATAGTGTGTGGCTAAGTATTGTCCCTCAATATTTACAGGTGACTCTGGTTACCCAAACCTATCATGGCTGCTGACCCCTGTGAGGACAAGGGCAGAAGAACGTTATAATGAGGCACATGGGTGAACCAGAAGGATAACTGAAATGATCTTTGGCCTCCTGAAGGCCAGGTTCCGGTGCCTCTGTCTAAATGGTGGATCCCTGTGCTACTCACCAAAGAAGGTCTGCTAGATAGTGGTGGCATGCTGCATGTTGTATAACCTGGCCCTCAGACACCATGTCACATTCCTGTAGGAGGAGGAGGCTAGAGATGCCCGTGTGGTAGCAGTAGACCCTGTGGACAGTGAGGATGAGGAGGCAGAGAATGAGGATGAGGACAACAGAACATATGTGATCCGACAATACTTCCAATGACACACAGGTAGGACAGTGTTACTTCACATTTCAATGACATTTGTTTTAATTTGTGTGGCAATGGCATGCTGATATTTTCAACTTCTATGCCCATTTACTGTTCCCTCTGGCAATTCATTTTGCAGATGTTGATGACCTAACATATACTCCTGGTGTGATCACTACAGCCAGCTACAGGTCATTAATCTATGCTCATTCTCTGTACAGTTGATTTGCAATGTTTGTACCTGTTACAATGAATACATATTTGATATACATGACATACTCCAAGATTGTTTTTTTCAAAGAGTGTTTACTGAACTGCTAATATATGGAGGGGCAAGTGCAATGGGATGGGGTGAAGATGGAGAAAAGTCCAGGGTATTGTTCCAGTCTGTTTTTAGCACAGGTGCATTGTCCATGGGGACATAGGAAGGGGGCAATGGCAGTTCAAGGTGGACAGGTTGACAGAGTGGGACACAATGGTGACAATCAGGAGAGTCACATTTCCTGGTGGGGGTCTTGGCAAGCGTCTCTGGCTTCTGTCTGGATGGAAGGGAACGTTTGCGGGTGGTTCATCTTCTGCAGGGGGAGGGATGCTGGTGACCTGTGAGACTTGTGGCGGGGCCTCCTGGCCACTAGCGGCAGCGGAAGTGGAAGGCTGTTCAGATGTCTGGCCAGTGGCAGGGGCCCGCTGGTGTGAGACTGCCTCCCTCATTATGTTGGCCATGTCTGCCAGCACTCCTGCAATGGAGATCAGGTTGTTGTTGATGGCCTGCAAGTACTCCCTGATCCCCTGGTACTGTCCCTCCTGAAGCCGCCTGTCCTCCTGCACATTGTCCAGGATCTGGCCCATCGTGTCCTGGGAATGTTGACAAGGTCCCAGAATCTCTGCGAGTGCCTCCTGGAGAGTTGGTTCCCTGGGCCTGTCCTCCCCCTGGCGCACAACAGTCCTTTCAGTTTCCCTGTTGGCCTGTGACTCTGTCCCCTGAACCGTGTGCCCACTGACCCCAGGTCCCTGATTGTCTTGGGGGCGAGGTGCGGCCTGGGGTCTCTGTAGAGGTGGACACACTGCTGATTGACGTGTCCTGGGGACAGTGGTATGGGTACGCTGGCTGGGTGCTGCAGTGGTGTTTCCTGATGATGAGGAAGGCTCTGCGGTGGTGTGTGACTGGGCTGGGGTAACCAACTGTCCAGTGGTCCCTGATGGGCCAGGTAGGTCATCCAGATCCTGAAGACCAGAGTTGCTGTCATCACTGTGGGCCTCTTCAGTTGGGGGACTGGATATTGCTAGCACCTCCTCTCCACTGACATTGGCTGGGGTACCTGTGGGGATGTAAATGATGTGTTATGGTTTCTGTGTCTGATATATTGTACATCTTTACATCCTTTGCAGAAACAATGTGAAAGAAGTAGTGTATAATGTTAGTGACTGAGTTTTAATTATAAAACCATTTAGAATCAGAAAAGAAGACTCAAGGTATACATCTCCAGTAACAATTGTGAAACTCTAAAAAAAACAAAAGAATAAAAAAAAAAACATCTGCATTACTGTCAGAAAAGGGCTGGTGGAGTAAGAGAGTTTTGATTTAATTGACATATTTACAAGCAAAAAAGGTACTCAAGGTAAAATAAAATGAAAGTAATTATGACTGGTTTGATTTTAGAACCTCACCGGATAACAAGTAGGTCTTTTTAACAATGTGATTCAAAGTTCTCCAACTGATTTTTCTCTTCAAGGTTCACCAATAGCTGTGGAATATTCAGCTGATAATTCTGTGATTATTGATTTAGGATTTCCGAATGAATTGGTTGAAAGTGAAAAGACAAATGCATCTGACAATTCCAGATCTGCTTGTGTTATTTCTGTACCTTCAAGATTTAGAGATTGTATTTTATATGAATATGTAGGGTGTTGTTACTATTACTGTTCTGTAATAGACGTTGTATCTCTTTAATAGGTTTATAAGGGGGAAGGTGTGTTACATGTGTAATGTAAGTGTTAAGTTAAAAGAATGGTGGTGTGTTGAATTCTTACTGGAATTCCTTCACATGAAAGATTCCAAACAACGGTTCTTTTGGACGGTTGCTGTGGGACTTTTATGCCAAGGGTCACTTTCCACTGGGTTCCTCTTTTTAACCTGGAATAAACCTTTCTTTACCTACTTGAAGTCCAAAATTCATTCTTAAGATATGAGTGGAAGGCCATGTCACTCTTCGCCTGTTTATTTATAGCCTCTGGCCAGGATGTACCAGGTGTGCATTTGGGGAAAACAATGATGAAAGGTCATATAGAAAGGAGCTGGGTGGCTCATTACAAGCTGGAGTGAATATATTAATACACTGATAGTGTTAGACTTTTCATCCTTGGCGTGGTCTCCCCAAACTTTCTGCCTCTGTTCCCTAGGTTGTTGATGTGTGCTGGACTCTGATTTTGCTGTTTTTGTTACTCTGGGCTCTTTACCACTGCTAACCAGTGCTAAAGTGCAAGTGCTCCTTCACAAAAATGTGTATGTAATTGGCTTATCCATGATTGGCATATTTGATTCACTAGTAAGTCCCTAGTAAAGTGCACTAGAGGTGCCAGGGCCTGTACATCCAACGCTACTAGTGGGCCTGCAGCACTGGTTGTGCCACCCACATAAGCAGCACCGTAATAATGTCTCAGGCCTGCCATTGCAGTGTCTGTGTGTGCAGTTTTAACTGTAAATTCGACTTGCCAGGCCTAAACATTCCCATTTCTTACATGTAAGGCACCCCTAGGGTAGGCCCTAGGTAGCTCCTGGGGCAGGGTGCAGTGTATGGTTAAGGTAGGACATATAGTAATACGTTTTATATGTCCTAACAGTGAAATATTGCTAAATTTGTTTTTCACTGTTGCAAGGCCTGTCCCTCTCATAGGTTAAAATGGGGACTACCTTTAAATCTGATTAAAGTGTAGATTCCCTTTGGGAGCGGATGAACATGTGGAGTTTGGGGTCTCTGAGCTCACAATTTAAAAATACATCTTTTAGTAAAGTTGATTTTAAGATTGTGTGTTTGAAAATGCTACTTTTAGAAAGTGGGTATTCTTGCTTATACCATTTCTATGACTCTGCCTGTTTGTGGATTCCATGTCTGGGTCAGTTTGACAGTTGGGCTGGTTGCACCTCACACTAGACAGCGACACAAAGGGAGCTGGGGTGTAGCCTGCATATCCTGATGAGCCATCTGTGCTAGGAGGGAGGGGAGGAGTGGTCACTCACACCTGAAAGGGAATACAGTCTCCAACCCCCTGGTGAGTGTCTGGGGCCTGGCCTGGGCAAGGCAGGATTTCACATTTAAAAAAGACTTTACTTTGAAGTAGGTCTACTTCAAAGGAGAAATTGGGTATAAGAAGGGCACCCAAAACCACAGACTTTAGAACACTTTTGGAAACCAAGAGGAACCTCTGCCTAGAGAAGAGCTGAAGAAGAAGAGATGCCCTGACTGTGCTTTGTGGAGCTATCCTGCAGTTGCTGCTTCTGCCAGATTAAGAGGGCAAAGACTGGACTTTGTGTGCCTTCCATCTTGTGAAGATCTCTAAGGGCTTGATTTAGAATTGCCTCCTGTTGTTTGACTTCTCCCTGCCAGCACCTGGAGTCTCTGGAGAGACTCCTACTCTGCCCTGTGGTGCCCATCCAGTTCCTGGGACCCTGAAAGGAGAAGCTGGCAGCCTAAGAGGGAGAAATCCACGCAGAGAAAGCCGCGCGGGGAAAAGATCGACACAACTCTGAACTGCGGCTGAAGAAATGATGCGCCGCCGGCTCCGCGGCTGAAAATCGAAGCTTGCCGGAAACATGACTGAAGAATCGACGCACGGAGCTGGAGAAACGACGCGCACCATCGCTGATGGAGGCTGGGAGATCGCAACCCGCGCTGGGTGGTGTTTGGATCATCGTGCAGCTGGATTTCCGACGCAAGCACCGCTGGCTGTGTAAAAACAACGCAAGGCCTGCCCAGACCTGAGAGTGCTCACCAGATCGACACATCGCTCTCCTGCGGGGAGAAGAAACGACACGCCCGACGAAAGAGAAACAACGCAAGGTCTCGCTTGTGAGTGAAATCGACGCATCGCAAGCCCGTTTTGTCGCACACTCGCCCGTGCAGTGGTATTTTTGACGCACCCAAGGTACATTTTCACGCTAACAGTGTTAGTGTGTATTTTAAACTATATAAAGACTCTTTTTACTTTTTAATTGATAACTTGACTTGTGTATTGTGGATTTTTGTCATTTTGGTCTTGTCTTATTTAGATAAATATTTCCTATTTTTCTAAATCTGTGTTGTCATTTTGTAGTGTTTTCATTAAGTTACTGTGTGTGTTGGTACAAATACTTTACACCTAGCACTCTGAAGTTAAGCCTACTGCTCTGCCAAGCTACCAAGGGGGTAAGCAGGGGTTAGCTGAGGTGGATTCTCTTTTACCCTCACTAGAGTGAGGGTCCTTGCTTGAACAGGGGGTAACCTGACTGTCAACCAAAGACCCCATTTCCAACAGATATTGACTGTCTTTCCGATACTCATCAGAGGTCGCATCCTTCCATTCTGAATAGCGCAATGATTTCCTTTAACCCCCAGGGTGCCTGGGCTGAGCTAGTCTCGTCCTCGCACACGGTTCCCGAGTGCCGGGGAAGAGACCAGCTCGTCCTGCACGGGCCCACACCCCCCAGTCGGGGATGGAACTGGAACTGGAATTGCTTCCCCTTATACCCCCGACCCTTCCCCGTCAGCAATCTGATGACGTCAGCGCGCTCACAGCATGCCAACATCATCAAATGCTGCCGGGGACCCGCTGGAAGTCATTTGCTTCCAGTGCGATTGGAGAGAGGACTCTTTAAAGGTGAGTCCTTCTCCTGCGGGGGGTTTGGAGGGGGGGGGGGAAACAGACACAGGGGAAAAGGAAAGAGTTTTTCCCTTCCCCCTGTGCCTGTTTTGAGTGGATTCTTGCTCCATGATCGCGGGCGAGGCTCGTGATCGTAGAGCAGGAATCTACCCACTAGACACCAGGGATTGGGCAAGGGTCGCTCCCCTGGGGGCATAAGTATATCTGTGTTTCGGCCCCCCCGGGGGCAGATCAGCTGTTTTTTCAGACGATCAGCCCCCACGGGGGTCGAAACCCACTAGACACCAGGGATTCAGTTTTAAATATTGTTTTAGGGCAGCGACCACTTAGGCAAGGGTCGCTAGCCTATGGGCAATATTTTTTAATATGTTTCGGCCCCCCGGGGCTAGATTGGCCATGTTTTTGGCCGATCTCACCCCCCGGGGGGGTCGAAACCCACTAGGCCCCAGGGATTGTGTTTTGTGTATGTGTGTTTTGTGTATTGGTGGCACCTCTTGGGGAAGGGTTGCCCCCCAAAGGGGGGACATTAGTGTTGCCCATTTCTGCCCCCCAGGGGGGCAGATCAGCCTGTTTTTTTAGGCCCATCTGCCCTCAGGGAGGGCAGAAGCCACCAAGACACCAGGGAATTTTTTTTTTGTTCCCCTTTATTTTTTTGTGTTGGGGGCACAGAACTGTTGGCCATTTCGGCCTATTTTTTTAGGTCCAGAATCCATTTAGGCACCAGGGATCCTGTGCGTGTGTGTGGGTGTTTTGTCTGGTGAGGGTGGCCCCTTTGGCAAGGGTCACCCCCCCAAAGGGGGCACATTACTGATGGCCATTTCTGCCCCCCTCAGGGTATATCAACCTATTTTTTTTTTAAGGCCCATCTGCCCCCAAAGGGGGCTCAAGCTACAAAGACGCAAGAGAAAACTTGTAAATTCTTGGTGGCGGGGTGCTTGTCAACTGGCGAAGTATTTGTGATTATAACAGTTTATTTCTTCTTTTTGTTCTAGTTCAAAGCTTTTGCTTCCTTTACTGTGGATCCTTGCAGTTTTGGCAATAGTTGACCTGCGGTTTGCGTAGCTGCATGTTTTAGGTAAGTAAAAGCAATTTACTCCAAAGAAGTATTGTTGACCTGCATGAATGACATGTTTGTAGGTGGGGTACTAAATGCAGGATTGTGTGTGAAATTTTCCTTAGATTTGTGCACAATGATTTGTGTTGTCTTATGTCTAATTTGCTTTATTTTTTATTTTTAGTGGGATATCATTGGTGATTGCTGTGTCTGTGCAGAGTAGTTGCTGGTGAGTCTAGCTTTTTCAGGCAAGTTAGTGGTATAGTTACATAACTCTTTGTGAAAAAGCCACACTTTGTTTATAACTTATTTAAGACAGTGCTGGTTGTTGTGCGTGGAGTGGCACTTGGCTGGCGGTGTGCGTGGGGTGGCGCATGGCTGGCAGTGTGTATGGGGTGGCGCTTGGCTGATGGTGTGCCTGGGTGCCAGCCAAGCGTCAGTCCACACACTCCCATCAGCTGATGTGATTACTTTATCAGGCATGTGGGCCTATGTAAGTGATCGGCCCTTGGCTGGCGCTATCTGTCGATGCAAGTGTTGTAATGTGCTGGGCCCGTGGGTGGCGGCGTGAATGGTCTTGTGCATGTCATGTATGAAAGGTGTGTGAATGGACTGTAAAGTGGTTGGTGCCTTGTCGTGGCTTTACAGCTCACGAGTTGTGAGTCATTGGTTCCGTTTTTTGGCCTTTCAGTTATTTACAGTGCATTTCATTTTTGTGAAATCTCTTGATAATAAAATTTGAGCTACTGAACCATCACTCACCCTTGTGCAAAATCCAACCAGTATGTGTGATAAAAATGACAAAACCTGCTCCGCTGTAATCAGGCGTCGCAGCACACCCGTGACACGCAAGGTGTCTCAGTTGGGACCCTGATGATGAAGCATGCCTCCAACTTGGTTGGTGGATGAGGGGTCTTTTTAACATAACCTAAGTGAGTTTCTTTTCACAATTTTAGTGTTTGGAACATCACAGAAGTATGTGGACTCATCAAAATGATCTATTACAAAACTACCTGTGTTTGTGGAGGAGCAGCACCTATGTTTTTGGTCCCGGGTGCGGCCTTCATCTAGGGAAATCTACGAAACCCAGACATTTTTTTTAAACTAGACACCCCAAGGAGTCCAGGGAGGTGTGGCTTGTGTGGATCCCCCAACATTTTCTTACCCAGACTCCTCTGCAAACCTCAAAATGTGCTTAGAAAGGCATATTTTCCTCACTTTTCTTTGTAGGATCACCACTGTGGCTCAAATTTCCTACCACCTAGCGTTCCCCTCAGTTTCCCAAGTAAAATGATACCTCACTTGTGTGGGTCCCCAAAGCAGAGTCAGCCTAAAGATGTATAAAAGAAAAATATGTGCTTAACAACTCGCTGTGCTATCCCCTCAATCTCTACAGGTTTTTTTAACTTTTTCTGTTGCAGGCACCTGGGCCACCCACACAAGTGAGGTATCATTTTTACAGGGAGAATTGGGGGAACGCTAGGTGAAGGAAATTTGTGGCTTTTCTCAGGTTCCAGAACTTTCTGTCACCAGAATGTGAGGAAAAAGTGGTTTTTTTGCCAAATTTTGAGGTTTGCTGAGGATTCTGTGTAAGAAAACACTGAGGGGGGGGGGGATCCACGCAAGTCACGCATCCCCTGGACTCTCTCGGGTGTCTAGTTTTCAGAAATGTTTGGGCTTGATAGGTTTCCCTAAATGGCTGCTGAGCCCAGGACCAAAAACGCAGGTGCCCTCCTCCCACCCCCCAACCCACCGCCCGGAAAAACAGGTAGTTTTGTATTTGATCATTTTTATGTGTCAACATAGTGTTTTGGGGGCATTTCCTTTCACATGCACTAGGCCTACCCACACAAGTGAGGTACCATTTTTATCGGGAGACTTGGTGGAACACTGTGTAGAAGAAAAATGTGTGGCTTCTCTCAGATTCCAGAACTTTCTGTCACCAAAATGTGAGGAAAGTGTTTTTTTTTTCCAAATGTTGAGGTTTGCAAAGGATTCTGGGTAACAGAACCTGGTGATAGCCCCACAAGTCACCCCATCCTGGATTCCCCTAGGTGTCTAGTTTTCAAAAATGCACAGGTTTCGTAGGTTTTCCTAGGTGCCGGCTGAGCTAGGGATCAAAATCCACAGCTAGGCAGTTTCCAAAAAACACGTCAGTTTTCAATGTACAAATGTGATGTGTCCATGTTGCTTTTTCTGTCGCAGGCCTACCCAAGCAAGTGAGGTACCATTTTTATCGGGAGACTTGGGGGAAACCCAGAATAGCAAAACAAGTGTTACTGCCCCTTGTCTTTCTCTACATTTTTTCCTTCCAAGTGTAAGACAGTGTAAAAAAGACATATATTTGAGAAATGCCCTGTAATTCACATGCTAGTATGGGGACACCGGAATTCAGAGATGTGCAAATAACCACTGCTTCTCAAGACCTTATCTTGTGCCCATTTTGGAAATACAAAGGTTTCCCTGATACCTATTTTTCACTCTTTATATTTCAGCAAATGAATTGCTGTATACCCGTACAATGAAAGCCCATTGCAAGGTGCAGCTCATATACTGGCTCTGGGTACCTAGGGTTCTTGATGAACATATAAGCCTTATACACCCCCACAACCAGAAGAGTCCAGCAGACGTAACGGTAAATTGCTTTAAAAAATCTGACATCGCCGGAAAAAGTTACAGAGTAAAACATGAAGATAAATGGCTGTTTTTTTCACCTCTATTTCAATATTTTTTTTTTATTTCAGCTGTTTTTTTCTGTAGGAAAACCTTGTAGGATCTACACAAATGACCCCTTGGTGAATTCAGAATTGTGTCTACTTTTCAGAAATATTTAGCTTTCCGGGATCCAGCATTGGTTTCACACCCATTTCTGTCACTAAGTGGAAGGAGGCTAAAAGCATAAAAAATAGTAAAAATTGGGGTATGTCCCAGGAAAATGCCAAAATTGTGTTGAGATTTCTTTTTTTTTTTTTTTTATTCATGTCTGCCTGTTCCTGAAAGCTGGGAAGATGGTGATTTTAGCACCGCAAACCCTTTGTTGATGCCATTTTCAGGGAAAAAACCCACAAGCCTTCTTCTGCAGCCCTTTTCCCGTTTTTTTTTTTTTAAACGGTGTTTCCTGTATTTTGGCTAATTTCTTGGTCTCCTTCGGGCGGAACCCACAAACTATGGGTATCTCTAGAATCCCTAGGATGTTGGGAAAAAAGGAAGCAAATTTGGCGTGGGTAGCTTACGTGGACAAAACGTTACAGGGGCCTAAGCGCGAACTGCCCCAAATAGCCAAAAATGGCCTGGCTCCTGAGGGGTAAATGCATGGCAGCAAAAGGGTTAACTCAGTAATCATCAACTTCACAAAACGTGCATCTTAAACCATAAAGAACAATCCCGATTCTTTCTGTATGTATAAAAAGTACACATTTCTAGACAAAAATGCATAGCCAATAAGTACTGTAAACAACTAGTCTATTGTGCGTGTTTGGGCACGACAATAAATGAGTGCTCTATTAGCCTTTGCTTTGATGTTGTCAGTCCTATTTTTACGTTGCATGCGCGCGCATCTCCCTCTTCAGTTTCTCTGTAGGTGCCATCACGCACTTCTCTCTGGTTATTTCCTGCTTTGCGGAAGCCGCGCGCCGGGCTTACGTGCAGTTGTTCACCCTACGCGGCCTCCGTAGCCCCTTCGGGTGCAGCCCGTAGCTTTCCATTCTATTGCTCCCCGTAAAGAAGTGAAAGGCAAGAGCGTCGGGTTCCAAGATGGCCGACGTGTAGCGGCGCAGGGCTATCAGGGCCGAAGCCCAGGAGCCCGGGGTGACGCCGCCTTAGTGGTAGCGTTTCCCGAGCACCTTCGAGCCCTGCCAGAGGCGGCAATGGCAGAGTACGGGCCGCGCTAACGGATGGTCCCCAGGGGCCACTGACCCACTCCACAGCATGTCTGACACACGGCGCCGGGTGAAAGTCTACACTTTGAATGAGGACCGGCAGTGGGACGACCGGGGCACCGGACATGTCTCTTCCACCTACGTGGAGCGGCTCAAGGGGATGTCCCTGCTTGTGCGAGCAGAGTCCGACGGTGAGAACTATCAAGGATAAAAGTTACGCTCTAGAGCAGCTTTGAGTGAGATACGCTGTCCTGATACTTCATTCTTGATGCAGTAACGAGGGGTTGTTTGTGAGTGTGAAAGGCGACGCGTGAACGATACTGGCCTGAGTGAAAGGTCAGTGACAGGGATAGACGATGCCAAGAATGAGGGGGCGGGACTTTATAGGGAATGGTCAAACATTTGCACATAAAAGGTCATTTGTTTAAATAAAAGGGCTTAGTGGCGTGTTTAACACTATATTTGGGATGTTTTTAAGTTGTTACTTTTTGCACGCCACTGTGTGAATAAATATGTTCGTGGTGGATGGAGTGTGACTCGTAGTTGAACCCGTTATGTTCTTGCCTAGAAGTCAATATAACCTGCTGATCTTTGGAAGATTACAGTCTGTTAACCTTAAAATTGGGAAGGCGGCATGGTTTTGTTGTACCACGCTCGCAATTGCACCTCGAAACAGAAATTTCATCCTTTGACTTTTTTTTTTTTTTCCAAAAACATTTGTGGATGCTGTTAGGACAATCAGCTGGAATGGTATCCTCCTGGTTTGAAGACGCGTCAATTGTTTTTTATTTGCGGGGAACATGTTCATGCCATGGAATAACCTTTCCTGCCCCGCAGCAGTCTGGGTAAAGTTTTCTTTCTGGCGGCTCAGGGTGACAGGTGCTGAGAGTTTATAAACCTTAGGCTCAGATTGATTCCGCGGCACGGGTTGTTGCTATGAAACAAAACAAACAAACCGGTACAATTCCTGGGAGATGCCGGCATCCTTTTTTGTAATACCATGTCCGTTCCTATGCGGAAAAGTGAGAGCCCCATGCGTGATTTGCGCTTCTTAACTTGCATATTTTCTCTACTGTTAGATTTTAGAATTTTACGTGACGTGCAATTTGCCTACCTGGTCCACTCGAGTTCCAGACAGCAAGGAGCATCCGTCAGAACGCGGATCCTCATTCTCCTTTTGCGGATAAACACGCCGGGGTAGTCTGGCGTGCAAGGGGAGAGTACAGTTCCAACAATATGCAGATACCCATATTAGTCCAGAAGTCTCTGCATGCTGTGTTACTGACTGTGCATTAAAGGCTCAAAACTGACACGAATTATTCTCATTGCAGATGAGATTTTTTAGCTACTATGCCTCCTGGAAAATGGTTTCAATAAGCCTACAATACGCTTGATGAAGACCGCTCCCATCCAATCCTTCATCAAACGTGTAATCTTTCTTCCCACTCTACACCAGAGAAGATACTTTAATCTGTCCATTTGTTGAACGTGATCCAAGGTCTTCTTTTTTCCAAAACGAATTAGCCATTCTTGGTTTTTCTAAAACACGCCTCCAAGCTACAGCCAAAGTAGAATTATTCTGGACCTGTTTTTGTTGATCCTTTGTGACGTGGTTGTTTCTGTAGGAGGGCGTGGAGGCATTAGTTACATGTCTGTAAGGACCTTCTAAATATGCAGTGCAAGCTAACGTAAACCCAGGCTTTCTGACTGAATTTGCTCTGTCTTGATCAGCAGTATCATTTAACAAGTCTCTAAGTATAATTTTGGCAGCTGCTGTCCTTTGCATTGTGTATTACTACTTGAGCGCATTGCACCATCGTTATATAAAATAGCAGCTTTCTTGTACGGATTATGCAAAGACTGTAAACAAATGCAGTAATCTTCAATTTTTCCTAACTGTGGTGTACGTTGTTTTCATATTGGTTAAAAAAATCAGATATGTTTTTACCCCCCAGCACATTTTCAGTGCAGTGAATCTGATTCTTTGCTTCCATTTGGCTATTAACTTTCAATGTGCAAAATGGTAGTTTGCAATATTGGGTTGATATGGTCAGTTCACTTCTAGTGCATGCAGCACACACTTTTGTTGCACAGAGTTAAAACTGGTAATGTAGAATTCCAATTTTTATATTGCATAGCATGTACAGTGGACAAGAAGCCACAGTCAAGGCAGAACATGGCGAGACATGGCAGAGGAGTTCAACAAGACTTCATTCTTTCATACAACCGATTCAACTTGTACTGAGAATACTTAATGAGCGAAGCAGGTCGGGAATCTGAGTGTGGATTAAACATTGATGGAAGAAACTACAATCTTTAGTATGCGAATGAGACAACTTGCATAGCTGAAACTCAGAAAGCTATGACAATCTTCGTAACAGGTAAAGAAGCACACTGAAATAATGGGACTAGGACCAAATGTAAAAATATATATGGGATGACAACAGGTGTGTAGCAGGACTAGAAGTGGCAGACCGCTTCAGTCTTTTGGGATTAACTATCAGTAATCAAAGTTCCAGTCATGCCGTACACCACATATTAGCACTTTGTAGGGCTGTGTTAGTAGGCTTGAAAAATATTTTCAAATGCTCTCATGTATGTACCAGAGCAAAAGTAGGAATAGACCAAGCAATGTTATTTCCCAATATGCTCCATGGATGCGAAAGTTGGGTCGTGAAGAAATGTGATAGGAAGCCCATAGAACTTTTGGTGTAGATGGTGTTTTATAAGAATACAACGGACAAGCAAGAAAACGAGCCAGAACTATCACTGGAACCACTGTTAATCAGACTGTTCCCATGGGGAATAGGGTCAAGACTTGTTTACATATGAGTTACATATGGCGGGGTCCAAACTGGGGTGGCCTGGTGAGCAAAAGAACAATGCATTAAACCCAGATCTGTGACTAGGGGTAAGTGTTTGAAATGTTTCAGCACTCCGCCAATCATCATTTTGTGTTGCCAGGTTGTTTCTAGCCCCAACCAGCTGCATTTCCCCCATTTTTCTCTTTTCTGTGCATAGAAATGTTCAGCCTGTGACAATTTTTCTTCCAAAACATATTAGAAGAAATAATATGCATGAATAATGTATAATCTAAAGGGTTAAGCGGTATTTGAGTTAAACACTTGCTGCTGGAATTGCAGTGATCTTCAGTTCATGAAATTGAGTCCTAGCAGGTTGTTTTTTGGTTGGAACTCAATTTACTGGATTAGAAAGTTCTCTTAAATAGGGCTATAGATGACAGGGGTGGATTGACAATGCACAAAGACTGTGACTGCGTTGGAGGGGGTGGGCTCGAAGTGTGATCTTATTTCCTGGAATATTGCGGGGTATGATGCCAAGTTATCTGATCAGGCTTGGGTTAGGTGTGTAGCTGACTATGATATTATGCTACAGGAAACATGGTCTGAGGGGCTGGCTGCTTGGGATGGCTATGATAGATTTGCTATCCCAGCTGTTCAGTCCCTTGGAGGTTGTTGGAAAGGGGGCCTGGTTACCTTAATCCGTTTTTTCAAGATAGTGGCTGCTTTTAAAATTAATTGTAACCACCAGGGTATATTGCCTGTTTGGGTAATTTTTTCTAATAATTTTAATGTTTTGTTGGTTAATTTTTATAATGCTCTATGGGATGGGGGGTGTCAAATTGGGATTCTTTTCTCCATTCTTCAGGTGTTGAAACATAGAATGGAGGCGGTTGGGTTGGAATTCTGTGCCATTGTATCGGGAGATTTTAATGCTAAGCTGGGTCGACTCAGTACAGTGGTAAATCCCTTCGAGTACGACTGTGTGGACTACTCGGTGGATGACATTCAGGATGTTAGAGGCAGGGCTCTGATTAAGGAACTTAGGAAGTTGGGCCTTTTGAACTTCCGGGACACTGAAGTAGTAGATTTTCATCAGCTCCCAACATTTGTGGGTAGAGGGTCTGGCACCACAATTGACTACATTTTCGTGTCTCCGTTACTGAAGGATTTAATAACTGGAAGAGAGGTGCTTGGAGAATGTATGTGACCATAACCCCCTCACAGTGTGCTTTAAACTTCCAGGGGCTCCAAGTAAATCAGGGCGGGGCGGTCCTGCAACAGTGAAGATAAGAGATCAGGGTAGGCGACTTGGCTGGAAACAGGTAGATGTGCCCAACAAGTTATTGAGAGGGTGGTGGGGTTAACCTACCCTTGTTTATGGATATACTTTTGAGAGAGACTCCGAGCCCTAAGGAAGTGATGGGTGCAATAGCTGAAGTAAACATACTAGTTAGAGACTGTTTATTCTCAATAGACAGTCGTCCCAACAAGCGCAGAGGTGAGTGGTTTGATAAGGCCTGTTACGATGCTAGGGCAAATATGAAAACGGCCCTCAAGGAATACCCCAGAGATAGGCCCGCGGTGAAAGCAGCAAGGATTAAGTATAAAAGGGCTCTGAGGGAAAGAAAGGAAAAATTTAAAGCAAAGGCCTGTGTAGAGTTGGAGCGCGTCACAGTCCTGAAGGATCCTGGTCTGTTTTGGAAGGTGGTGGATAGAGGTTCTTTTGCAACAGAGACATCTGAGGGTTTGGACTGTAATATTGCCCTGGAGGCTTGGGTAAATTATTTCTGTAGAATCTTTGAGGGAATCCCTCTAAGAAATAATTGGGAAAAAGAGTGTGTTGTGGTTCCCGATTTAGCGATTAGGTTTTTGCTCCAGGAAGTTATTGATGCACTCCAGGGTAGCGCTAGTAACAAAGCCCCGGGCCCGGATTCCATCCCCATGGATTTGTACAAATCTAGTCCTCAGTTATGGGCACCTGTTCTCTTAAATGTTCTTAATGCGGCAGTTACTGTGGGAATTCCTGCCTCTTGGAGAAGGGCTTGTATTATTCCAGTTTTTAAAAAGGGGGATCGGAATGACCCTAAGTACTATCGCCCTATTTCCCTACTTGACTCTTCTGGGAAGAATTTGGGACGGATCATCTTAAGGCGTATTGAGGCTTGGACGGCAGAAAAGGAAATTTTGAGCCGGGACCAGTATGGCTTTATGGAAGGTCTTGGCACACGTGAACAGTGCCTTAATCTTCTGATGATGATTGGGAAATATACGCAAGCCAGGAAGGACACCCTCTATCTTGCCTTTATGGACCTTAGTTGTGCCTTTGATAAGGTAAATCGGTCCATATTGCGGGAAAGGTTAAGTCCGTAAGGGATGGATCCTGATATTGTGGAGCTCCTCCGGTAAATCCACTCAGGATCGGTTGCTAATGTGAGGGTGGGGACAAATGGGGAATGTTCAGAGGCTTTTAGGCTCACCAAGGGCGTTCGCCAGGGGTGTGTGTTGGCCCCTACTCTGTTCCTTTTATATACTAATGGATTGTCGGATTTCTTGGTGGAACACTGTAGGGATGTCCTTAAGGTGAATGACACTAATGTCCCGGTGTTGACATATGCGACGATGCGGCCCTTATGGCCCGCACCGTGAATGGTCTCCGTAAAGTAGTTAGAGCCTACGCCTCTTACATGTCAGGCTTGGGTCTAGAGATCAATTATAAAAAATTGCATTTTACGGTATGTGGTAAACCTTTGAGCAGGGTTCGGGAGCTAAAGGTTGATGATCAATTTATTAGCAGGGTCAATGAATTCCCATATTTAGGGTTGATTTTTGATGATAAAGGCTCATGGAAACCCTCTATTGCCAGAAGGAGTATGCTCTTCCATGCCTCAGTTGGTGCCACTTTTGATTCTGCTGTAAGAGTAGGAAGTAAACCCATTAAGCCTCTGCTTGAAATCTACAGGCAAAAATGTCTCCCTTTTCTGTTGTATGGTGCAGCACTCTGGGGGTATATGGACACCCGAGTGCCCATTATTGAAGAAAATCGGTTCTGTAGAAGACTATTGGGTGTTGGCAAAAATACCTCTGGTTTTTGCTTGCATCTAGAACTAGATCTTGAGTGTGTGCAAGATACTATTCAATTGGCTCCCCTTTTGTTATGGATTTCGATTTGGAGTAATTAATTTGCCGTTTTTAATAGAGAGATCTTAAGGGACTGTTTGGTCTGCCATAATGTAAAATACATTCCTTGGCTGATATATATAAGAAAGGTAGCACAGGATTTGGGGCGGCCGGACTTGTTTGACTCTCCTGAGGGTCTGACTAGCCAGGATAAAAATTGGGTGAAGGAGAATTTCTTAATAATTCGGAGGGCTGAAAGAGAGGGAAAGAAACTAGGGAAACAATCAGTCAGGGATTTTATTATGTTAAAGATGGGGGTGGGTCCTGAGCCCTATCTCCTAGCAATAAATGACCTGGGGGAAAGGACTCTTATTACTCAATTCCGTTTGGGGATCATTAGAAATAATCTCTGCTTTCCGCTAGGTCAGTATGGTGAAAAATCTATCAGACCGTGTCCCTGTGACGGGGTGTCCCTGCAGACCTCGTCCCATTTTACATTATTCTATGTTTTTTATGCACCTTTTAGAAGTCGTTTTTTATTACCCCTGCTGAGGCCAAAGGGTTTTGTGTAATTTCGTCCTGCTTTCATGTGGCTGCAAATGGCCTCAGATGCATTGGTATGGAGGGGTTTGGGATTGTTTTTGAGGGGAGCCATTACTTGGTGTAGTAACGTAGGGATTTTTTAGACTATTATCCTTGATAACGAGGTTTTATCTGTTTTTTAAAATTATGATTATTATTTTACTGTTTTATTGATATTATGGTCTATTTATTGTTGTTTATGTAATTTAAGGGTTGAATTATTTCATACCGAATAAAGTCTTTCTTCTAGGGCTGTAGTGATTCCTGTTATTTATTGTATTTAGTAAATGCATGATAGTGGTGTGATGTCTATATAAAAAAAAATGCATGTAGTTCAGTAGAACAAACGTATTAATTTTCTCCATCCACACTCCTCCCCGGAAATAACAAAAACAGATTCCCGATAGAAGCAGTCATTTCAAAATTCAGTGGCTGAATGCAGGAGTACTTATGCAAAAAAACATTTTGGATTACTATTTTGCTTTTGCCGCACTTCATTTCACCCCCCTCTTGTGCTTTGGGACATTTTTCGAAAGCTCTTGAGACACTCTAATACTCACCTCTAGAATTGTATAAAGTATATGTTTTTTTATTTTTTTTTTGCACCTCAGAGGGTACTTTGTCTGAATGTTTCCACTTCTAATGTCCTGGGCAGCCTTTCTGTATTCTAACAGCAACCATCTTTTCAGTTTACCAACTCTATCTTGATCTTCTTGATAAACAATCACTCCTACCACAACAAACACAGACAACCTTTCTTCAACCAAGCTCCCTACCTTAATCCCCCCTCCCAGCAAACGTCCCCTTTTTAAGAAATCAAACATTAGCCATCATGTCAATCAATTACACACCCATCACCATTTATTATTATTAATAATATAATACAAGATGTTCCCCTTTCCTGAACAGCAGTCATTGACTACAGTTGTCACAACCAATTCTACTGCATGTTAACTCAGTGATAAATCCCAGTCATGGGTGTCTTGAGCAGCTTGCATCACTAGTATCAATCAGTGTGCGTCCAACTCTGCAGATCTTTATACACTTGAAATTATCTTTTATCTTGTCCACTCGTCTAGGTGGGTGTTAAAATACTATGTTTTTATGAGGGCTGTCACACCTTCCATGATCTATTTTCAGTGGTTAGCAACTTGAAACACACTAAATGCAGAAAGCCTCCACATAAGACACGTAAAAAAAGAAACCATTTTGTCTATTGTGTGACTATGAATGATCCCCTACATGGACCATTTTAAAAGGTATTCTGTTGGAACACAGGCACATCGACCATGTTCTTTTACAGTGTTGAAGAGACCTACGAGATCATTGATCACCTTTGCGTTGTAAGCCTTAAGAAAATTCAGCAGTTATTTGAGCCACATTATGCATGAAGTCACTGTCTCTTCCAGCACATAATGCACACCCTTCTAATTCCCCAACACCTGACCACTGCAGCTCATCGTTCAAGGACTTGGTGCTGAAGTAAAATAAACTTCAGTCTTTGTAATGTACACACATTCCTTTTTTCAGTGCCCCACCACCTACTGTTTCCAACCTCCATCCCTTTGTTTTAGCCATTTCACAGTCATTGTAGATTATGTACATAGTAGGTCCCTAAAAGCAAACTTTGGAATGGCAAATTGTCCAAGATCATATTGTAATCAGTGAACCAAGTCGGTTCTGACTGCGTGAATAAAAAGATGATATATTATCCAACTGGGAAATTTGTGAATATTTAGAAACTGTGAACTCTGAGCCATTAAGCCTGAATAATACTCACTAGAAACATAACGATTAACTTTGTACAATTTTCAATCTTTCAGGCTCACTGCTTTTAGAATCGAAGATAAATGCCAACACTGCGTATCAGAAACAACAGGTATGGTTTCATTTCTTCTGCGTATTAAAGAATCTTCTTGCTGTGGCCTGTCCCGGTAGTTATCCTTCATTCTCATATTTTCTATGTATTCTTTTTTATTTATTTTTTTATTTAAATAATCTTGTTACATTTGGTTTGGGCTCTACTTAAATTTAGCTCTGTGAATAAAACTGATTAGGATTGTGTGCTACGTTTAATGTTTGTGCCTTGGCATTCATTTTAATTGCATGATTTTCTGCTGTGCAGATAACTTTAAGCCTTCATAATATGAGTATGCTTTTGAAAATTAGTGCAGTGAGAAAATAACAATTTTCTTTAAGTGACTAGCCACTGTCCTCTTGTTTGCTTCTCATTTTCTCTGCTGTAGGATAGGCAAATGGAATGATTTACTTCCTAATTTAGGATGTGTTTATCTTTAGTCCTGTAATACTACATAGCAAAGAAGTAAAGTTACTTTTTGTTATGCTTAAGGTTTTTGCAGCAACTGCCACTGATAACTCACATAAAGGAGTGTGTGCTCAGGGGTGTGGAATTTATCAAAATATCTACTTGTCCATGGGGCACAGGTTACTTCTTAAATCAACTTGTCATGTAAAAACATCTACATGTCTGAGACTGCAAACCTACTAACTTGCATGTTTAAGGATTTTCACCAGCTCTTCTCATCTTTTCCCATAATGAGAAAGGCTGGACATTTACTCCTGACAAGGGCAGAAGTAGAAGTTCTTCCAGGTTTAGAGGGGGGGGAAAAATGAGGTTGGAGGGAAAGTGAACTTGTAAACGCTCAATAGATTTCTACATGAACAAATCTACACATGCATAATTACTTGTGCTAAAATACAGATCACAAATATTTTCTAGGAGTACGATTTCCTGGTCTACTTCTGTAAGTTCTTGTGAATTTATGAAAGCCACTAATTCAAAGACATAGACCATGGGTGTACTTTAGTGACATTGTTTAAGAATTAGGTCCCTAATTAGGTCTGGCGTTAACAAAGACATTTCGTCCCAGATTCAAGAAAAGTGGTGCTTCACATCGTAAAGCGCCACTTTTCTTGCGCCTTCCTAATGCTACTATTTAAGATACAGCGCACCATGGTGGAATTAGGTACAATAGTGTCAAAATCTTATGCTATTGTGGCGCTTTGCTCCACTAGAGTCAAAGCTTCTGATGCTATTGGAGCAAATTGCAATGAGGCTTATTGATTCCAAAGGGTGCGTTCTTTTAAGCAGGCATTAAAAATTACACCAAAAATGGCACAATGAAATCTTGTAGACTTCATTGCGCCATTTTTGCGGGCCCCCTTCTGCCAGAACACCCCATAGCATACATTATGCATGGCGCATGCATAATGTGGCACAAATGGTCACAATGTGGTGCAGTGCATGCATTGTGCCACTTTGTACATATGGTGCAGCGTTCTTGGCAAACTAATACCACATTAACATCAGAAAAATGATGCTAATGTGGCTTTAGATGGTGCAAGGCCACCCTTAAACTAGGGCCTTTGTTTTTAATAAACATCTATTTCTCTATCTGATGGCTGACTATACTGTGAGTGATTGCATTCTGCTCTTCCACAAGGAGCATATTGGCACACAAAGTAATTTTGTGCTGTGCCAGGAACCACTGTGGCAATCAGTGTCGTAATGAAACTGGAGGGGGGCCCCCCTGCAAAGAATATCCCTCCAGACTAACTAAGGGCAGGTGCTGTGCTGAGGGGGGGTGGCCCTCTGGAAGGGGGCTGCGGGGCCTTTGTTATGCCACTAGTGGCAATGTGTGCTTTTTGAGACCAAAAGCGGTTTTTAATTTTTGCCAGTGTTTGTTACAATTGTATGGGCCTGGCAGCTCCCGCAACAATAAAGTGTTACCAAAGCCATTTCAAAACAAGGCACGCATTGACAAAACCAAAAGACTGACACAAAAATCAGATTGATTGGCTTTGCCAGTACTTGTTTATTTTTATGCTTCTTATAATCTTGTTGAAAATGGTTACACTGACTTTCCATTAGGAATTTTTTTGGGGGAAATACTAGCATGCATCAACACATTTTACTACATGACGCTTCAAAGAAATAGCATCTTTCATAGAAGCAAAATGTTTTTTTTTTTGTTTTTTTTTCATGCGGGAATTTTTTTCAGAACACTGAATTTTGAAAGCAAAAAATCACTCTTGCTTACAAGCTGCTGCAAACATTTGCATCTAATCAGAGAGCATTCTGTGAGCATTATACTTGGTCTCATACTGTAAAACGTTTCAAACAAGTGTGTACACTTTTTTTTTAATTTTTATTTTTACTGTAGCCACTGCCAGTAGTGCAGTGTGACCTTAAAACGTTTATTTACAGCGCTCACCCTAATAATGAAGGCTTTTAACTAATGAACCACAAATAGAAGTTCGAAGAGCATTCACTCTTGGGGACACATATTACCTCAACTGCAGACAATTCCCTTCTCTGTAAACTGGCAGCCAAAGGGTTTGTGCTGCAGGGGGTTGTGCCTGCTTGTCCCAAGGACAAAATAAACATGAAAACCTGTTGCACTTGACCCCAAACAATATGTCCCGGTCATCTGGTGATAGCAATTCCACGTCCCTGGTGCTAAAGATTTGAAAGGCATACAGGCACATTTGCACCAAAACACTAGAATTGTGGTGTTTAGGTTGTCACCACAAAAGTGAATTTCAATTGGTCACTATCTCTTTTAGAAGTTAACAGATTTTTTTCATCAGCTACTGGATTGGCTGGTAGACCATTCATAATGTGAATGGCGTAAACAGCCTGGATCAAATAGCCCTGTGATTTTAGATCGTAGATGTTTGGCTGGGGGCAGCATTCTCATTTTTAGGTCTGGCTGTGAGGTAGCTTTAGCTGTTTCGATAGTCTCGTATTGTTTAAAAAAAAATAAAAATCATACGAATTCGTACATACAGAGTATTTCAGACAGCCCTCTTCATTTATTAGTCAGTTCAAGTGTCACTCATATTTTCTTCCCATATACACCCACTTCAGCATAAAGGATGTGACAGTGGATCAACCCTTCATCCATTTACCGCCCTGCACTTTGTAGCAGGATGACCTTGTGCTTGATCACATGCACAGCTGGGGGAAAATAACGAACTTGAGCAGTAGGGCTTGTGTGCCTGATGGGCTACTTGACCTCGTCTATGTCTATATGGTGTACATAGTTTTGTTTAATGTTAACAAAACAAAAATTTTTCAGAAATGCACACTTTCCAAGGCCAGATCTACTGGCTTTGCTGGTGCTTGCTTGTTATAGACTAGAGCAGTTCATTTGGAATATTGTGTTGGTCCTGGTGATAATTGTGAAGAATAGGGCAAACATGAAACCCGAGTGCTCTGAAAAGGGAAAAAAAGTAATTTAGGATGTGTTTATCTTTAGGCCTGTAATACTACATAGCAAAGAAGTAAAGTATTTCCTATCACGCCGGATGTAACATTTGCTATGAGTAAGGCCTGCCGTTTCTTAGTAACTGACTCATTTTTTTCACGGCCTGGTACTACATGGTGAAATGTGGACCATGGTGACATTGTTTTAAAATTTGAGTAGTTCGTTTTATATTGAAAGATGTACTGTCAGGAAGGACCTAGTTACTACTAGGTGGGAGGTTCAACTAAATGTTGCCCTCGATGTGATTGATTAGAGGAAGTGTATGTTCTTCCTACGTTGCCCCAGTTTTTCTCTGATGTAATTTTCCCCAGCGAAGTAGAATCCTTTTTGTTGTGTTTTTATGCCTTTGTGTTGTTTACCTGTGATTTCAGTAACTAAACTATTGACGGTGACCTTGCTTGTCTTATGATCATATTGAAGTGCTTTAGAATACGCTGGTTGAAGGTCCTACATTTATAGGCTATTTATCAGACACCACAAACTATAAACTCAGTTTGTAGTTTAGTTTCAGGCACCTGGTGAATGGATTTGAACATCTACTAAATGTTCTTATTAGCCGCTCACTTGGAAAGTTTTATTTATGTAGGCGATTACACAGCTTAACTGGCACATTTGTTTTATAATTTTATGTAGTTCCATCAGGGAACTATCTTTAATATTCAAACTCTGGTTATAATGGGACTGCAAACTCGTCAGATAAACTGCTACCCCTATCTTAACTCGAGGGTCTGAGAAAGGTGGAAATTAAAGACTGCATGAGTATGTTGAGTATCGTTCCTAATTTTGTCTAGTTGCCCAAGAAAGTAGCTGGAAGAAGAGTGAATGTCAGTACCATTTGCTCAGCCCTTACTTTGACAAAAGCAGCAGTTGCATTTGCTATTGGAGCAAAGATAACCACTGCTGCCAAGACATCCTGGACCACTGCATAATCTACATCTGTAAACCTGTCAGGGACCACAGCAACAGACATGCCTTTTACCACAACATGGACAACAGTAGTAGCAGCAACGGTTGCAATAGCAAAGGCTGCAGTGGCCTGTTGTGCTTCATCGTTGAAGTACAGCGTGAGTACTGTGGCACAGCAGGCATAGCACACCTGCCTTTGCATTTAGGGCATAATTTTGAGGAATAACAAGCTAGTATTGAGAGAGCAAACTGGGCTGGATTTAATATTATAACACATGCATTTACATTCTATTAAAAATGCACACAGGCTACTTGCGTTGTGTAAGGAAATGCCTCCTTGGCATGGTTACCCCCTGACTTTTTGCCTTTGCTGATGCTATGTTTTGAATTGAAAGTGTGCTGAGGCCTGCTAACCAGGCCCCAGCACCAGTGTTCTTTCCCTAACTTGTACTTTTGTTTCACAATTGGCACACCCTGGCATCCAGGTAAGTCCCTTGTAACTGGTACCCCTGGTACCAAGGGCCCTGATGCCAGGGAAGGTCTCTAAGGGCTGCAGCATATCTTGTGCCACCCTGGGGACCCCTCACTCAGCACAGACACACTGCTTGCCAGCTTGTGTGTGCTGGTGAGGACAAAACGAGTAGGTCGACATGGCACTCCCCTCAGGGTGCCATGCCAACCTCACACTGCCTATGCAGTATAGATAAGTCACCCCTCTAGCAGGCCTTACAGCCCTAAGGCAGGGTGCACTATACCATAGGTGAGGGCACCAGTGCATGAGCACTGTGGCCCTACAGTGTCTAAGCAAAACCTTAGACATTGTAAGTGCAGGGTAGCCATAAGAGTATATGGTCTGGGAGTCTGTCAAACACGGACTCCACAGCACCATAATGGCTACACTGAAAACTGGGAAGTTTGGTATCAAACTCCTCAGTACAATAAATGCACACTGATGCCAGTGTACATTTTATTGTAAAATACACCCCAGAGGGCACCTTAGAGGTGCCCCCTGAAACTTTAACCAACTACCCGTGTAGGCTGACTGGTTTTAGCAGCCTGCCACACTCGAGACATGTTGCTGGCTACATGGGGAGAGTGCCTTTGTCACTCTGTGGCTAGTAACAAAGCCTGCCCTGGGTGGAGATGCTATCACCTCCCCCAGGCAGGAGCTGTAACACTTGGCGGTGAGCCTCAAAGGCTCACCCCCTTTGTTCCCGCACCGCAGGGCACTCCAGCTAGTGGAGTTGCCCGCCCCCTCCGGCCACGGCCCCACTTTTGGCGGCAAGGCCGGAGGAAATAATGAGAATAACAAGGAGGAGTCACTGGCCAGTCAGGACAGCCCCTAAGGTGTCCTGAGCTGAAGTGACTCTAACTTTTAGAAATCCTCCATCTTGCAGATGGAGGATTCCCCCAATAGGATTAGGGATGTGACCCCCTCCCCTTGGGAGGAGGCACAAAGAGGGTGTACCCACCCTCAGGGCTAGTAGCCATTGGCTACTAACCCCCCAGACCTAAACACGCCCTTAAATTTAGTATTGAAGGGCTCCCCAGAACCTAGGAAACCAGATTCCTGCAACCTAAGAAGAAGAGGACTGCTAAGCTGAAAAACCCTGCAGAGAAGACGGAGACCCCAACTGCTTTGGCCCCAGCTCTACCGGCCTGTCTCCCCACTTCAAAAGACACTGCTCCAGCGACGCTTTCCCCAGGACCAGCGACCTCTGAATCCTCAGAGGACTGCCCTGCTCTAGAAGGACCAAGAAACTCCCGAGGACACCGGCTCTGTTCGCCCAAGACTGCAACTTTGTTTCCAAAGAAGCAACTTCAAGACAACTGCGTTTCCCGCCAGAAGCGTGAGACTTGCAACTCTGCACCCGACGCCCCCGGCTCGACTTGTGGAGAAACAACACTTCAGGGAGGACTCCCCGGCGACTGCGAGACCGCGAGTAGCCAGAGTTGCCCCCACAGCGACGCCTGCACGACTGCCTGACTCCCAGATCCCGATGCCTGGAAAAGACCCTGCACCCGCAGCCCCCAGAACCTGAAGGATCGGAACTCCAGTGCCGGAGTGACCCCCAGGAGGCCCTCTCCCTTGCCCAGGTGGTGGCTACCCCGAGGAGCCCCCCCTTGCCTGCCTGCATCGCTGAAGAGACCCCTTGGTCTCCCATTTATTTACATTGGAAACCAGACGTGTGTGTGCACACTGCACCCGGCCGCCCCCGTGCTGCTGAGGGTGTACTTTCTGTGCTAACTTGTGTCCCCCCCGGTGCCCTACAAAACCCCCCTGGTCTGCCCTCCGAAGACGCGGGTACTTACCTGCTGGCAGACTGGAACCGGGGCACCCCCTTCTCCATTGAAGCCTATGTGTTTTGGGCACCACTTTGAACTCTGCACCTGACCGGCCCTGAGCTGCTGGTGTGGTAACTTTGGGGTTGCTCTGAACCCCCAACGGTGGGCTACCTTGGACCCAAACTTGAACCCCGTAGGTGGTTTACTTACCTGCAAAACTAACTAACTCTTACTCCCCCTAGGAACTGTGAAAATTGCACGGTCTAGTTTTAAAATAGCTATATGTGATTTATGTGAAAAGTATATATGCTATTTTGATTATTCAAAGTTCCTAAAGTACTTACCTTCAATACCTTTCATTTGAAGTATTACATGTAAAATTTGAACCTGTGGTTCTTAAAATAAACTAAGAAAATATATTTTTCTATACAAAAACCTATTGGCCTGGATTTGTCTCTGAGTGTGTGTTCCTCATTTATTGCTTGTGTGTGTACAACAAATGCTTAACACTACTCCTTTGATAAGCCTACTGCTCGACCACACTACCACAAAATAGAGCATTAGTATTATCTCTTTTTGCCACTATCTTACCTCTAAGGGGGACCCTTGGACTCTGTGCATACTATTCCTTACTTTGAAATAGTGCATACAGAGCCAACTTCCTACACGTTGGTTGTCTGGGTCTATCTGTGCATTCTAGGTTTGTTCCCTGTTATTTAGTCACCGAGTGTAGGAAGTTCGCTCTGTATGTGCTATTTCAAAGTAAGGAATAGCATGCACAGAGTCCAAGGGTTCCCCTTAGAGGTAGAATAGTGGTAAAAATAGATAATACTAATGCTCTATTTTGTGGTAGTGTGGTCGAGCAGTAGGCTTATCCAAGGAGTAGTGTTAAGCATTTGTTGTACATACACATAGACAATAAATGAGGTACACACACTCAGAGACAAATCCAGCCAATAGGTTTTTATATAGAAAAATATCTTTTCTTAGTTTATTTTAAGAACCACCGGTTCAAATTCTACATGTAATATCTCATTCGAAAGGTATTGCAGGTAAGTACTTTAGGAACTTCAAATCATCAAAATTGCATGTATACTTTTCAAGTTATTCACAAATAGCTGTTTTAAAAGTGGACACTTAGTGCAATTTTCACAGTTCCTAGGGGAGGTAAGTATTTGTTAGGTTAACCAGGTAAGTAAGACACTTACAGGGCTTAGTTCTTGGTCCAAGGTAGCCCACCGTTGGGGGTTCAGAGCAACCCCAAAGTTACCACACCAGCAGCTCAGGGCCGGTCAGGTGCAGAGTTCAAAGTGGTGCCCAAAACACATAGGCTAGAATGGAGAGAAGGGGGTGCCCCGGTTCCGGTCTGCTTGCAGGTAAGTACCCACGTCTTCGGAGGGCAGACCAGGGGGGTTTTGTAGGGCACCGGGGGGGACACCAGCTCACACAGAAATTTCACCCTCAGCAGCGCGGGGGCGGCCGGGTGCAGTGTAGAAACAGGCGTCGGGTTCGCAATGTTAGTCTATGAGAGATCTCGGGATCTCTTCAGCGCTGCAGGCAGGCAAGGGGGGGATTCCTCGGGGAAACCTCCACTTGGGCAAGGGAGAGGGACTCCTGGGGGTCACTTCTCCAGTGAAAGTCCGGTCCTTCAGGTCCTGGGGGCTGCGGGTGCAGGGTCTCTCCCAGGCGTCGGGACTTTAGGTTCAAAGAGTCGCGGTCAGGGGAAGCCTCGGGATTCCCTCTGCAGGCGGCGCTGTGGGGGCTCAGGGGGGACAGGTCTTGGTACTCACAGTATCAGAGTAGTCCTGGGGTCCCTCCTGAGGTGTTGGATCGCCACCAGCCGAGTCGGGGTCGCCGGGTGCAGTGTTGCAAGTCTCACGCTTCTTGCGGGGAGCTTGCAGGGTTCTTTAAAGCTGCTGGAAACAAAGTTGCAGCTTTTCTTGGAGCAGGTCCGCTGTCCTCGGGAGTTTCTTGTCTTTTCGAAGCAGGGGCAGTCCTCAGAGGATGTCGAGGTCGCTGGTCCCTTTGGAAGGCGTCGCTGGAGCAGGATCTTTGGAAGGCAGGAGACAGGCCGGTGAGTTTCTGGAGCCAAGGCAGTTGTCGTCTTCTGGTCTTCCGCTGCAGGGGTTTTCAGCTGGGCAGTCCTTCTTCTTGTAGTTGCAGGAATCTAATTTTCTAGGGTTCAGGGTAGCCCTTAAATACTAAATTTAAGGGCGTGTTTAGGTCTGGGGGGTTAGTAGCCAATGGCTACTAGCCCTGAGGGTGGGTACACCCTCTTTGTGCCTCCTCCCAAGGGGAGGGGGTCACAATCTTAACCCTATTGGGGGAATCCTCCATCTGCAAGATGGAGGATTTCTAAAAGTTAGAGTCACTTCAGCTCAGGACACCTTAGGGGCTGTCCTGACTGGCCAGTAACTCCTCCTTGTTGCTTTCTTTGTTCCCTCCAGCCTTGCCGCCAAAAGTGGGGGCCGTGGCCGGAGGGGGCGGGCAACTCCACTAAGCTGGAGTGCCCTGCTGGGCTGTGACAAAGGGGTGAGCCTTTGAGGCTCACCGCCAGGTGTCACAGTTCCTGCCTGGGGGAGGTGTTAGCATCTCCACCCAGTGTAGGCTTTGTTACTGGCCTCAGAGTGACAAAGGCACTCTCCCCATGGGGCCAGCAACATGTCTCTGGTGTGGCAGGCTGCTGGAACTAGTCAGCCTACACAGACAGTCGGTTAAGTTTCAGGGGGCACCTCTAAGGTGCCCTCTGTGGTGTATTTTACAATAAAATGTACACTGGCATCAGTGTGCATTTATTGTGCTGAGAAGTTTGATACCAAACTTCCCAGTTTTCAGTGTAGCCATTATGGTGCTGTGGAGTTCGTGTTTGACAGACTCCCAGACCATATACTCTTATGGCTACCCTGCACTTACAATGTCTAAGGTTTTGTTTAGACACTGTAGGGGTACCATGCTCATGCACTGGTACCCTCACCTATGGTATAGTGCACCCTGCCTTAGGGCTGTAAGGCCTGCTAGAGGGGTGTCTTACCTATACTGCATAGGCAGTGAGAGGCTGGCATGGCACCCTGAGGGGAGTGCCATGTCGACTTACTCGTTTTGTCCTCACTAGCACACACAAGCTGGCAAGCAGTGTGTCTGTGCTGAGTGAGAGGTCTCCAGGGTGGCATAAGACATGCTGCAGCCCTTAGAGACCTTCCTTGGCATCAGGGCCCTTGGTACTAGAAGTACCAGTTACAAGGGACTTATCTGACTGCCAGGGTGTGCCAATTGTGGATACAATGGTACATTTTAGGTGAAGGAACACTGGTGCTGGGGCCTGGTTAGCAGGGTCCCAGCACACTTCTCAGTCAAGTCAGCATCAGTATCAGGCAAAAAGTGGGGGGTAACTGCAACAGGGAGCCATTTCTTTACACCGAGCTTGTAGTTTCTTATAGTCTTTGCACGTTTGAGTTACATGCATTAGCAGATTAAGCTCGGGCAATTGTGTTTACCCGTGCCTGTTTTTGGAATATTTGTGGACATTTTAATTTTTTTTGTTTGTATTCAAAAGTCTCAGAATTATGTTTTGATAATCTTTGCAGCATGTGTTTTTATTTTTATTTTTCTTGATGTTTATGAACACTGTTAAAAGTAGGTTATTGCCCTGAATGAATCTTACTTACCTTTGTTTGTGAGGTTAATAATGCTCATGCAGACTGCATTTCAGCGTTTTATTTGGGGTTTGTCGTTGTTTTGTTACCCATCATATTTTGCCTTCAAAGTGAATGGAGTGTTTGAGATCATGCCTTCATTATATGCCCCTGTAGTAACAAATTTTAATGTCGGCGAAATATGGCCTTCCCCATAGTGGGTTTACTGCAGGTATCAAATATGTGTTTGGTCTCTTTTCATGCAGTTAACCATGTGTGTGTGTTGCTTTGTTACTGATGTTGGCATACACCAGCTTCCATGTAGCTCCTACTTGTAACATTAGCTGCACTCCGGCAGAACAGTTGTCGCTTATGTTTTGCACATTTACAACCTCTGTTAACTCCTAAAACAGTGATAAACTGCTCCTGCATGCAGACAATCTTTAAGTTCTGCTTTTTATAGAAGGGTATCTAGTGTTACCGAATACATAAGGATATATGTTGCTCTTGGGCATATACAGTGTTCTTGCTTACTAATTCAAATGGCTGAACGAAAATTGTTGATACCAAGAAAAGGCACCAAATGTAGTTGCACATTAGTCTGAAAAGCTCTTCTTCCGTTGTTTTTACATTTTTTGAGATAGAAAAGACAGAAGTTTCCCAAGGATTCGTTTTGTTTTTTAAAAAGTCACTGGATTTGGAGTTCCCCCGCTTGGCATATTTAGCCAGTGTGATCCAAATGCAGCATGCTGAAAGAGATGTCCTTAAGTTTCATACAAATTGCTCAAATCCAAGAGGAAAACTTGAGAAGGGTGAAAATGAACTGCAGTGGTGCACATCAACCTCATGAATATGCTTGTAGTTTGTGTGTGTGTGTGTGTGTGTGTGTGTGTGTGTATGAATACATTTACAGATGTATTGTCTTCAAGTGGGCAGAATGCACCGAGTTGTGGTTCTGTCTCAGACATCAAAACCATGGGATTTCATTGGTTATGGTTTGCAGAGCATGCAATAACTGACATCGTCCCCTCCCTCTTACTACCCAATTTACTTTACTCCTGATAGGTTATCTCTTTTTCCAGGACCATTTGCAAGTTGGTGTTTTGTGCTTGGTGAGCTACATGAGTTGCATGGCATGGGTTACAAACCATGACTGGCAAATTTTATTGGCTGTTCGTGTTTGGGCCAAACCATAACCCTGTAACTGTGTTTTTTCCATAGCATTTCTCGTTTTTTGTAATGTTCCACTTTATTTCCAGCTCCTGCAAAACATGGATTGTGCTTGTGATGAAAATGCAGCAGTCACTTGTAAAAACGTTATGTCAGAACTCCTGCTTGTCACAGAATGATGCTTCTTCTGTTGGTTGCCAAGGAAATGACACTTCTTCTTGTAGAGGATAGTTACTTGATCTGGCAGCTAGTCAGAAACGTATGGTGTTCAAATTGTAAAACGGTTTGCAGATTAAGGAGGAAGTACAGCACACATTGCTAGAGATATCTGGTCCATGGTTTTGTGGTAGAGCCAGGGGAGTTTGCACACTAACGAAAAGTTGTCTCTAGTGTGTAATGCCACCTTAGATGTACTTAACACGAGGACATGCTTTATGTTGAGTCATGTAAATTCACTTTGTTGTAATTTTATTGTGAGGGCCCCTTACTGTGGCTTGGGAAGTCATGTCTGGTGTAAGAGCAGTATTTCTGTTGCAGGCAGCCATTTGGTGCCATCGGTCAACAACCCTAATTCTTAGCAAGTGGATCCGAAATGGTCGATGAGCCAAATGCTTCTTTACCAGTGGCAGGCCTTTTCAGCCGATCTAGTTGCAAACTTCCTCAGACTAAAACGGGCAAGAAGTACAAAAATGTTAACCGGTTGTAGGTCGCCTGGCAGCTTTTTAAACTTTTGTTTAAACCTTAATGTGTCTCTTACTACTGAATAAATTTACGTCAATCATTGAAATCATGCTTTGAGTAAATTTATATTTCCATGTTAAGTGTGATGTAGATCCCTTATGCTGTTTTGGTTGTACTGCAAGCTGTGAGCTGAAATGGGAACATGCACCCCCCCTTACCCCCAATCTCCCCCCCCCCGCACATATGGCATGACATTTGGCATGCTTAAATATGCTGAGCAACAGCAAAACTGTGCACAGATCAGTCCATGGGGTCTAAAGTTGTAGCACGCTAAAAGAGCTTTTTAGCTTTCTTCCTTGGTGCAGGTTTTCTTTCTGGGGCCCAAATGTTTAACAGGTGTGGTCCTTACTTCCTTTGTCTTTTCAGAGTCACTAATCTGAGGTTGGTAGCCAGGGTTGCCAGTTTTATACAAATTTTGAGATTGTGGGTGGGGAGGACTCCCTATCCAATGGGACTACAATTCGGACGGGGCAACTCTTCCCTTTCTTGCGTCATTTCCTGTATGGTCGAAAACTAAACCCTACAGTAAATCGCTCTGCCCAAATCCAAACTGTCATGGCCCTTCTTCCCTGGGTCTGAGCTATAGGAAAAGTCCTGCAGTGTCCACTATAATTGGCCAACCCTCCTGGAAAACCTGCAACAGGCTTTACCAATCTGGAGATGTCGTCAGCCGGTCTATCTAGACAAGGGAGCGGGCATTCAAAGGTGTAACTTGGATTTTCTTCTAAGAGGCAGTTTGTGGGTCATCTGTGGCCAAAGCCCTTTGGCCATCCTGCGGAAGAAGGTCTTACCTTCTCCCACCAATAGTTCTTTTGTGTGAGTGCTTCACACCTCCCAGCATTAAAAGTTAGTTTAAATCAGACTTCAAAATTAGGTAGGGTAGGGATATAAAATTCATATCGCCGACACACAGGGCACATTGTTTGGGGTCAAGGGCAACACATGTTCATGTTTATTTTGTCCTTGGGACATATAGGCCCAACCCCCTGCAATACAAACCCTTTGGCTGCCTTTTTACATAGAAGGGAACTGTCTGCAGTTGAGGTAATGTGTGTTCATACATTAATGCTGTTCGAACTTAAATTTACAATGAAAAGCCTTTATTATTAGGTAGAGTGCTGTAAATAAATATTTTACGGTAACGCTGCACTAGACAATGGTTCCGGTTAATAAAAATAAAAAAATTAAAATATACACATGTTAGAAAAGTTTAACGATAAGAGGCTAAGTATAATGCTCCCAGAATGCTCTCTGGTTAGATGCAAATGTTTTGCATAAGCTTGTAAGCCAGAGTGTAGATTCTTTGCTTTCAAAATAAAATGTTAAGAAAAAGGCAAGTAAGAAAAAATACGCTTTGCTACTATGAAATTTTAGTTGCTGTTTCTTTGAAGTGTCATTTAGTAAACTGTTTTGATGCATGCTAGTATTTCCAAAAAATACTCCTAATGGAAAATCAGTTTTTCAACAAAATTATGGGAAGCATGAAAATAAACAAGCACTGGCAAAATCCAACCGTTCCAACATTTTTTGAGAGTCTTTTTTGGTTTTATCAATACATGTCTTGTTTTGACATGGCTTTTGTAACACTTTGATGTGGAAGCTGCCAGGCCTTAACCATTGTTACAAACACTGGCAAAAAGAAAACATTTTTGTGGTCTCAAAAAGCACACATTGACACCAGTGGTGTAACAAAGACCCTGCAGCCCCCTCTACAGGGGGCCCCTCAGCACAGCGCTTGCCTTGAGTTAGTCTGGAGGAAGGGGGGGGGGGGGATCCATGTTCTCTGCAGTGGGCCCCATCCATTTTTGTTACACCACAATTGCCACAGTAGTTCCTGGCACTGAACAAAACTACTTTGTGTGCCAATATGCTCCCTAAAAAAAAATATATATATAAAAAACAAAATGTCTTTAACGCCAGACCTAATTAGAGACCCATTTCTTAAAGAGAGTCTCAAACGTGCACCTGTATTATGTCTTTGAATTAATGGCTTTCATGAATGCACAAGAACTTACAGAAGTAGACCAGGAAATCGTACTGCTAGAAAATATTTGTGAACTGTATTTTAGCATGACCAAATATGCATGTGCATGTTTGCTCATGTGAAAATCTATTGAGCGTTTACAAGTTCAATTTCCCTCCAACCACTTTTTTTCCCCAGTCCTGGAAGAACTTCTGCCATTGTCAGGAGTACGTTTCCAACCTTTCTTCTTGTGGGAAAAGAGTAGAAAAGAGCTGATAAAAATCCTTAAAACATGCAAGTTAGGTTTGCAGCCGTGGAACTATTATCACTGCTTCCTCCAGCCCCAGTATGTAGATCTGTGGAACGGTGGCAAAATAGGGAAATTGTTGTAGTAGGGATTGAAATTGCAAGTATTTAAGCCCTACTATAGTAGTAGCCCTGGCATAAGCAAAGATGCTGTTACCACAACTCTTACATAATGAGATTGCTGGCCTAATTCGTTGCCGCACTACATGGCACCAAAGGGACAAGTATATATATTTTTTTTTTTTTTTTTTTTTTACAGGACATGTAATTTAAAGAAGCAACATGTCCCATGGACAAGTAGATAAGTTATTAAATTCCACACCCGTCGGTAGGGTTTTACGTAACAATTAATTTGATACCTCAAAGTACTATATTTGGTGGTCCCAAATGGAAGTAAGCACTTAGCACATGGGCTAGTGTAACGCCATGTCGCCCAATGGGACTACCATCCTTGCTACAGTGAAAACAATGTCACGTTTTCACTGCCAGGACATGTAAAACAAAAAAGGGACATGCTGTGATTATTGAATTACTAATCCCGTTTTACTGGGAGATGGTATACAAGTAGGGTGGTTTGGTAGCCGACCTTTTCACTTTTTTTGTTGATACTTTTTACCCTTTTTTTTAATGCATTTCTTTATATACTGGTGAGCGCCAGATCATTGCCGGGCCTATCAGGAGGGAGTGTGGATGATAGTTTTGTTCAGTGGCAGGAACTACTGTGGCAATGTGCCTTTTGAGTTCAAAAATACTTTTGATTTTTGCTCAAGTTTGTTACAATATCCAATCCCAGCTCTCACAAAATCCACATCAAAACAAGACACTCATTGACAAAACCAAAAGATTGACTACCAGTGTCTGATCTGTCGGCTTTGCCAATGCTTGTTTGTATTCACGTTTCCCATAATCTTGTTGATACTGTTTATACTGACTTTACAATACAGTAGAATTTTTAAAGCATGATAGTTACTTCAAAGAAGTGTCCCAGCGCTGCGTAGTCAGAAACTCCCTGGATGGTTAACAGATAACTAGACAGCCTAACTTAAAAAGCCGAGTTTTAGAATGCTTTCGGAACAATCTCTGTCTCTGATTGCCTAAAACAAAGAGGAAGATAATCCCACAACTTGAGTGCCACTAAAACTGAAAGAGCTGCCCCCAGTGCAGATCACCTTAACTCTGGGTGTTTGAGCTAACAGAGTCTCAGAAGGTCAGACACACCTCATTGGCGAGTAAGGCTTAATAAGCAGGTACAGGTGCCTGGCCCTTACCTTTCTAAAGGTTCGGTAGCAATTGCAGAGAGCTTTAAAGGGAAGATGTTTCTTGATCGGGAGCCAGTGCAATTTGCTCAGAGCTGCGCACATGGATGCCTGCTTAGGAAGGTTTAACAGAAGTCTGGCTGCAAAATTCTGCGCACACTGGAGTCTCAGCTGACATTGAAAGACTATCTGGTAAAAGATATTGCAGTAATCCAACCGGGAAATCACAAGTGCCTCAGTCACTGTTTTTCTTGGCAGACTCTGGTAAAAGGTGAACAATGTTCTTCAGAGAATTTAGAATCCCAAAACATTTCCCTGCCAAAGCTGTAATATGTAAGATTTTATCACACCAAATGCCTGTTTTTTCAAAGCTAGGCTTTGGTGAATGAAGGGGGGAGCTAGGGTAGAAGGCCACCAATTGAGAGACCAGATTGATGGCTGCTTGGCCAAAATAAGGTCCTCACTCTATCCCACATTTAATTTTAGGCAGTTGAGGTCCATCCTTTGGTCTACCTCTAACAAAAACCCAGAAGCCACCATGCTGTGAGTTCTGTTAAGGTGCCAATCAGCTGCGTGTCATTGGTGTACGATATGATGTAAAACCCGTGATGCCAGACGATGTCAGCCGGGGGTGCAGATAAAGATTGGTAAGAGTAGGGCTCAATGAGGAGCCCTGTGGCACCCCCGCTGCAGTGACAGAACCCAAGAGTAAAAATGTTTCAGTTCAACCTCCCACAAGAAAGACGCCAACCACTGCAGTGCCTTGTAACCGACACTGCAATGCCACAACCTCTCAATAAGGAGGCTATGTGATACAGTGTTGAAAGCTGCACTTGGATCCAATAACAACAATGCTGCAGTGTCACTCTGCTTCAGAATCTGACGCAGAGACTCTGAAGCAAGCAGAAGGGCTGACTTGGTGCTATACTGAGAATGAAAACCAGATTGAGTTCTATGGAGAAGATCCCTATCTTCAATCAACATTGAGAGCTGTCAATTCACATGTTTTTCTGCCATTTTTGAGAGACAAGAGACATTCCATTATGAGAGACTTTCCATTATGAATATTTTTTTAGAAATACTAGCATGCATCAACACATTTTACTAACTGATGCTACAAAGAAATGGGACCTAAAGTTTCACAGTAGTTTAGCAAAATATTTTTTTTCTTAGTTGCATTTTTTGTGACAGTCTTATTTTGAGGGCAAAAATCACCAATCTTGCTTTCACGCTTCTGCAAATAATTGCATCTAATGACTGCATTCAGGGAGCAGTGACCATAGCCTCATATTTAGGGCTCCCAGTTTTCCATTTGCAGATACAGACCGAAAACTATTTATTTTCCTGTCTCCACTTGTTTTTATATACAGGAAAATGGGCGTTCTTTGGATGATATTGAATGCCAGGTCATTAGGGAAACAGATTTAGAGGTCAGGAGATGAAGAAAAAAAAAAACAATACATTTTCTAACTAAGTTGAATTAAGTGCAGATCTATAGTTTTGTTGTTCTACAATGCTAGTGTTTTCAGATAGTGCTACTGCACTATATATTGTTGAAACGCTTTAAGCATTCTAGTGCAAGTATACATTTATCAGTTAAATGTGGGGACAAATACCCATTGCAGCTTCAGTTATACAGTAAGTACAAAAAAGGATAAATACAGAAAAAAATAGCAAAAATAAATATGGATAAATACAGATGGAAATGTTAATAAATACCATAAAACCAGGAACCCTACCCATATTGTTAAACTCTGCAAATGTCTACCCATTTTTTTTAATTTTTTTAAACTGGGACAACTCTCAGTAGTGCAGTCTGAGCTTACTAAATTTATTTAGAGCGCTCACCCTAATAACAAAGACTTTTTTATTAAGGAACCATAAATACAAGTTCGAACGGCATTAACATATGAACACAGATATTACCTCTACTGCAGACGGGTTCCTTCCTTGCTCCATAATGTGGTATTATACATTGGCAACTAAGGGTTTTGTGCTGCAGGGGTCTGGGCCTACTTGTCCCAAGGGCAAAACAAACCTGAAATCTTGTTGTCCTTGACACCAAACAATATGTCCTGAGCATTGGGCAAGAGGAATCCCACACCCCTACACCTTCTGTTGCTTGCCCCGTCCACAGATCACACTCGATAAATCACAGCTTTTTCCTTCATTGCTGCATGCCCTGTTCCCAGCCCCCACCCCCTCCCTCCTGTCACTGCTCTTCTATTCATTGCCTGTTTTTTTTTTTTTTTTCTTTTTTTGTGTTAAAACGTTATCAGGGAGAGCAGGCCAGCCATGTTATAATGAACATGTTATTGCACTTCCAGTGACAGGGTCTAGAGGTTGACGTCCTGGGTCACATCCTCCATGCCAAGGTGAAAATTAAAATGTATATAATTACAACTCTTGATAAGGAGAGTGTTTTTTTTTTAATGAGACAAAAATAGAATATCTCTGGGTAAAAAGTTGCATCTTGGCTTTTGCAAGCCTGCTACAAATCAAACGAGTATATACAACGCCCAAATGCGGGTGGAGTATCTTGTGCCCTAAAAACACCATCCTCTGCAACCAAATAAGCATACAGTCAAGAGGAAAGTAAGATATAACTTAGGAATGCTGGAAGACTGTCTACCTTATCCAGCACCAACAGCCTCACAAATAAGTTGAAGGTCGCAGGTGATAACGCTCCCACAGAATGGGGTCCATGTGGGGAAAAAAAAAACCTGTATTAGTATTTTATACAACTTTGTAATTTTTTTGTACACTTGTTTGCCATCACTTGCAAAGAGGAAAAAAGTTCAGTAGCAGACATCGGACGTCCTCTTTTCCATGTCTGGTATAAGTGTTTAGCAAGACCAAGCCAGCCCACTGCACAATTTCACTGGAGTATACAGTGAGGAGAGAAGCAATTCAAGCTAATGTTCTGCTCTGAGGTAGAGGGGGTAGTTATTTGTGCAGTCATCCTTCTCAAATATCGGCATTTCAGACTGCCAACAGAACACCAGTGGACCACAAGAAAAAGCAGACAAATTCATGACTCACTCACTAATGATCTAATAAAAACCATGACACTGAAGACCCATTCAGCCATAACCAAAACAAATGCAGGCAACCTCCGACTGAGGGCATATCTCCAAAACAGAGGGGATCTCACCCCATCCTGTAATGACATGCAATTTCTGGCTTGTTTTTTTTCAGTGCTCTGAGATCAGCAAAACTCCAGGTAGACCAGAAACCTGTGCAGTGTATATTTTCACTTCCCACCCCTCTGCCCATACCATGCCCCCCACGTAACCACCCACAACTGCAGCACATGGCATGCCTATGCAAATAGTGACAACACCACTTGACCCATTCAGATAGCTGTCAGAAAGCAGCTCAGAAACCAATCCTGCTTAAAAAAAGCTACATTCTGCAGCTCCCTAATTTTTAGGTTGAGCATAGCAGCGCACAAGCCCTGCTTTTCGACATGTTGTAATCTATTCTCTGGGCTTTAACCACGCTCCTCACTTTCATTTGTTCCTGGGCTTGCCTTTAAAAAATCCCTTGATGTCATTGTTAAATGCTTTCCGTTTTTTCTGCCTTGAGTATGTTTTGTTACACCTTGCAGACTGACCCTGATAGATGGATTATTGCACGATTGCTGACATACTTTAGTGTGGCCAAACTAATTTTTTCTTTTCCCTCCCCATGGCGCTTTGAAGTTTCGTACAGTGCGAACTCGATCAGCGATATTGTAGTGCTTTACATGACTACCAGTTACATCACATTGTTCACACATTTCATTTCAGTTTTGCTTTTGTCTCTCCCCTTTTCACTCCATGGCAGTTTGAAGCTCTAACTCGATCAGAGGTATTGGAGTGCCCCAGCAGTTTCATAAGTAAAATCAGTAAAAGTCCCTCACACAGCATCCACATTAAAAATAAATGACATGAAAACGGTACTAAAAACAATCTCTGAAATGTTCAAGGTCATCAGGGCAAAGCTGTCTGCAGTAAATGGAAGTGCTTCACTTAAAAGCAGGGCCACTGGAATTATGTGGCAGAGAGCACCATATTATGCAGCAGGGTTGACCAATTTATGTGACAAGAAAAATCCAGTTATGCATTTAATGTGCCAATAGCTCTAACTCAAGCAAGTGGGAGACCTATTGCATTGCTAATGGTTGTTTTTTTTTTTTTTTCCTCACAGAACATCACTGTAGGAAGTTGGCTCTGTATGTGCTATTTCAAAGTAAGGAATAGCATGCACAGAGTCCAAGGGTTCCCCTTAGAGGTAAGATAGTGGCAAAAAGAGATAATACTAATGCTCTATTTTGTGGTAGTGTGGTCGAGCAGTAGGCTTATCAAAGGAGTAGTGTTAAGCATTTGTTGTACATACACACAGGCAATAAATGAGGAACACACACTCAGACAAATCCAGGCCAATAGGTTTTGTTATAGAAAAATATCTTTTCTTAGTTTATTTTAAGAACCACAGGTTCAATTTCTACATGTAATATCTCATTTGAAAGGTATTGCAGGTAAGTACTTTAGGAACTTTGAATCATTACATTAGCATGTATACTTTTTACATAAAACACAATAAGCTGTTTTAAAAGTGGACACAGTGCAATTTTCACAGTTCCTGGGGGAGGTAAGTTTTTGTTAGTTTTGTCAGGTAAGTAAATCACTTAAAAGTCTCAGGTTTGGGTCCAAGGTAGCCCACCGTTGGGGGTTCAGAGCAACCCCAAAGTTATCACACCAGCAGCTCAGGGCTGGTCAGGTGCAGAGGTCAAAGAGGTGCCCAAAACGCATAGGCTTCAATGGAGAGAAGGGGGTGCCCCGGTTCCGGTCTGCCAGCAGGTAAGTACCCGTGTCTTCGGAGGGCAGACCAGGGGGGTTTTGTAGGGCACCGGGGGGGACACAAGTCAGCACAAAAAGTACACCCTCAGCAGCGCGGGGGCGGCCGGGTGCAGTGTGCAAACACGCGTCGGGTTTTCAATGATGTTCAATGAGAGACCAAGGGATCTCTTCAGTGGTGCAGGCAGGCAAGGGGGGGCTCCTCGGGGTAGCCACCACCTGGGCAAGGGAGAGGGCCTCCTGGGGGTCACTCCTGCACAGAAGTTCCGTTCCTTCAGGTGCTGGGGGCTGCGGGTGCAGGGTCTTTTCCAGCCGTCGGGACTTTAGGTTCAGGCAGTCGCGGTCAGGGGGAGCCTGGGGATTCCCTCTGCAGGCGTCGCTGTGGGGGCTCAGGGGGGACAACTTTGGTTACTCACGGTCTCGGAGTCGCCGGAGGGTCCTCCCTGAGGTGTTGGTTCTCAACCAGTCGAGTCGGGGTCGCCGGGTGCAGTGTTGCAAGTCTCACGCTTCTTGCGGGGAGTTGCAGGGGTCTTTAGGTCTGCTCCTTGAAACAAAGTTGCAGTTCTTTTGGAGCAGTGCCGCTGTCCTCGGGAGTTTCTTGTCTTTCTTGAAGCAGGGCAGTCCTCAGAGGATTCAGAGGTCGCTGGTCCCTTGTAAAGCGTCGCTGGAGCAGGGTTCTTTGGAAGGCAGGAGACAGGCCGGTAGGACTGGGGCCAAAGCAGTTGGTGTCTTCTGTTCTTCCTCTGCAGGGGTTTTTCAGCTCAGCAGTCTTCTTCTTCTTGTAGTTTCAGGAATCTAAATTCTTAGGTTCAGGGGAGCCCTTAAATACTAAATTTAAGGTCGTGTTTAGGTCTGGGGGGTTAGTAGCCAATGGCTACTAGCCCTGAGGGTGGGTACACCCTCTTTGTGCCTCCTCTCAAGGGGAGGGGGTCACATCCCTAATCCTATTGGGGGAATCCTCCATCTGTAAGATGGAGGATTTCTAAAAGTTAGTCACTTCAGCTCAGGACACCTTAGGGGCTGTCCTGACTGGCCAGTGACTCCTCCTTGTTGTTCTCATTATTTCCTCCGGCCTTGCCGCCAAAAGTGGTGGCCGTGGCCGGAGGGGGCGGGCAACTCCACTAGCGGGAGTGTCCTGCGGTGCTGGAACAAAGGGGTGAGCCTTTGAGGCTCACCGCCAGGTGTTACAGCTCCTGCCTGGGGGAGGTGTTAGCATCTCCACCCAGTGCAGGCTTTGTTACTGGCCTCAGAGTGACAAAGGCACTCTCCCCATGGGGCCAGCAACATGTCTCTGTTGTGGCAGGCTGCTGGAACCAGTCAGCCTACACAGATAGTCGGTTAAGGTTTCAGGGGGCACCTCTAAGGTGCCCTCTGGGGTGTATTTTACAATAAAATGTACACTGGCATCAGTGTGCATTTATTGTGCTGAGAAGTTTGATACCAAACTTCCCAGTTTTCAGTGTAGCCATTATGGTGCTGTGGAGTCCGTGTTTGACAGACTCCCAGACCATATACTCTTATGGCTACCCTGCACTTACAATGTCTAAGGTTTGGCTTAGACACTGTAGGGGCACAGTGCTCCTGCACTGGTGCCCTCACCTATGGTATAGTGCACCCTGCCTTAGGGCTGTAAGGCCTACTAGAGGGGTGACTTATCTATACTGCATAGGCAGTGTGAGGTTGGCATGGCACCCTGAGGGGAGTGCCATGTCGACTTACTCGTTTTGTTCTCACCAGCACACACAAGCTGGCAAGCAGGGTGTCTGTGCTGAGTGAGGGGTCCCCAGGGTGGCCTAAGATATGCTGCAGCCCTTAGAGACCTTCCCTGGCATCAGGGCCCTTGGTACCAGGGGTACCAGTTACAAGGGACTTACCTGGATGCCAGGGTGTGCCAATTGTGGAATCAAAAGTACAGGTTAGGGAAAGAACACTGGTGCTGGGGCCTGGTTAGCAGGCCTCAGCACACTTTCAATTCAAAACATAGCATCAGCAAAGGCAAAAAGTCAGGGGGTAACCATGCCAAGGAGGCATTTCCTTACACAACCTCCCCCCCCCCCCCCCCCGCCCAAACGAAAGAGGATGAGACTAACCTTTCCCAAGAGTCTTCATTTTCTAAGTGGAAGAACCTGGAAAGGCCATCTGCATTGGCATGGGCAGTCCCAGGTCTGTGTTCCACTATAAAGTCCATTCCCTGTAGGGAGATGGACCACCTCAACAGTTTTGGATTTTCACATTTCATTTGCATCAGCCATCTGAGAGGTCTGTGGTCAGTCTGAACTAGGAAGTGAGTACCAAAGAGGTATGGTCTCAGCTTCTTCAGGGACCAAACCACAGCAAAGGCCTCCCTCTCAATGGCACTCCAACGCTGCTCCCTGGGGAGTAACCTCCTGCTAATGAAAGCAACAGGCTGGTCAAGGCCATCATCATTTGTTTGGGACAAAACTGCCCCTATCCCATGTTCAGAGGCATCTGTCTGCACAATGAACTGCTTGGAGTAATCTGGAGCTTTTAGAACTGGTGCTGTGCACATAGCTTGTTTCAGGGTGTCAAAGGCCTGTTGGCATTCTACAGTCCAGTTTATTTTCTTGGGCATTTTCTTGGAGGTGAGTTTTGTGAGGGCTGTCACAATGGATCCATATCCCTTCACAAACCTCCTATAGTACCCAGTCAAGCCAAGGAATGCCCTGACTTGAGTCTGGGTTTTTGGAGCTGCCCAGTCAAGAATAGTCTGGATCTTAGGCTGGAGTGGCTGAACTTGGCCTCCACCTACAAGGTGTCCCAAGTAAACCACAGTTCCCTGCCCTATCTGGCATTTGGATGCCTTGATAGAGAGGCCTGCTGATTGCAGAGCCTTCAAAACCTTCTTCAGGTGGACCAGGTGATCTTGCCAGTTGGAGCTAAAGACAGCAATATCGTCAAGATAAGCTGCACTGAAGGTCTCCAAGCCAGCAAGGACTTGATTCACCAACCTTTGGAAGGTAGCAGGGGCATTCTTTAAACCAAAGGGCATAACAGTGAACTGATAATGCCCATCAGGTGTGGAGAATGCTGTCTTTTCTTTTGCTCCAGGTGCCATTTTGATTTGCCAGTACCCTGCTGTTAAGTCAAAGGTACTTAAGAATTTGGCAGCACCTAATTTATCAATCAGCTCATCAGCTCTAGGAATGGGATGGGCATCTGTCTTGGTGACAGAGTTAAGTCATCTGTAGTCCACACAAAACCTCATCTCTCTCTTTCCTTCTTTGGTGTGAGGTTTGGGGACTAAGACCACTGGGCTAGCCCAGGGGCTGTCAGAGTACTCAATTACTCCCAATTCCAGCATCTTGTGGACTTCCACCTTGATGCTTTCCTTAACTTGATCAGACTGTCTGAAGATTTTGTTTTTGACAGGCATGCTGTCTCCTGTGTCCACATCATGGGTACACAGGTGTGTCTGACCAGGGATAAGGGAAAAGAGCTCAGCAAACTGTTGTAGGACCTTCCTACAGTCAGCTTGCTGTTGGCCAGAGAGGGTGTCTGAATAGATCACTCCATCCACTGAGCCATCTTTAGGGTCTGATGAGAGGAGATCAGGGAGAGGCTCACTCTCAGCTTCTTGGTCCTCATCTGTTACCATCAACAGATTTACATCAGCCCTGTCATGGAAGAGTTTTAGGCGGTTTACATGGATCACCCTCTTGGGGCTCCTGCTTGTGCCTAGGTCCACCAGGTATGTGACCTGACTCTTCTTTTCCAGGATTGGGTAAGGGCCACTCCATCTGTCCTGAAGTGCCCTGGGAGCCACAGGCTCCAAAACCCAGACTTTCTGCCCTGGTTGAAATTCAACCATTGCAGCCTTTTGGTCATACCAAAACTTCTGGAGCTGTTGGCTCGCCTCAAGGTTTTTACTTGCCTTTTCCATGTACTCTGCCATTCTTGAGCGAAGGCCAAGTACATAGTCCACTATGTCTTGTTTAGGCTCATGAAGAGGTCTCTCCCAGCCTTCTTTAAGAAGGGCAAGTGGTCCCCTTACAGGGTGGCCAAACAGAAGTTCAAAGGGTGAGAACCCTACTCCCTTCTGAGGCACCTCTCTGTAAGCGAAAAGCAGACATGGCAGGAGGACATCCCATCTCCTTTTGAGTTTTTCTGGGAGCCCCATGATCATGCCCTTTAATGTCTTGTTGAATCTCTCAACAAGGCCATTAGTTTGTGGATGATATGGTGTAGTGAACTTATAAGTCACTCCACACTCATTCCACATGTGTTTTAGGTATGCTGACATGAAGTTGGTACCTCTGTCAGACACCACCTCCTTAGGGAAGCCCACTCTGGTAAAGATACCAATGAGGGCCTTGGCTACTGCAGGGGCAGTAGTCGACCTAAGGGGAATAGCTTCAGGATACCTAGTAGCATGATCCACTACTACTAGGATGTACATATTTCCTGAGGCTGTGGGAGGTTCCAGTGGACCCACTCTGTCCACACCCACTCTTTCAAAGAGGACCCCCACCACTGGAAGTGGAATGAGGGGGGCCTTTGGATGTCCACCTGTCTTACCACTGGCTTGACAGGTGGTACAGGAGGTGCAAAACTCCTTAACCTTCTGGGACATGTTGGGCCAATAGAAGTGGTTGACTAACCTCTCCCACGTCTTGGTTTGTCCCAAATGCCCAGCAAGGGGAATATCATGGGCTAAGGTCAGAATGAACTCTGAACCCCTGAGGCACTACCACTCTCCTAGTGGCACCAGGTTTGGGATCTCTTGCCTCAGTGTACAGGAGTCCATCTTCCCAATAGACCCTATGTGTTCCATTTTTCTTGCCTTTGGACTCTTCAGCAGCTTGCTGCCTAAGGCCTTCAAGAGAGGGACAGGTTTCTTGTCCCTTACACAACTCCTCCCTTGAGGGTCCCCCTGGGCCCAAGAGCTCAACCTGATAAGGTTCCAGCTCCATAGGCTCAGTTCCCTCAGAGGGCAGAACGTCTTCCTGAGAAGAGAGGCTCTCTTTTTCTTGTTGTGTGGCAGCTGGTTTCCCAGCTGACTTTCCTTTTCTCTTGGTAGGGTGGGCCTTTCTTCCAGACTCCAGCTCTACTTTTTCACCCTGTGCCTTGCACTGTGCCCTTGTCTTGACACACACCAGTTCAGGGATACCCAGCATGGCTGCATGGGTTTTCAGTTCTACCTCAGCCCATGCTGAGGACTCCAGGTCATTTCCAAGCAAACAGTCTACTGGGATATTTGAGGAGACCACCACCTGTTTCAGGCCATTGACCCATCCCCACTCTAAAGTTACCATAGCCATGGGATGTACTTTAGTCTGATTGTCAGCGTTGGTGACTGGATAAGTTTGTCCAGCCAGGTATTGGCCAGGGGAAACCAGTTTCTCTGTCACCATAGTGACATTGGCACCTGTATCCCTCAGGCCCTCTACACTTGTCCCATTAATTAAGAGCTGCTGCCTGTATTTTTGCATGTTAGGGGGCCAGGCAGGCAGTGTGGCTAAATCCACCCCACCCTCAGAGACTAATGTAGCTTCAGTGTGACACCTGATTTGCTCTGGGCACACTGTTGATCCCACTTGGAGACTGGCCATTCCAGTTTTAGCTGGAGTGGAGTTAGAAGTGGTATCTTTCTTGGGACAGGCCTTGTCTCCAGTTTGGTGTCCAGGCTGATTACAGCTACGACACCAGGCCTTTTTGGGCTCAAAGTTTTTACCCTTGTACCCAGGATTGTTTTGTGAAGAGGCTCTGGGCCCACCCTCCTGTGCAGGTTTTTGGGGGCCTGTAGAAGACTCTTTACTATTTTTGTTTTTGGCTGTCTCACCATCCTTCCCCTGGGGAGGTTTTGTGACCCCTTTCTTTTGGTCACCCCCTGTGGAAGTTTTGGACACCCTAGTCTTGACCCAATGGTCCGCCTTCTTTCCCAATTCTTGGGGAGAAATTGGTCCTAGGTCTACCAGATGCTGATGCAGTTTATCATTGAAACAATTACTTAATAGGTTATTCTTTCACAAATAAATTGTACAGCCCATCATAATTACTTACACCACTGCCTTGAATCCAACCATCTAGTGTTTTTACTGAGTAGTCTACAAAGTCAACCCAGGTCTGGCTCGAGGATTTTTGAGCCCCCCTGAACCTAATCCTATACTCCTCAGTGGAGAATCCAAAGCCCTCAATCAGGGTACCCTTCATGAGGTCATAAGATTCTGCATCTTTTCCAGAGAGTGTGAGGAGTCTATCCCTACACTTTCCTGTGAACATTTCCCAAAGGAGAGCACCCCAGTGAGTTTTGTTCACTTTTCTGGTTACACAAGCCCTCAAAAGCTGTGAACCATTTGGTGATGTCATCACCATCTTTATATTTAGTTACAATCCCTTTAGGGATTTTCAACATGTCCGGAGAATCTCTGACCCTATTTATGTTGCTGCCACCATTGATGGGTCCCAGGCCCATCTCTTGTCTTTCCCTTTCTATGGCTAGGATCTGTCTTTCCAAAGCCAATCTTTTGGCCATCCTGGCTAACCGGATGTCCTCTTCACTGGAGTTATCCTCAGTGATTTCAGAGAGGTTGGTCCCTCCTGTGAGGGAGCCAGCATCTCTGACTATTATGCTTGGAGTCAGGGCTTGAGAGGCCCTGTCTTCCCTAGATAGGACTGGTAGGGGGGAATCACCCTCCAAGTCACTATCATCATCCTCTGTGTTGCCATCCTCAGAGGGGTTCGCTCTTTCAAACTCTGCCAAAAGCTCCTGGAGCTGTAGTTCGGAAGGTCTGGGGCCCATTACTATTTTCTTTAGTTTACAGAGTGACCTTAGCTCCCTCATCTTAAGATGGAGGTAAGGTGTGGTGTCGAGTTCCACCACATTCATCTCTGCACTAGACATTATGCTTCTAAAAGTTGGAATACTTTTTAGGAATCTAAAAACTAGTTCTAGAATCGAATTCAAACTTTTACCAAACTTTTAAACTCTAAAAGAAATGCTAAACAGGATCTAACACAAGGCCCTAGCAGGTCTTTTAAGAATTTAGAAAAATAGTTCAAATTGCAAAAATCAATTTCTAATGACAATCTTTGGAATTTGTCGTGTGATCAGGTATTGGCTGAGTAGTCCAGCAAATGCAAAGTCTTGTACCCCACCGCTGATCCACCAATGTAGGAAGTTGGCTCTGTATGTGCTATTTCAAAGTAAGGAATAGCATGCACAGAGTCCAAGGGTTCCCCTTAGAGGTAAGATAGTGGCAAAAAGAGATAATACTAATGCTCTATTTTGTGGTAGTATGGTCGAGCAGTAGGCTTATCAAAGGAGTAGTGTTAAGCATTTGTTGTACATACACATAGGCAATAAATGAGGAACACACACTCAGAGACAAATCCAGCCAATAGGTTTTGTTATAGAAAAATATATTTTCTTAGTTTATTTTAAGAACCACAGGTTCAATTTCTACATGTAATATCTCATTTGAAAGGTATTGCAGGTAAGTACTTTAGGAACTTTGAATCATTACATTAGCATGTATACTTTTTATATAAAACACAATAAGCTGTTTTAAAAGTGGACACTTAGTGCAATTTTCACAGTTCCTGGGGGAGGTAAGTTTTTGTTAGTTTTGTCAGGTAAGTAAATCACTTACAAGTCTCAGGTTTGGGTCCAAGGTAGCCCACCGTTAGTGGTTCAGAGCAACCCCAAAGTTATCACACCAGCAGCTCAGGGCCGGTCTGGTGCAGAGGTCAAAGAGGTGCCCAAAACGCATAGGCTTCAATGGAGAGAAGGGGGTGCCCCGGTTCCGGTCTGCCAGCAGGTAAGCACCCGCGTCTTCGGAGGGCAGACCAGGGGGGTTTTGTAGGGCACCGGGGGGGGGACACAAGGCAGCACAAAAAGTACACCCTCAGCAGCGCCGGGGCGGCCGGGTGCAGTGTGCAAACATGCGTCGGGTTTTCAATGATGTTCAATGAGAGACCAAGGGATCTCTTCAGCGGTGCAGGCAGGCAAGGGGGGGGGCTCCTCGGTGTAGCCACCACCTGGGCAAGGGAGAGGGCCTCCTGGGGGTCACTCCTGCACAGAAGTTCCGTTCCTTCAGGTGCTGGGGGCTGCGGGTGCAGGTTCTTTTCCAGCCGTCGGGACTTTAGGTTCAGGCAGTCGCTGTCAGGGGGAGCCTGGGGATTCCCTCTGCAGGCGTCGCTGTGGGGGCTCAGGGGGGACAACTTTGGTTACTCACGGTCTCAGAGTCGCCGGAGGGTCCTCCCTGAGGTGTTGGTTCTCCACCAGTCGAGTCGGGGTCGCCGGGTGCAGTGTTGCAAGTCTCACGCTTCTTGCGGGGAGTTGCAGGGGTCTTTAAGTCTGCTCCTTGAAACAAAGTTGCAGTTCTTTTGGAGCAGTGCCGCTGTCCTCGGGAGTTTCTTGTCTTTCTTGAAGCAGGGCAGTCCTCAGAGGATTCAGAGGTCGCTGGTCCCTTGGAAAGCGTCGCTGGAGCAGGGTTCTTTGGAAGGCAGGAGACAGGCCGGTAGGACTGGGGCCAAAGCAGTTGGTGTCTTCTGTTCTTCCTCTGCAGGGGTTTTTCAGCTCAGCAGTCTTCTTCTTGTAGTTTCAGGAATCTAAATTCTTAGGTTCAGGGGAGCCCTTAAATACTAAATTTAAGGGCGTGTTTAGGTCTGGGGGGTTAGTAGCCAATGGCTACTAGCCCTGAGGGTGGGTACACCCTCTTTGTGCCTCCTCTCAAGGGGAGGGGGTCACATCCCTAATCCTATTGGGGGAATCCTCCATCTGCAAGATGGAGGATTTCTAAAAGTTAGAGTCACTTCAGCTCAGGACACCTTAGGGGCTGTCCTGACTGGCCAGTGACTCCTCCTTGTTATTCTCATTATTTCCTCCGGCCTTGCCGCCAAAAGTGGGGGCCGTGGCCGCAGGGGGCGGGCAACTCCACTAGCGGGAGTGTCCTGCGGTGCTGGAACAAAGGGGTGAGCCTTTAAGGCTCACCGCCAGGTGTTACAGCTCCTGCCTGGGGGAGGTATTAGCATCTCCACCCAGTGCAGGCTTTGTTACTGCCCTCAGAGTGACAAAGGCACTCTCCCCATGGGGCCAGCAACATGTCTCGGTTGTGGCAGGCTGCTGGAACCAGTCAGCCTACACAGATAGTCGGTTAAGGTTTCAGGGGGCACCTCTAAGGTGCCCTCTGGGGTGTATTTTACAATAAAATGTACACTGGCATCAGTGTGCATTTATTGTGCTGAGAAGTTTGATACCAAACGTCCCAGTTTTCAGTGTAGCCATTATGGTGCTGTGGAGTCCGTGTTTGACAGACTCCCAGACCATATACTGTTATGGCTACCCTGCACTTACAATGTCTAAGGTTTGGCTTAGACACTGTAGGGGCACGATGCTCATGCACTGGTGCCCTCACCTATGGTATAGTGCACCCTGCCTTTGGGCTGTAAGGCCTACTAGAGGGGTGACTTATCTATACTGCATAGGCAGTGTGAGGTTGGCATGGCACCCTGAGGGGAGTGCCATGTCGACTTACTCGTTTTGTTCTCACCAGCACACACAAGCTGGCAAGCAGGGTGTCTGTGCTGAGTGAGGGGTCCCCAGGGTGGCATAAGATATGCTGCAGCCCTTAGAGACCTTCCCTGGCATCAGGGCCCTTGGTACCAGGGGTACCAGTTACAAAGGACTTACCTGGATGCCAGGGTGTCCCAATTGTGGAATCAAAAGTACAGGTTAGGGAAAGAACACTGGTGCTGGGGCCTGGATAGCAGGCCTCAGCACACTTTCAATTCAAAACATAGCATCAGCAAAGGCAAAAAGTCAGGGGGTAACCATGCCAAGGAGGCATTTCCTTACAATCACCTTTTAGGTTTTGCCTGCACAGCGCTTGCCAAATCTCTTGTAATGAAAAAAAAGAAAGTGCTATGACGGGACCAGCATTGTCCTTGTCTTAACCTTTTTTTTCTTTAAGCCCAGTTGCTCAGCTGTCATCCAGCATGGTAGATTTGCATAGGCAAAACCTGTTGGTTTTAACAGTGCTTGTTAATATTTGACGCCCTGCCCTGTGGGCTACCGAGGCCTTTCCTAGGCGGGACTTGGAAATATTAACAAGCATTGGCCAAACCACTAACTTTTGGCTATGCAAGAGCTAATCTCCTTGCCAACTTAATTTAGCCATGTGAGTGTAAGTCACTTAAATAAAATCAGTTTGGAGACATAAAGGGGATGAAAGGCTACAAAAATAGGCATGCGAGGGCAAGCATCTTCAGGATGTAAATGTGTTATTAGTGTGGCATTTACACATCATAACAGCTTAATCCAGTCCATTAAAATGTGATTTTTATTTCAATTGTATGAGTAAGCCAAAATGTGTGGGTAAACAATGTCCAAAAATGAGTGTGAAAACAGAATGAATGGAGAAAGCAGCATGAGAACTGGAAACAGAGGAAGTGTCCTGAAATGTGTACGGTGTTAAGCATTTAAAAAATATTTTAAAAAATGTATATAAAGTGCAGCATTTAAAGAAATACAGGGAGTGCAGAATTATTAGGCAAGTTGTATTTTTGAGGATTAATTTTATTATTGAACAACAACCATGTTCTCAATGAACCCAAAAAACTCATTAATATCAAAGCTGAATATTTTTGGAAGTAGTTTTTAGTTTGTTTTTAGTTTTAGCTATGTTAGGGGGATATCTGTGTGTGCAGGTGACTATTACTGTGCATAATTATTAGGCAACTTAACAAAAAAAAATATATACCCATTTCAATTATTTATTATTACCAGTGAAACCAATATAACATCTCAACATTCACAAATATACATTTCTGACATTCAAAAACAAAACAAAAACAAATCAGTGACCAATATAGCCACCTTTCTTTGCAAGGACACTCAAAAGCCTGCCATCCATGGATTCTGTCAGTGTTTTGATCTGTTCACCATCAACATTGCGTGCAGCAGCAACCACAGCCTCCCAGACACTGTTCAGAGAGGTGTACTGTTTTCCCTCCTTGTAAATCTCACATTTGATGATGGACCACAGGTTCTCAATGGGGTTCAGATCAGGTGAACAAGGAGGCCATGTCATTAGATTTCCTTCTTTTATACCCTTTCTTGCCAGCCACGCTGTGGAGTACTTGGACGCGTGTGATGGAGCATTGTCCTGCATGAAAATCATGTTTTTCTTGAAGGATGCAGACTTCTTCCTGTACCACTGCTTGAAGAAGGTCTCTTCCAGGAACTGGCAGTAGGACTGGGAGTTGAGCTTGACTCCATCCTCAACCCGAAAAGGCCCCCCAAGCTCATCTTTGATGATACCAGCCCAAACCAGTACTCCACCTCCACCTTGCTGGCGTCTGAGTCGGACTGGAGCTCTCTGCCCTTTACCAATCCAGCCACGGGCCCATCCATCTGGCCCATCAAGACTCACTCTCATTTCATCAGTCCATAAAACCTTAGAAAAATCAGTCTTGAGATATTTCTTGGCCCAGTCTTGACGTTTCAGCTTGTGTGTCTTGTTCAGTGGTGGTCGTCTTTCAGCCTTTCTTACCTTGGCCATGTCTCTGAGTATTGCACACCTTGTGCTTTTGGGCACTCCAGTGATGTTGCAGCTCTGAAATATGGCCAAACTGGTGGCAAGTGGCATTGTGGCAGCTGCACGCTTGACTTTTCTCAGTTCATGGGCAGTTATTTTGCGCCTTGGTTTTTCCACACGCTTCTTGCGACCCTGTTGACTATTTTGAATGAAACGCTTGATTGTTCGATGATCACGCTTCAGAAGCTTTGCAAATTTAAGAGTGCTGCATCCCTCTGCAAGATATCTCACTATTTTTGACTTTTCTGAGCCTGTCAAGTCCTTCTTTTGACCCATTTTGCCAAAGGAAAGGAAGTTGCCTAATAATTATGCACACCTGATATAGGGTGTTGATGTCATTAGACCACACCCCTTCTCATTACAGAGATGCTAATCACCTAATATGCTTAATTGGTAGTAGGCTTTCAAGCCTATACAGCTTGGAGTAAGACAACATGCATAAAGAGGATGATGTGGTCAAAATACTCATTTGCCTAATAATTCTGCACTCCCTGTAGTACCTGAATCACAGTCAGAGCAGCAGATGGACACTGATTAAGATGAATCAATCTGTGCTTGATCCATATTCTACAGAAAGAAAAGTAAGTTACACCTGGCATGTGTTGGCCAATTAAGAGATTATAAGGAAGAGTGGCAGTGATGCCAATGAGGCCATTGAGTGGTAAGCATTGGGTGGGCTAGAATAGAAGCACTTTATAGTAAACAATACACCTCCCAGTGGACAGCACATGTTCTATTGGCAGGCAAGTCCTAATTAACAAAGAATAGTTTGAACTGGTAAAAGGGTTTATTTTGCCATGTCAAGTAAGCAGTTCAAAACCTGCCCGACTAGGCTGTAGTGGCAGACCTAGATTCATGTTTTCATTTGTCACTGCAGCGATGGCATAATACGTGCTGCAGTTCACTAGTGACCTTTAACTTTCTAGCCCTGTGTATACTTTGTACCATAAACTAGAGACTTTTAGATAAGTTAAATATGCCTATCAGGGAATAGCCAATTGTACAAACACTTTGAGGGTCAGAGCACATGCACTTGGGGGTTCAGCTCAGCAGGCTCTGTCCATTTCGGAGTAAAAAAAACAGCATTACCTAGCAAAAAGGTGTGGATGTTCTTGCAAGAAGGGCAAATTCCTTACACATGAACTAGATGTCCCCTCTTTCAATCGCTGGACTGGATTCAGAAATTGTAATTATTGTAAGAATGCAGCTGAAACCTCATCAGGTTATCTGCCAACGACTACACAGCCTTGTGATGTGAGCATCTTGATGTTCCGTTGTTTGACATCTGTCTAGAAATGTGTTGTCCTATAGCTGCATAGTGTGCAGAATATATATACGTATATGTTTTGATTAGTGCATGACAATATTTTAGATGTATAGTTGTGTAGAAGGGGCACAACAAGAAAGACCTAATTAAAAGCTTGTATAAACTTCATGACTAAATTAGAAAACGACTGGCTGCATCCGGCCCAAAGGTGGTTAGGAAAATTGGGAGCAAGTGTCACTTTTGAGAAGCTGACAGTTAGTATTAGGCATTGCCTTACTAGAATTCATACATCAATCTTAGAACTTAAGATTTCAAATCAATACAAGATTTATATTCGACACCAACAACACCCCCAGTTAGGATGTAGATCAGACACTTAATGGACTTAGCTGTGGTCGGGGAGATGAAGACTTGGTTCATCTGTTTGCCCAATGATGCAGGTGTCTGAGTTATTGGGTCATATGTTTAATGAAATCATTCTTTTGAAAATATGACTGACACTGAACTCCAAATTAATTGTGCTGGGGCGCCATACTGCAATGCTACATGAGCATGCATCTTTTCCCCTATCCGGAGTCCCAGGCTGGGTGCTAAATATAGGCTTGAAGCAGAACTCTCCAGCTATATAAGCACTAGTGTATTTTTTTTTTATGGACTCCGCCCCCCCCCTCCCCCCCTCCCCCTCCCCAACCAACTGAGGCATTATTGAAAGCTGGGGACCCGATCTGTTAATATTTAATTTTCTAAGCAGTCGCAGACCCCCGGCAGAGGCTTCGTGGACACCCAGGTTTACCCAGACCACAGGTTGGGAACCACTGAACTAGATGATTGCACAAGTGTACTTACCAGCTCATCTTGTCTTACCCCACTGGTACCCACGCCCATGTTTTGCTCCTCCTGTGTATGACATTTCCTGCCAAAACAGTGTGAGGTCTAATTGCTCCTCTAACTCTCCACAATGGACCCATTAGAACATTCCCACAAACTAGTGTGCTGCCTGTCCATCCACAAATGTGCTTAAGATGTATTGTCAGGGTCGCATATTTTATATACTGCAGTACAGAAGCTGCAATTTCACCAACTAGCAATAATTCGTCTTCCTCTGCTATGCATAATTAATGAGAAGAATGGAATTCCATTGCAGTAAGCAATCTTTCTTCTCCCCCCCCCCCCATCCCCCTCCCCTCTTCTTTTTATTTTTAATCTTTGCTACAGGACTGGCTCCAAAAGCCATTTGTCTTGATATTGATATACTTGAATGTTCTAGCCATATAAAAGTTTTCTCTTGCTTTCCTCTTTTAAGGTTAGGACCACTCTTTTGTTCTTGTTCTCCATCTAGGCTTAGCATTAATTGAGTTGTCCTAGATATAAAATACAAAACTGGGGAGGCACTTTGCGTGGTCAGTTGATGCTCAAGACTTAAGAGTGGAGTTTCCCAATTTTATCTAATAGTGTGAGGTGAGTGTCTGTAAAAAAAAAAAAAAAAATTGACTAAGCAGCCACAAGGAAGCTGCCAACCAGTCAGTGACCACACCATCAAAACCGTTCCATGACAAACTACATATAAGTCCATGGTCAGATATGACGAATATGGCAGTGGATATTGGTCCTCGTTGGTGACTCATTTCCCCAAAGAGGGCAGTAGGTTCTTTGACCTTATGGCAGGGGCTGTGCACCTCCAGCACTTTTCCTCTGTCTTACTGATGAAAATAAAAATACTTATAGAAGCTGAGATTCTATCCTTTGAAAAGCATGGGAGTGTTGTTCTGTTATATTGTATCTTTATGTGCTTTCAGTATGCAGTATGCTTTTGCTACTGTACAAAAACCTTAATCTGAGTCAGTGTCAAGTGTGGAACAGGGACGCTAACTGCATGATACACTTAACTGACAGTCATTGTTTGAGCTACAAGATATTTCAAAATCTCCAAACATTTTCAGAGATTTCGAGGATTAGAAATTTGCAGATTCTTGTGAGCTGGCTGGACCTCTTAAAGCTGTAAAGTCTACTGTAGACCAAGGAGTACCACTTCCACACCAGATGTTTGGGATTTCCACAAGATAAAGTTGTGTGCATAATCATTTACATAGTGTTAAGTCTGAAAATGACTTGAATGTAGTTTTTCTGGATCTACATTGAAAACTACTATTTACCACTAAATAATCTGTATCAGCCTTGCCTATTTTGTTTTATAAAAATCATTGATTGATCGCTCTGGTCCCATTTCATTACAGCTTTGGAAGGATACACACAAGGTATACCCTTGTGGCTTCTTTTTGGTGCTAGAAGAATGTAAGTGGTATGATTTAGTAATGTTACGGAGGTAGTTTCCAGCTGTGGATCAGGCCTCAAAATTCAGACCAAAAGCAAGTTAGTCATTTGCCTCCTTACTCAAAGTAAAGTGATAAATCTCTTTCTCAGTTGGTAATAATGAAAGTAATGTTTAGAATACTGAATTACGGAGGTTTTCTGCAATTTGGGTGGAGGCAGGTTAAAAAGAGGAATTTTATTGACACTGATGATCTTCAGACCAGTGTTAATTTAAGTCTGAAGCTGTGTATCTAAATGTGGTGTTTATTATAATTATTATTCTTGAAAAATTTGTATTTGTCCTTCGTCAGATCACATCCCTGTACTGATGCTAGATTTACAGGTTAATGCGATACCTAAGTGTATCCCTCGAGTTTTGGGCTAGGCAACTTATGTGGACCCTGCATGTGAAAGGGGTGTTTTGAGGTAGAAGATTAAACACCGTTTGAAGTCAGTTTAGAAAAATAAATAAACCACCTGCCCAGGATGGAATTGTAGACTTGGAAATGATTGTTGGTTTTAATGTTGTACCCAAGTAATGCGTTAATTTGAAGAAGATGAGGGAAAAATATTCTCACCTAGACCTTCTATGTCTGACTGTTGGTCTCTCTTGACCAGTGACTTTACACACCTGACAATATGGCAGAACTGTTTATCATGTTCACCCTAGATCAGTGGTTCCCAACCTGTGGTCCGGGGACCCCTGGGGGTCCGCGAAGCCTCCTCAGGGGTCCGCGACTGCTTAGAAAATTAAATAATATTAACAGATTAGGTCCCCAGCATTCAGTAATGACTAAGTGGGGGGAGGGGGTCCCCCGATTGCAATTATGATTCAGTGGGGGTCCCCTGGTTTCAGTAATGATAAAGTGGGGGGTCCACAGAAGTCAAAAGATTGGGAACCACTGCCCTAGATGAGTCCTCCATGTTCCTCTAAATTTTCCTCATCAGATCTTAATGATTGTGTGTGTCGCACAAGTGTACAAGGAGACAACTAGAAAAGAAAGGGACCTGATGATAGACCAGAATGAGACTGGTGGGGTGAGACACTAGCTCCAACTACAGTTTCCCCGTTTAGGGAAATTGACTATAATTGCTAGTAGGGTGTAAGACTAATAATTTAACTGCAAATCTTACCATTTTGCATGCATCAACAGTATATTTTCAACTTGTATAGCAAATATCTAATTGACTGGGAAATTAGTCTTATTTTGGGTGTTTGTAAGGTAGTCTGGGGGTCACTCCTGGTGAGATTGTAAGATTATAGGCACCCCCTACTTAAAGGTGATTAAGAGTCTGATGGCAGTGTGAAGAAAGAGAGGTCCTGCAGTGATGATTATGTACTCATGTAGTGTATAGTGCAGTGACTGCAAAGTAGCAATTAACAAGTTTTGCCTTTTTTGTGAAAGGAGTCTAAGGTGTTTTGGTTGGATTTGGTGATGGTTTCTTAGTAAAAGTTACTGGGGAGGATATCTTTAAATTATGGCAGCCTTAAAAACTGTTATTACTTTCAGGGTCTAGAGTAATCCACCCAACAATAATTCAAACGATCTTAGTGAACTTTATTCTAACTAAGTGATTTTCAAATATCCTGTTTTTCGTTTTACATTCTAATACATTCCATCTAAACTATCCGAAGTCTCTTAACTTCAACAATTTTAAGTCATTTTTATAATAAAAATCACTAATGTTGCATTTCATAACTACAGTTTCTTCATGGTATGTTTTACTTTCAATGACACATTCCTTTTGAGATTTTTTTCGACACTGACCAGCAGCTTAACTGTCCTGAGCGCCTAACAAACCTCCCTAATAATATTAGCATAGTTTCAGAAAATCTTTTTACCCCAGTCCCAATCAGTTTCTCAGACTTCCATATATAGTCAAGTTTGATATATTCAGAAATGTTTAGCTGTTAATGTGAAACTTTCCTAACAGGCTTGATCCTATCTGGTCTTTCCTTTGTGGTATAAAACTAATCCAAAATTAAGACATGAAGCAACCGTGGGAAAGTGGGCAGCTGGGAAGTCGATAATCACTTATCACCCTTAGCAGAGAAAGAATACTCACTACTTGTGAGATTAACTTGACTCTACAGTGCTTTAAGGGTTATATCGGGCATGTTTCTAATCTTATGCATTAGGTTTTGGGGTTTTCCTCCGAACCTATTGTCATATCTTCAAAATCCTGAATAATAAGCATCCCAGCATGCAATTGGGACATCGTTAGTTCATTAGAAGTACCACAGGGGCTACATGAGGCTGTAGTCCTTCACTTCTTGACTTAAAGCTATTTTTGGTGAAAACAAGGTAGTTGTAGTATTCCCTTTCCTGAAAGATAGGTGTTATTTTCACCTTTCTTTTAATTTATTGTCTGGCTTTCTTTTTACTTTTTCAATTGTGGCCGTGTTTCCATTGTATGGTATTTCAAAAGAGTGATATTCATTCTTTGATGAACCCCTTTTTATTTTAACTTGGTATTCTAGTGTTTTTATTTTTAGCAAAAAATAAAACAAATGTTGATGCGAGTTCTGTTTAATCAGGCAATCTTACCATAAGCTCAGGGCCCTGGAGGGATTTGGACCACACTTGGACGACCTGCCAACTGAAGGAAAAGGGACTCCTAGTGATATTTTCATTTCAGTATGCTGGAGATCGGGATGGTACTTTTAGTCCTCAAGTCTTTTATTTTAGGACTAGAGGTGAAATGTTTTTTTTTCCGACAATCTGTTACCTGAATAAGGAATGGAGCACTAGGTCCACATTCATATCCATGGCAGCCCAGATGGTATGGCACTAACGTCTATCTACAGAACTTCTCGAACAGGGTGTTTTCTGCTTCACCTTCCAAACTCCTAAGGCTCTCCTGCTCAACAAACATCTTCTAAAGTAAAGTCAATACCAGTGTCATACCAACGTAGTTGATATTTAGGGGCTTTGGTGGTGGAGGGAGGGCAATTGCTGCACCACTCTGTACAACCCAGGTGACCTAGATTATTAAATCTAGGTTTTAAAATGCACTGGGGCTTATGTTAAGGCAGAACCGAGACATTTTGAAAGCTGTTCCCCTCTTAAAGCTGGAGAGACACATTGTGTCGCGAGAAGACGTAAATTAAGCAGCCAGTGGAAATTGAGAAACCTTGGGTGGCTGATATGTGGAAAGAAGTGATTGGACTTTGTTTTGTTGATCTTGTCACAAAGAGTAGAAATTTTATGAGGGTAAGTTAAAATTGACGTTTTGAGTGACCCTTTTCACATTCATTCCCAAAGTACTAAGGTTCTTGTGTTGTACATTGCCATTCTTCTTGATCACAAGGGATTTCTATTTTAAATGTATATAGGTTTTCTCTATCTGATTGAGTTCTAGCTGCAGATTCCTTACCTTTAAATATCCCTCAGCATCAGACTGGACCTCTAAGATTTTTGACCAGTACTCCTGCAAAACCTATAGGTTGCGTCATTTGGTTCTGCGTCAGCGGTGGAAGTGACATTTGTGATACCTATATAGGCACCCCTCCGCGCACTGAGGTCAGTTCTGCACCAGATAGCAATTATTCAGATCGAGCTACCCTTCAGTCATTTTTTTGACTGGCCTTTTTAGACTTTTTTTCCTGAGATTTTTCTCCTGGTGTGAGACTGTCACCCATTAAACCAGCTGGTTTCAATCCATGTGCGCTATGTTGGAGATTTTGTGGTGTCTGGAGCCGGGAGAAGGTTCTCAGGCATGCGAGGACTGCCACGCCATGCACCTGAAGGTGTTGAGGACGCGATCGCTGAAGCTCCTTGCTGCCTGACATTGGTCGACTCCGTGATGCTCTAGGTCCAGTTCAAGTGGCAGGTCCCGGGACCATTTGTGGAGCCTGTCCCAATGTTCCTTGTCACGCTGGAAGTCTGGTAATTTGCACAGGCACTGGAAAGCAAAGAAGTCCAAATGTTCTTTGACTCACCTGCATCCCTCAAAATCATCCGATGAGATGAGGGAGCGTCTGTACTCTAGGCCCCGGGAGTCTGCAGGGTCTGAAACTGGGTGTGCTCTAGCTTTCCCAATTTTCCTGGAGTGAGCTTAACCCAGTTAAAGGAACTTTGAGGCCAAGTGCCTCATATTTGGGTAGCCTGGCCCCCCTGAAGTGCCTTCGGGCTTCACATGCAAAGGGAGAAGCCCACCCACTGGAACCACAGAAGTGTTTGCTCTCAGTGCCATTTGGTCCCCAAGGATCCTGAGTGGAGCTGCCAGTGATACCAAGACCTTCCTCGGTGCTCACTCCAGTGCTGTGGCGCCATGCTCATAGTCATACCAGACTTCGACACCTCTCTGGCATCAACTGAGGACATCCTCCTCGGAGCAGAGCAAGTCCCTTATTTAATGGAAATGCCTGGACAGGGAGATGTTTGAGAGGGGTCTATGGAACCTTATGGAGAGGACCCAGTTGAAGACAGCTAGTATGAGAAACTGGGTGAGGTCAATGGGTTTAGACACCTCACCTGACAGTGACCTGACCCCTAGAGGCAAGTCCAGGATATTCAAGCTGTGATATCGATGTTTCAGCCTCTATCCTGGATTCGGTTAGACTGACACTGAGGCTCTTGGGCCTCATGGTATCCTGCATTCTGCTGGTGACACATATCAACTGGCATATGTAGGCTCTGCAGTGGGACTTGAAGGCCCGGTGGGTGCAGTATCCGGGGAATCTCTCTGACATGGTCCAGATCTCAAATGGAACTGCAAAGCACCTGCAGTGGTGGCTAATGAACCATGATTGGGTCAGTGGCAGACCCCTCTCCCTTCTCCTACCAGAGTTGAGTGTAGTGACAGATGCATAACTTCTGGGTTGGGGTAGCCTTTTAGACAGGTTGAGATCAGATGGCTCTGATCTCTGGCGGAGTCCAAGTTTCACATAAAGCTGTTGGCACTCTAGGCGGGCTGCGTGGCATTAAAAGCCGTTTTACCTTAGATAAAGGGAAGGCTGGTGTAGGTGTTCATGGACAACACCACTGCCGTGTGGTACTGCAACAAACATGGTGGAGTGGGTTCATGGATCCTGTGTCAAGAGGCTCTGTCCCTCTGGACATGGCTGAAACGTCAAGGCATTTCCCTGGTGGTTCAATGCCTTACAGGCTCTCTGAACACTAGAGCAGATAAATGCAGCCGAAAATGCCTAGTGAATCACGAATGGCGTCTCCGTGTGGAAGTGCGCCAAGGCCTCTTTCAGCAGTAGGGAAAGCCTTGGTTGGATCTGTTCGCTGCTGCCGAGAGCGCACTGTGAGTAGTTCTTCACTCTAAAGTTTCCATGGTGGCACTTTTCATCATAAGCGGAGCTTCAGTCTTGTGTACGCCTTCCTGCCAGTACCAGGTCTGCCCAGAGTTATCAAGAAGATCAGGAACAACCGGGCCCAAGTCATTCTTGTGCCTAGGGATTGAGCATGGAGAGGGAATCTAAAGCTGTTGAGTATAACAGTCAGTCATCCTGTCATGCTCCCTTTTCAGAAGGATCTTCAGTCGCAGCAGTAGGGCAGGGTCCTTCACTTGAACTTGCACACCCTCCTCCTCCATGCTTGGCGATTGAACGGTAAAAGTTGACAGCTTTCAACCTTCCTCCAGAAGTCTGCAATGTTATTCTGGCAGCCAGGCATCCCTCCATGAAGACAGTATATGCCTGCAATTGGAGAAAAGTTTATATGTATCATGGTGTGCCTCCTACAATGTTGCTCCCCCCCTTCCCATCCCCCACAACCCCAACCTTTATCTGCACATCTCTTGTTTGCCCTGTCTTCTGCCCAGCAAGGCTCTGCTTTGGGCACAGTTAAGTGTTACTTGTCTGGCATCTCAGCATTTTTGCAACTGCTGGACCAACTTTCTCTTTTTAAGCCAGAAATTGTGTCTATGTTCATTTAAAAAAACCTGGAACATATGTTTCCACCAAAGACCTTTATCATGCCTCAGTGGGACCGTATCCTGGTCCTTACATTTCTCATGTGTATACCATTCAAGCCTCTACACAATTGTCCTTTTAGTCTGCTGACAATAAAAACTGCCATTTTTGTGGCCATAACATTCGCCAGGATGATCAGCAAACTACGAGTGCTCTTGGTGCACCCTTTTTATTCCACCTGCAGTGATGTGTAACTGCAAGAGAAGCAACTATAAAAGTTAGTAGAACTTGGAAATGTCAGCTCTTGTCATCGTGAAACTGCATTATCTGTCCACCATCACCCTCCATTTTGAACTGAGCTCCGAATTCTTTTCCTTCAGACATAGGTTTTGAACTTGAGTTCGGTTTCTGTTTAAAATATCACAGATTACAATTTTAATTTTCTTGCTGCAGCTATCAATCCTGAATAGTTAACTGCGCCATTTGTGATACTATAGTCCTTACTATTGGACTTTTTACATTCCTAGCAGCTTGTTTTGTCACAATGTGTTCTTCGGACCTGGAGTTATGCTAGACAATTTGTATTAAAATTGGGCAGGACAGATTATGCTGGATAATTTCTATTAAAGTAAGCGCAGGAAACCTTTATGCCATGCAAATGATATAATGTATTCAAGTTTAAATCTGCATGATATAAGATTATAAGGCTTCCTGCATCACTCCATTTTTGTTTTAATATTTGAATTTATTCCCTTTCCAGCCCTTTCCTTTCTTTTACTCCATCAAAATCTGCCCACCCATAAAGAGTGTCTCATTCCATGTCGGCACTAAGCTTGCTGTAGAAATTCAACATATTACATTGGCTGATGACTGTTTTCTTTATGACATTGAGGATACCCCAGAAAATAGTGAAAATGAAAACAAAAATGTTCAGAATGATTTGCCGGCTTCTTCAATTAAATCTGACACTCCTGTTTGTTTTCCCTGACTCTTTTATCATCTGTCGATTTTAGATTAATTAAATTCAGCTGTGAATTTTGAATTCCGACTAAATTGGCTTGTCATTGTAATTGAAGGTTGCTGCTAAAGGAGGTCACCTTTTTGTTTGTCTCAAAATAAATGAAACTATTTAAAATTAAATTTAACAAAGAAATTTGTGTTTCCTTTTGTAAACAGGATACCCTGATTGTGTGGTCAGAAGCCGAGAATTATGATCTTGCATTAAGCTTCCAAGAAAAGGCTGGCTGTGATGAGATATGGGAAAAAATTTGTCAGGTAAACATTTGTTTCCAAATTGTATGTTTTGAATGTTTGCTACATGCTTTCACATTATAGCCAGCTCTTAGTATAGGGATCTATTTAAAATATCAGAACAGGTCCCAACTTAATCTGAAGTCGGAGATGTCACTATTATACATGCATCACAGTTTACACAGTCTGGTTCCTGGCAAATTAGATGATCGTAAGCCTTGAAACGTACATTCTGGTATTGCTTTCAGTGCATCAGAGCTGAGATTTTGTTCAGGGATTGCTTGGTTTGTGCCTCATTTGCTGAAGAGCTGTTTTGGCATCTTAATCTTTGAGACAACTAAAAATTGGTAGAGACGTTTAAAAAAAAATAAGAATGTTGACTTGTGCATCCCTCTCACTGATTTGTTCTCTATCCTGTTGAATGTTCCTGTTTTACTTGTTTTTTCTCAAATCATGGAACCTTCATATTTGTAGCGGGCCATTTTGTCAGATTTATCTTATTCAGGGAAGGTTTGTTTTTTCTTATGTTTTGTTGTGACTTTGCAAGCTTTCTGGACTGTCTGTATGAAGACTGCAATAAAAGGTTGTCTTCTGTGCCAGCACTGCTACCTCATTACCACTCACTAGAGGTTATACATTGAAACAATGAGAACCATCTTGAGGAGTGGAAGATAACTGCATCAGATCTTTGGGTATTCGAGTTAGTTTCAGGTTTTTGGTGAGCTGTACAGTCGTCAAAATATTCCACTTAGAGTAATGTTCGTTACACAAGTGTTTACTAAAATATCCAGCAGTAGTGACTATGCGTTGGAGTTGCATTTTCTGGTTGGGGGATGGGGGCATAACGAACTGGAAGATGTAGATGCAACAAACAATGTTAATTAGCAATCTTGGCTTTCCACTTTGTGTCAAAATCTCATCAGCTGCCATCGCAGATCCAGAATTTTTCAAACTCAGCCCTCAGTTTAGTGGTAACCAAAGCAAGTTCAGGCTTTTCAGAAATTGATCACCCTTTATCATACATCAAAATCTGAAAGCGAGGAAGAGGATGACATTATTTGGAATGATGTCTTTATGCATAGCATTACTTCACAAAGCAAGGCCGTAATCAACAACCTTTAATCAGCAACTAGTGAGTCAAATGGTCTCCGGCTACCAGGGCATAGGAGGATCTTGTGTTAATCTTAACACGATTTCAGCATATGCTTGTATAGGCCAGTCCCACTTTTTACTGGGCGGCCTTATATGCATATCCCCGCCTTCAAGTGACCTTTCAGGGCTCGAAATATCTACTCGACCCCTTGCTATGGCGAGTCATTTTTTTATGAGGTTGAGCTATTTTTTTTAGACATTCCACATCATGCTTTACCAATTTACTTATTGAATGGGAGTGTTTAAACATAAACTGAGAAATACTCCTTCCCTGGTGGCAAAGCTATTAGTAAACTAAGGGGCAAGTCATTTATTGATCATGTGTACTTTATTTCTGGGCTAGATTTATTATACATGGAGCAAACGTATAGTGTATTTAATAAAACGAGCACTTTTTTTACAGCAGAAATGCTGAACTTGCATAATTGAAGGTACACATGTGAGAAAGAAGAAAAAGGCAACTGGTAAATACAATATTTGCATAGGATCACACAATTTGAGACTCCTTTCCGGATCAAGTACATTACAGTTAAATTGAGTCGATTGTTAAAGCTGCTCAACCTGCAGGTATACTAACATATATTTTTTTGAAATAATTTAGAGGCCTACCTTTACTACAAAAGCATCAAAACATGTCAAATTTACTGTGACTCAAAGCCAAAAAAAATTCAGCAATAGCTTTTTTTTTTTTTTTTTTTTTTCTTTTCACAATGTTCACTCATATACACAAGACATAACAAATTGCATACTGAACCAGAAAAGTAAAACGGCTGTTTTATGGGACTACTGTTATCAACCGTTTAAAATGCAGAATGTCAGTATTTCACCCCCAGAATCCTAGAGCCCTTAATGCTCTAGCTTAGTAGTTTGGTCATGGACATTTCCTTATTTCTCTCCCAACATGGACATGTCGGACTTTTTGTTTCTTTAGTCAGATATGTAGGTACACCTGTTCTGCAGTATGACCGGTCATGCAGACTCCGAAAACAAGGTTATGCATCCAACTCATCAATACAGAAATTTAGCATTTAGAAACCTAAGATCCTTTGCTTTCTTGAGAGAGAAAAGAAGATGGAAATAATTGGCTTACTATGTGTATCACATCAAAGTTCTATCCACTTCTTGCATCAGCACAAGACATTACATTCTAGTATAAAATGCATACTAAGAATTCCCAATTAAAAAAAAAAAAAAAATCCTCAAACCTCTTTTAGTTAAACCCAGAAAAGTCTGAATTCACATTGACTGAGTACACCACCAAAACTACAGTGCAGACCGTTATGTGGAATTAAGTATTCCTTGGTTATCTCCATTTCTTACCCAAAAAGTTAAATCCCTTGGCTTTTGGATTGACTCGGAGTTCTCTGCAAAATACTTGAGTTTACATTGAAATACTCAATCTCTACACCTTTAAAAAGATTCAGATCTCTCCTAACTAGAATTCTTCAATGTAACATCTTAATAGGCTACTTCTGGAGACCAGAGGTGAAGGTTGAACTTGCTTGCCTTATCTTAAAAGCTCTTGAATATTAACACACATCAAATCTCTACTCCATATTCGTGTAGTAGGAGGTTCTACAAACCTCAGAAGCCAAAGTTTTTTTGCTAGAAACGAAAAAAATTAAATCCCACTGTGCTGAGACTAAATCCTTTTCTGGTGCTGTTAACCACTTTTGACTCTCTCATTGAGGATTTGTGGTACCCAGAAAACATTTATTTTCTGAATTTAAAAAACAAAACAAAAAAACAACCTGAAAACTATTACTCAGCTCTCACATAATCGTTGAATCCTTTTTGTTTCTTTGCTCACCAACAAATGGACAGTTGATCTTTTTTCTTTGCATAATCTACTTTCCCTTCTTTGTCCCTTCCCTAAACACCTTAATTTGCTCTTTGACCTCGACTAGTGAAATACGTTTATAAAATTCTTATTTTTCAATGTTCTCTCTTTCTTCAAACCATAGTCTCATGTTTTTGTTGAAATAAAGGAACACAGACCCCTTTTTGGGTTACGATTTTAGATTTTCTCCATGTGTCTTTCTAATCTTTTTATTCAAAGGAAGTAATACATTGTGCCTTTGTCTCATAGGTTCAAGGTAAGGATCCATCTGTGGAAGTTACTCAAGACCTCATTGATGAGTCTGAAGAGGATCGCTTTGAAGAGATGCCAGAAACTAGTCATTTGATTGACCTTCCTACCTGTGAACTCGACAAACTTGAAGAAATTGCTGACCTTGTTACATCTGTTCTATCCTCTCCTATTCGTAGAGAAAAGTTGGCACTTGCCTTGGAGAATGAAGGCTACATAAAAAAACTGTTGCAGCTCTTTCAGACTTGTGAGAACCTAGATAACTCTGAAGGCTTGCATCATTTATATGAAATTATTAGAGGGATTTTATTCCTCAACAAAGCAACACTGTTTGAAGTAATGTTTTCAGATGAGTGTATTATGGATGTTGTAGGATGCCTAGAATATGATCCTGCAATGGCTCAACCTAAAAGCCATAGGGAGTTTTTGACCAAAACTGCTAAATTTAAAGAGGTTATTCCTATAACGGACTCCGAACTTAGGCAGAAGATCCATCAGACCTACAGGGTACAGTACATACAGGACATCATCTTGCCAACACCATCAGTTTTTGAAGAGAACTTTCTTTCCACTCTAACTTCATTTATTTTTTTCAACAAAGTTGAGATTGTTAGCATGTTACAGGTAAGAGTGCTCCACGTATTAGAATGTAACTTTCTAAGCAATCGTCTTGAAAGACTTAATAATTGTCAACATTATATGTATGTTATTTTTGATCCTTATTAAATGGCCTTTGTTTTTGCAAAGGTGTTTATAAAAGAAAACGTAAGCTTGTTTAAAGCTTAAACAGCTAAATAACTTAATTTAGAAGGTGACTATTTCCAGCTTTCCAGTGTAACTACCCATCTATTGTGTAAGTAATGAGCCTTTGAAATTTCATAAGCTATTCCTCAGATAATGTTCGCTTCTGTCACATTTGAGCAAAGTTGAGCCGTAGTAAAAGTTGTTCATGGGTGTCAATGAATAGTGCATCGAAGTTGTGGTACATTTAATGATTTTAAGTGTCTGAGAAGTAAGGTGGAATTATCTCCCCTAACAAATGTACTTGTCCAATTGCCCTTCCGAAAACAACTTAATCTCGCCTACTTTGTAAACACCTGCAGGTAGTGTGCAGATATTCTGTGGACAAAAGTATCCAGACCAGACATTACTTCCCCGGTCAAAATATAAGTACTAACTAGGATAGCACGAAAGAACACTGACTGCCACCCACCCCCTTTCTAGAGAGACGTTATTGCATGAAGTAACTAACATATTAACACGAGAGCACTTAATTTTCAGCCATTGTTAAAATTGGATTGTGGATAAGTGTGCTGTGCCAAAATAGTCTGTTTTATGTGTCCTAGATTCCGGCTTCAAGGTGAACAACTTTTACTAAATCTCTGCTCAAATGTTGCTTGAGATTTTACTTAGGAATGACTGAGACAAAATTTGGTACAAATTTGAATGTTGTGGTGTGAATTAGATGTCTTAGAAAGGTATATACACATATGTATGTTCGATGGCATGTGTAGCTGCAGATACACATGCTATGCATAGCTCTTCCCACATCTAGTGTTGGGCTCGGAGTGTTACAAGTTGTTTGTCTTAGAAGAAGTCTTTTCGGATTCACAGGATTGAGTGGTGACTCCTCTTGGTTTCAGTGTGCATGGGCATTGACTCCATTGTTACATTTTTTTCTTTCTGCTGTCTGGTTTGGACCTGTTTCCTCTCCCTCCGAGATTTCGATTTGGAAAACCTCAGAAAACCTTCTTATTCGTTGGTATTGTTTCGATCGCGTTCCCCATCTGGCATCGAACCGGTAGTACCGTCTGAACCTTCATTTCGCCCTTTGGGGCACGTGCACCCAACTCTGGCCTACCGCGTGGAAAGCCTGATGGATCGGACTCCATTCCGATTCTGTCCTCGGTGCCACGCGAAGTACCCATATACAGACCAACACCTCGTTTGTAATTTGTGCCTTTCTCCAGACCATCGGGAGGAAGATTGCTAGGCCTGTTAATCATTACGATCAAAGAAGACCCTGAGGGATCGCAGAGCCCGAAGACTCGAAATGGCGTCAAAAAGCAGCGAACATCTCGACGTTATGGAGGAAGAGCAGGCGCAGACGGCAGTCTCCATCCGAGACACAGACTCTGAACAGGAATCGGAAGGCGACAGACCCATCACAGCTGGCCAGCATGTGAGAACGTCTGCACCTACACCCCTGCAGAAAAAACATTCAAAGGCCTTGGGTACACCACTGCCGGAAGGCCATGGTTCGGCCTGAAAAATGACTGCTGGCGACTGTCTTTCGGGGTCAGCACCGAAAAAAAAGCCACTCCTCCGTCCACCTCTGAGTCGAGCAAATCCATTAAAAACACCACTTCAGACTCCGGTAAAAGACCCCATTTCTCGGAGCCGAAAACTCTGCAGTCGGCTTTGGAACCGAGACATCCGACTACTTTTTCGGGACCGAAAAAGATACACACCTCGAAGCCGAACAAAATCCTCATATAGAGAGGAACAAGGACTTTCCAAAAGATTAAAACAAATTGAAAAGCCCATCATGGAATTTCATAAGACTTCTGAAGAAGACTGAGATTGAACCAATATTACAAACTATGGATGAGAGACAGTCTTGAATCCATATTCATAAGGAGAGAGGAAGAATCATCAATGTACCCCCTTTAAAAACCGAAAGAAGGCTGGCTTTCCAGGAGGAATTAGACTCAAAAACCAGAAAAAGAAGCCACTACCTCTACATACTTCTCCTACTCGATCTCCACAGCTCTTTCTCACCTCAAAATAGCCCACCACCGTTGCCTTCTCCAACACATTCTTTATACTCACATGGAGATACAGCAGATCCATGGGACCTCTATGACCCTAATCCCTTCCCGGACAATGATCCAGACCTTCACCCATCCAAACCTTCTCCTCCAGAAGACACCACTGCATTCACCCAAGTAATATCTAGGGCAGCAGCTTATCATGGAGTAGCCGTGCATTCTGAGACATTAGAAGAAGACTTTTTTTATTTAATACACTGTCTTCTACTTATTCCAGGTACCAGTGTCTCCCAATGTTACCAGGAATGGTTAAACATGCAGACCACATTTTTAATGAACCTGTCAAAGCTAGGATCATCACCCCTAAAATTGATTAAAAAGTGTAAGCCTGCCCCTACTGACCCAGAGTATATCACTCGTCCTGTCCCCCCAGACTCAGTAGTAGTTAGTACGGCAAGGAAAAGGGCAAACAGCCAGTAATCATGAGACACACCTCCTCCTGATAAGGAGAATAGAAAATTTGATGCAGCTGGGAAGAGTTGCCACACAAGCAGCAAACCAGTGAAGACTTGTCAATTCTCAGGTACTTCTAGCCAGGTATGAAAGGGCCCTTTGGGACGAAATGCAAGATCTTATACAGCAGCTCCCAAAGGAGCATCAAAAAAAGAGAACAACAAGTGGTGGAAGTGGGACAAGCTATCAGCAGTAATCAAATAAGGTCTGCCCTCGATGCTGCTGATACAGCTGCAAGGAGTGTAAATACTGCTATCACAATTAGAAGACATGCATGGCTACGCTCCTGGTTTTAAACTAGAAATTCAGCAGGCAGTACTTAATATGCCTTTTGTGAAGAATCATCTCTTTGGCCCAGAAGTAGACACCACTATTGAGAAACTGAGGAAGTACTGTGAAAGCAATGGGCACTTTATACACCACCCCATATAGAGGCTCCTTTCGCAGACCACCGTTTGGAAGAGGTTTAAAGCCACAATCCTCAGATGCTTCCATCTCCCAAACAAAACAGGGCCTACAAACCCAATATCAAAGAGGTGGGTTTAGAGGATCCTATAGAGGACAGTATTTCAGAAACAGAGGTAAATTCCAAACCTCTAAGCAGACCACAACCTAAACAGTGACTTCCTTCTCTCCCTTCCAGTCAACACATATCCTGCGTGGGGGGAGGGGGTGACTACAGCAATTCCACTCTCCTTGGCAAAATATCACTACAGACAATTGGGTATTATCAATTATTCGCAATGGCTATTGCCTAGAATTAATCTCCACCCCTCCAAACATTCCACCACGATACCACAAGTTGTCCCCAGAACACACCGTTCTGTTACAACAAGAGGTAGAATCTCTACTATTAAATCAAGCAATAGAATTGGTTCCACATAGTCAACAAGGAACAGGAGTATACTCACTATACTCCCTCATTCCCAAAAAAGACTGCACCCTCAGGCCCATCTGGACCACAGGCCCCTCAATCTATACATCCTTTCAGAACATTTTCACATGGTAACTCTGCAAGATGTCATTCCACTACTACAAAAACAAGATTACATGACTGCTTTAGACCTCAAAGATGCATATTTCCACATACCCATCCATTCAGCTCACAGAAAATACCTCAGGTTTGTCATAGCAGGTAAACACTACCAGTTCAAGGTGTTGCCATTTGGCATAACAACAGCTCCAAGAGTGTTCACAAAGTGTCTAGCAGTAGTTGCAGCGTACTTAAGGAGACAACACATCCATGTCTTTCCATATCTAGACGATTGGCTAATAAAATCAAGCAATTTTACACAATGCCAACAACACATTCATTACGTAATAGAAACCTTGCACACCCTAGGGTTCACTCTAAATTACCAAAAGTCACACCTTCAGCCAGCACAGGTACAACCTTACCTAGGTGCTATCCTAAATTCTCAACAAGCCCTAGTGTATCCAAATATACAAAGGATACAAGCTTTCCAAAATCTCATCCCACTCATACAGCTAAATCAACAATACACTGTGAGATTTATCATGAAGATTCTAGTAATGATGGCATCATGCATAGCTATAGTCCCAGATGCAAGACTAAAGATGAGGCCCTTACAACAATGCCACTCACAACAATGGTCACAGGCACAAGGTCAACTTCAAGATCTAGTGTTGATGGACTGCCAAACACCTATGTCCCTTCAGTGGTGTAATCGCAGCAATCTAATAAAGGGGCGGTCATTTCAACGCCCTGTGCCTCAGACCATAATCACAACAGACACATCAAAGATCGGTTGGGGAGCTCACCTCAACAATCAGACCATTCACGGGCATTAGGATGTCAAACAGAAGCAGCTACACATAAACCACTTAGAATTATTAGCTGTATTTCTTGCCCTAAAAGCGTTTCAACCTCTTCTCAAACAGAAGAATGTTCTCATAAAAACAGACATGACAACCATGTATTACCTCAACAAACAAGGCGGGACACATTCATCTCAACTGTCCCTTATAGCCCAAACAATTTGGAAATGGGCGATTCACAATCAAATTCATTTACTAGCACAATATATTCCAGGGATAGACAATCAGTTGGTAGATCTCCTAAGCAGAAATCACCAACAAACACACGAATGGGAGATTCACTCCCAACTACTTCCAAAGTACCTTCAAAAGTGGGGAACACCAGACATAGATCTATTCGCAACAAGCTAAAATGTAAAATGCCAAAACTTCACGTCCAGACACCCACATCCCCTATCTAGGGGCAATGCTCTATGGATCAATTGCTCAGGGATATTTGCTTTCGCTTCCCCCCCCCCCACTCCTTCACTTTCTGGTCAGCAAACTACGTCAAATGTCACTCACCGTGATACTCAGAGCACCAACATGGGCACACCAGCATAGGTGCATAACACTTCTAGATCTGTCTGTAGTACCACATTCCAAACTCCTAAACAAACCAGATTTGTTAACACAGAACAAAGGTCAAATCAGGCACCCAAACCCCAGTGCACTCAATCTAGCGATTTGTCTCCTGAAGTCATAGAATTTGGTTATCTAAAGCTTCCACCAGAATGTATGGAAGTAATTAAACCAGCACGTAAACCTACTACTATGCAATGCTACGCAAACAAGTGGAAAGATTTTTTTTTCTATTGCTGATCTAAAAACATCGAACCACTTACAGCATCTATACAACATATTGTATCCTATTTACTTCATTTGCAGAAATCAAATTTAGCTTTCTCATCCATCAAAATACACCTTACTGCAATATCTGCATACTTACAGACTATTCAGCACTCTTCTCTATTCAGAGTTCCTGTTATTAAAGCCTTCATGGAAGGATTAAAACGCATTAGTCTACCTACAACACCACCTGTTCCATTGTGGAATCTAAATATAGTACTCATCAGACTCATGGGACCACCTTTTGAACCCATGCACTATTGTCAAATACAATTTCTAACATGGAAAGTTGCCTTTTTTGTAGCTATTACTTCTTTAAGAAGAGTTAGTGAAATACAAATGTTCACTTGTGAGGAACCTTTTTTTTCAAGTACACAAACATAAAGTTGTACTTAGAACAAATCTAAAATCCCTACCAAAAGTAGTATCTCCTCTTCACATCAACCAAACTGGAATTGCCAGTCTTCTTTCCACAGTCAGACTCTGTGCCAGAAAGAGCTCTTCATACCCTGGACCTCAGAAGAGCTCTTATGTACTGTCTAGATAGAACTAAAGATTTTAGGAAAACAAAACAACTTTTCGTTTCTTTCCAACAACCACATAAAGGCAATCCTATATCAAAACAAGGATTAGCAAGATTGATTGTTAGATGCATAAAAACATGCTACATAAAAGCAAAAAGACACCTTCTAATCACTCCTAGAGCACATTCTACAAAAAGAAAGGTGCATCAATGGCATTTTTAGGGATCATACTAATGGTTGAGATACGTAAAGGAGCCACATGGTCAACTCACCATAATTTTACAAAACACTACTGTGTTGATGTTTTCTCACAGCAACAAGCCAGTGTAGGCCAAGCTGTCTCAAGGACATTATTTCAAACAACTTCAACTCCTACAGGCTAGCCACCGCTTTGTGGGAGGACTGACTGCTTTTTAGTCTTTGCATAGCATGTGTATCTGCAGCTACACATGCCTTTGAATGGAAAATGTTACTTACCCGCGTACATCTGTTCGTGGCATGTAGTGCTGCAGATTCACATGTGCCCTCCCTCCTCCCCGGAAGCCTGTAGTCTAAGTTTTTTACATTTGTACATATGTATATACATTTACAATTTCATGGACATCTCTTTGTATTCTTATACTCTCACTCCTTCCTTCACCCTTTGCGGGAAAACAATCTAACAGTGGAGTTGATGGCCATTGCCACTGAATCCGGAGGAGGAGTCACTCGCTCCCGTGACTCCGAAAAGACTTAAAAAAAAAAAACAACTTGTAACACTCCGAACTCAACACTAGATGTCGGAAGAGCTATGCATAGCATGTGAATGTGCAGTACTACATGCCACGAACAGATGTACACTGGGTAAGGGACATTATATATATATATATATATATATATATATATATATATATATATATATATATATATGTTCGATGGCACATGCTGTGCACAGTCCGCCATCTGGTGTTGGGCTCGGAGTGTTACAAGTTGTTTTTCTTCGAAGAAGTCTTTTCGAGTCACGAGACCGAGGGACTCCTCCCATTTCGACTCCATTGCGCATGGGCGTCGACTCCATCTTAGATTGTTTTTTTTCCGCCATCGGGTTCGGACGTGTTCCTTTTCGCTCTGTGTTTCGGGTCGGAAAGTTAGTTAGAATCTCGGAAAAAATCGTCTGTATTGTTTGCGTTCGGTATCTGGTTAGTTAGAACAAATCGACACCGAATTTTGAAGACCTCCGGTGGCCCTTTGGGGTTTTTTCGATCCCCTGTCGGGGCCTGGTCGGCCCGGCCACGTGCGACTTCAAGGCTGATGGAACGGACCCCATTCCGCTTCTGCCCAAAATGCCATAACAAGTATCCGTATACGGATCAGCATCTGGTCTGTAACTTGTGCTTGTCCCCCGAGCACAAGGAGGATACTTGTGAAGCCTGTCGAGCGTTTCGGTCGAGGAAGACGCTGAGAGACCGAAGAGCCAGGAGACTACAAATGGCGTACACGCCGACAGGTCAAGAACGTTTCGAGGAGGAAGAAGAAGCTTTCTCCATCCGCGAGTCGGATTCTGAAGAACTCGACGCCGAAGAAACACACCAAACCGTGAGTAAGACGTCGAAAATCAAGACTCGCAAGAAGTCCACAAAAGCCCAGGGGCCACCACCGCCAACAGGCCATGGCTTAACCCGAAAACTAGGTGACCGATCCAAGGCACCGAAAAAGGGCATGCTGGTGTCGAAGTCATCCGACTCCGGTCGAGATACCGCCACACAGCAACCTCGGAGCCGAGACAGCGGCTCCGAGAAACTTCGGCACAGAGACAGCGGCACCGAAGAATTTCGGCACCGAGACACCACGCCGAAAACAAAGAAGGTTTCTTCGGAGCCTAAAAAGACTTCCGAAAAGATTTCGGTTCCGAAACATCCAGCCCCGGAGCCGAAAACTAGTTCCTATACAGAAGAATATGGATTAACCTCCCAATTACATAGATTTGGAGAGGAGCTTCAAGCGGTAGAGCCTGACTACACGCAAAGAAGGCTTCATATTCATGAGGACACAGGGAAGATAACCACTCTTCCCCCAATCAAAATATAAAGGAAACTTGCCTTTCAACAAAAGGACAAGCAACCACAGGCAAAAGTGGCAAGAAAAACAACCCCGCCACCGTCTCCACCACCATCAACACATGCATCACCAGCAACAACTCCACCACTGATGCACTCACCAGCTCATACTACAATGAGTCAGGATGATCCCGATGCATGGGACCTTTATGATGCTCCAGTGTCTGACAACAGCCCAGACTCCTATCCCACAAAACCGTCACCACCTGAGGACAGTACATCCTACACACAGGTGGTCGCAAGGGCAGCCGAATTTCACAACGTCACCTTACATTCTGAACCAATTGAGGATGACTTTCTGTTTAACACCCTATCCTCCACCCATAGCCAGTACCAAAGCCTTCCCATGCTCCCAGGAATTCTAAAACATTCAAAGCAAATATTTCAGGATCCAGTTAAAGGCAGAGCCATAACTCCAAGGGTGGAGAAAAAGTACAAGCCACCACCAACAGATCCAATCTATATTACAACACAACTAACACCAGACTCAGTAGTTGTCTGGGCAGCTCGTAAGAGAGCCAACTCTCATACCTCAGGAGACGCACCACCTCCAGACAAAGAGAGCCGCAAATTTGATGCTGCGGGAAAAAGGGTTGCAGCACAAGCAGCAAATCAATGGCGTATTGCCAATTCACAAGCACTTTTGGCAAGATACGACTGAGCTCATTGGGATGAAATGCAACATTTCATCGAACACTTACCCAAGGAGTTCCAAAAAAGGGCGCAACAGGTGGTAGAAGAGGGACAAAGTATCTCAAATAATCAGATACGGTCTTCCATGGATGCAGCAGATACAGCTGCAAGGACAATAAACACTGCAATCACGATACGAAGGCACGCATGGCTGCGCACTTCAGGGTTCAAGCCGGAAATCCAACAAGCTGTGCTCAATATGCCATTTAATGAACAGCAATTGTTTGGGCCGGAGGTTGACACTGCCATTGAGAAACTCAAAAAAGACACCGATACAGCCAAAGCCATGGGCTTACTCTACTCCCTGCAGAGCAGAGGCACATTTCGGAAAACACCTTTTAGGGGAGGGTTTCGAGGTCAACCCACAGAAACCACAACCTCACAAACAAGGCCTACTTACTAGGGTCAATATCAGAGGGGAGGTTTTCGGGGACAATATAGAGGGGGCCAATTCCCAAGAAATCGAGAAATTCCAAGGCCCCAAAACTCCTCAAAATAAACAGTGACTCACAAGTCACACAACCCCATCACATAACACCTGTGGGGGGAAGACTAAGCCAATTTTACAAACTTTGGGAGGAAATAACGGACACCTGGGTCTTAGCAATTATCCAGCATGGTTATTGCATAGAATTTCACCAATTCCCTCCAAACGTCCCACCGAAAACACACAATATGTCAAAACAACATATAGATCTTCTAGGACTAGAAGTTCAAGCATTGCTACAAAAGGACGCAATAGAATTAGTGCCAAATCTACAAAAAAAACACAGGCGTTCACTCACTGCACTTTCTAATACCCAAAAAGGACAAAACTCTGAGACCAATACTAGATCTCAGAACACTAAATACCTACATCCAATCAGACCACTTTCACATGGTCACGTTACAAGACGTAATCCCACTGCTCAAACAGCAAGATTACATGACAACATTAGACCTAAAAGATGCGTATTTCCATATACCAATACATCCTTCACACAGGAAATACCTAAGGTTCGTATTCCAAGGAATACATTACCAATTCAAAGTGTTGCCATTGGGAATAACCACTGCGCCAAGAGTTTTTACAAAATGCCTGGCAGTAGTAGCTGCACATATCAGAAGGCAGCAAATACATGTGTTCCCGTACTTAGACGACTGGTTAATCAAAACCAACACGCTAAGACAATGTTCACAGCACACAAACTACGTCATACAGACCCTTCACAGTCTAGGTTTCTCGATCAACTACGCGAAGTCACACCTTTTGCCGTGTCAAACACAGCAATACTTAGGAGCGACAATCAACACAGCAAAAGGGATTGCCACTCCAAGTCCACAAAGGGTTCAAACATTTCACAAGGTAATACAGGCCATGTATCCAACACAAAAGATACAAGTCAAAATGGTAATGAAACTCCTAGGCATGATGTCTTCATGCATAGCCATTGTCCCAAACGCAAGATTGCACATGCAGCCCTTACAACAGTGCCTAGCATCACAATGGTCACAAGCACAGGGTCAACTTCTAGATCTGGTGTTGATAGACCGCCAAACATACATCTCGCTTCTATGGTGGAACAGTACAAATTTAAACCGAGGGCGGCCTTTCCAAGACCCAGTGCCACAATACGTCATAACGACGGATGCTTCCATGACCGGGTGGGGAGCACACCTCAATCAACACAGCATCCAAGGACAATGGGGCATACTTTAGAGGCAGTTTCACATAAATCACTTAGAACTGTTAGCAGTATTTCTAGCGCTGAAAGCATTTCAACCCATAATAACCCAAAAATACATTCTTGTCAAAACAGACAACATGACAACAATGTATTATCTAAACAAACAAGGAGGGACACACTCAACACAGTTGTGCCTCCTAACACAAAAAATATGGCATTGGGCGATTCACAACCACTTTCGCCTAATAGCACAATTTATTCCAGGGATTCAGAACCAGTTGGCAGACAATCTCTCTTGAGATCACCAACAAACCCACGAATGGTAAATTCACCCCCAAATACTAAACAATTACTTTCACATTTGGGGAACACCTCAAATAGATCTATTTGCAACAAAAGAAAACTCAAAATGCCAAAACTTCGCATCCAGGTACCCACAAGATCAATCCCAAGGCAATGCTCTATGGATGAACTGGTCAGGGATATTTGCGTACGCTTTTCCCCCTCTCCTTCCATATCTAGTAAACAGGTTGAGTCAAAACAAACTCATACTAATAGCACCAACATGGGCAAGGCAACCTTGGTACACAACACTACTAGACCTTTCAGTAGTGCCTCATGTCAAACTACCCAACAGACCAGATCTGTTAACACAACACAAACAACAGATCCGACATCCAAATCCAGCATTGTTGAATCTAGCAATTTGGCTCCTGAAATCCTAGAATTCGGGCACTTAGACCTCACACAGGAATGTATGGAGGTCATAAAACAAGCTATAAAACCTACCACTAGACACTGCTATGCAAATAAGTGGAAAAGATTTGTTTATTACTGCCATAATAATCAAATTCAACCTTTACACGCATCTGCAAAAGAAATAGGATACTTACTACATTTGCAAAAATCTAACCTAGCTTTCTCTTCTATTAAAATACATTTTACGGCAATTTCTGCTTACCTACAAATTACGCACTCAATTTCATTGTTTAGGATACCAGTCATAAAGGCGTTTATGGAAGGTCTAAAGAGAATTATACCACCAAGAACACCACCAGTTCCTTCATGGAACCTCAACATTGTCCTAACACGACTCATGGGTCCACCTTTTGAGCCCATGCACTCTTGTGAAATGCAATACTTAACGTGGAAAGTTGCATGTTTAATTGCCATCACATCTCTAAGAAGAGTGAGTGAGATTCAAGCATTTACCATTCAAGAACCATTTATTCAAATACACAAAAATAAAGTTGTTCTACGGACCAATCCTAAATTTTCACCAAAAGTAATCTCACCGTTCCACCTAAATCAAACGGTAGAATTACCAGTGTTCTTCCCACAACCAGATTCGGTAGCCGAAAGAGCACTACATACATTAGACATCAAAAGAGCACTAATGTACTACATTGACAGAACAAAACTAATTCGAAAGACAAAACAATTAATTATCGCCTTTCAAAAACCTCATACAGGAAATCCAATTTCAAAACAAGGCATTGCTAGATGGATAGTTAAGTGCATTCAAACCTGCTATCTTAAAGCTAAAAGAGAACTGCCTATTACACCAAAGGCACACTCAACCAGAAAGAAAGGTGCTACCATGGTCTTTCTAGGAAATATTCCAATGAACAAAATATGTAAGGCAGCAACATGGTCTACGCCTCATACATTTACCAAGCACTACTGTGTAGATGTGCTAACTGCACAACAAGCAACAGTAGGTCAAGCTGTATTAAGAACATTATTTCAAACTACTTCAACTCCTACAGGCTGAACCACCGCTTTTGGGGAGATAACTGCTTACTAGTCTATGCACAGCATGTGTATCTGCAGCTACACATGCCATCAAACGGAAAATGTCACTTACCCAGTGTACATCTGTTCGTGGCATTAGTCGCTGCAGATACACATGCGCCCACCCGCCTCCCCGGGAGCCTGTAGCCGTTTAGAAGTAGATCTTAAACATTTGTACATTTGTAAATATATTACTTAAAACTTTATTATGTACATACGCATTCACTCCATTGCATGGGCACAATTACTAGCATACACAACTCCTACCTCACCCTCTGCGGGCAAAACAATCTAAGATGGAGTCGACGCCCATGCGCAATGGAGTCGAAATGGGAGGAGTCCCTCGGTCTCGTGACTCGAAAAGACTTCTTCGAAGAAAAACAACTTGTAACACTCCGAGCCCAACACCAGATGGCGGACTGTGCACAGCATGTGAATCTGCAGCGACTAATGCCACGAACAGATGTACACTGGGTAAGTGACATTTTCCATATATATATATATATATATCTGTACATGTAACTATCAGAGGGGTGCACTTAGCTGTTTGGGTCAGTGCAGCCTAAAACGAGCATTGTGATAAGTTCCTTTAAACGTACACTGTGTAAATAAGTGCTGCCCATGATGTCAGAGTTCCTTTAATGAACCCTGCACATTAATATTACCAAATAGTCGGCATTGTGAGCCTGAGTTGTTATTGTTAATTGAGCTGAGAGTTGAAAGCAGGGCAACTGGATCTAGAACATCTGTACCATGATAAATCATGAAAGCCTGTTTGTGCTATATATGAACAGATGATACGTTGCTCTTCAAATGTCTGCTCATGAATATTTGGCCCGTACTTGTTCATTGTCAGTTGCTTCAGCATGTTGCATCCGTTTTGTTAAAATTATTTAACTGAAATAAACTGATAACTGGCATGGTGCAATTTCAGGTTGCTCCCTGTCATAAAGATGATCAACTGATTGTAAACTATACCTAAACACTGTATATACATGAGCAAATTTACAAAATGTGATGACTGTCTTTAGTTAATTTATAACTTAAAGGTGAGCCAAACTGCTTTGGGTTTTAATAATTTATCATGCAGTTTATTTTTCGGAAAACAGTGTTTTTTTTAAAGGGGGAAAATGGGCACTTGCTGTGCCTACATTGTTTCCATCCACAGCTTAGTTTCTCATGAAACATTTACACCCTTCCTGTGGCTCTCTTAATATTGTATTCATGCTACTGTGATTTAATGTTCAAGTGGATCACCCGTTTCTGTTATTATTTTGGGAAATATACAGGAAGATGAGAAATTTTTGTCAGAAGTCTTTGCACAATTAACCGATGAAGCTACAGATGATGACAAACGACGTGAATTGGTAAGCTAGTTTTTCTTAGACTCATTTTTAAATGTCAAAAAGGAAACTCTTATTTGCTTTTAGTTTACTTTTACGGAGTTGTCTGTCTGGCTGTGCCTAATGCAGCATGCTGGTGATTTGAGAAAATCTTAAAGGAATAATCTTTGCTGTCCAACCTCTATTACCCTTGTCCCGTCCACATCTTTAATGTATTCTTAAACGATATTAGTTAAAAGTGCTTTGTTGGTCTCTTAAGATAAATTAGGAATTGCAACTCTGTTCAGAGTGGGTGGGAGGTCAGTGGCTGACAGGAGCTTAGTTTGCCTCAACTGAGGTGGTTGAGGTCGTTTACCTCTGTCCTGGGATACAACGTATTGTAGTCTCACAAACTGGGCTAAAAACAGACCTTTCTGGTCTTGATCCTCAGCACTTCTCTGCCAGTGTTGCCACTTTCAAAGGTGGTTTAGTTGTAGGGTTGTCTATTCCCTGCAAGATCTCATGAAATACACATGTCCCTATGTTGCCTGCTTCCTTTCCCTTCTCTATTTAGTGTGACTTGAGCATAGATATTGGTACAGGTGAAGGATAGACACACGCAGATAACTAGATAGTAACCCATTTAGCATTTGCAACGCAATCGGTCTTGCATTTTTGAAAGTTAGAGCTCTTGGCATTGAGACTGGCAATTGTTTTTAACTTTTTTCTCCTTCTTTTTTTAATGTATTGGAGTGTTCATACGAATGGCAATAGTGCTATGCAAATAATCTTGCAGAGCTGGAGAACCGGGAAATGGGTAATGAGGCAGGGAAGACAAGAGTAATAGTGTAGCTGAGAAAAAAAAAATAACACCATCCTGGAAAAAGCAAACACTCATAAAGAATACAAGATTAAGTAAAGCATGTGTAATGTGAGCAGGAACAACATGGTTACGTTAATGCTTTTACACTTGTAATATGCTGGCTGAAAACAGCCCGGAACATTTAATATTCTGATGCGCATGAAGCAGGGAAAGAGTGCAGTACCACAGCCTGTGCCTAGGTGTCCCTTGTGACCTCTTTTGGCCATATAAGGTATTCCACTCTGCAGTCGTGAATTGAACACATTTCCATTTGTGAATAGGCTGTAAACTGTGCTGGCTCTAGGGTGGTGCGACTGATCACACCACACCAGGTTTTGACTCCGGGGGGGGGTGCAGTTTTTGCAAATGTATTATCATTTTAAAAGCACCTGGTGTTGGCATTTCTTGCCACAAGCTATTTTCAAGCAACAATAAACATTTTAGCATAACTCCTTGATTAATATTCTTTCTGGAGAGAGATTGGAAATCTGTCTAGTGGAAGTTTTGACTATTTTAAGGTAGCGCAGAGGGTTAATAGGTCAAGGGTGGAACTCGCAAGATAGGGTGAGGTTTCTCACACATTCTTTGTATTATTAAAGATGTTTGTTTTTGCAATACTAAGCTACCCAATGCTTTGTATGTCACCACACAGAAAATAAGTCTGGCAAGATGGGGTGAATAATACAGTCTGTCTTGTGGAAAACAGTGCCCATGTACTGTCCTGGCTAGGATGTTCTGATCAAAACAAAGTAATATTATTTTCCAGTGGAAAGTATTACATCATGTACCACGCCTCATATTGTCAATCTCACACATTATGCAGCCACATTTTACACAGGTGGTGCTTGAACAGCTTTATTACATGATTTAAGTGCCTTTCTTTTTAAAATGCACTGTAACCATAATTCTACAAAGAACGTCTATACATCTGCTGTACAGCCATATCAAGTGAGTGAGCAGTATTCCTTGTGCACATGATTCCCACTCCATTAAGCACTACTGTCCGAGGCAATCTCGAAAGTAACTATGACTCCATATTAGGAAATGAGGCAAACATTTTTTTAGTTGTTATTGAATACACAAATGACAGTTTGGTCAACTCTGTGTGCTCGCACGTATATTAGACTCTCTTCTCCAAAAGTATTCAGAGAGCTCACCGTCCGAATGAATGTTTTTTTGCTAGCAAAAGCATGCCCTGCAATAATTACTGAAAATCTCGGAAACCAGATTCAAGGGCAAACTGCCATTTGTGAGCAATTATCCGAAATAACTTAATAGAATGAAGGCCAGCATGTAAACAGTTGGCTTTGTATAGCCTGGACATGAATTGACCTTGCTGCATCAAGCTAACATCCATTGCTTTTAAGCAGTTCGCAAATTCCGTACACTGTCTATTTGAAAGCACCGATCCAAATTCGAACAGTAATTGTTCGGTAAATCCCAGCAATAAACAAACCTGTTTTGCGTGTGTTTTCTTCACTTAAGAGGTTACAGGTCTGCTGGTTCTGGCCGAAACAATGTTGACACAGTTGCACACTGAATTATTACATGCTGATTGTAAGGAAATGGCTCCCTGTTGCAGTTACCCCCCACTTTTTGCCTGATACTGATGCTGACTTGACTGAGATGTGTGCTGGGACCCTGCTAACCAGGCCCCAGCACCAGTGTTCTTTCACCTAAAATGTACAATTGTCTCCACAATTGGCACAACCCTGGCACCCAGGTAAGTCCCCTGTAACTGGTACCCCTGGTATCAAGGGCCCTGATGCCAGGAAAGGTCTCTAAGGGCTGCAGCATGTCTTATGCCACCCTAAGGACCCCCTCACTCAGCACAGACACACTGCTTGACAGCTTGTGTGTGTTGGTGGGGAGAAAATGACTAAGTCGACATGGCACTCCCCTCAGGGTGCCATGCCAACCTCACACTGCCTGTGGCATAGGTAAGTCACCCCTCTAGCAGGCCTTACAGCCCTAAGGCAGGGTGCACTGTACCACAGGTGAGGGCATAGGTGCATGAGCACTATGCCCCTACAGTGTCTAAGCAAAACCTTAGACATTGTAAGTGCAGGGTAGCCATGAGAGTATATGGCCTGGGAGTCTGTCAAACACGAACTCCACAGCTCCACAATGGCTACACTGAATACTGGGGAGTTTGGTATCAAACTTCTCAGAATAATAAACCCACACTGATGCCAGTGTTGGATTTATTATAAAATGCACACAGAGGGCATCTTAGAGATGCCCCCTGTATTTTACCCAATTGTTCAGTGCAGGACTGACTGGTCTGTGCCAGCCTGCTGCTGAGAGACGAGTTTCTGACCCCATGTGGTTGAGGGCCTTTGTGCTCTCTGAGGACAGAAACAAAAGCCTGCTCTGGGTGGAGGTGCTTCACACCTCCCCCTGCAGGAACTGTAACACCTAGCAGTGAGCCTCAAAGGCTCAGGCTTCGTGTTACAATGCCCCAGGGCACTCCAGCTAGTGGAGCTGCCCGCCCCCTGGACACAGCCCCTACTTTTGGCAGCAAGTCCAGGAGAGATAATGAGAAAAACAAGGAGTCACTCACCAGTCAGGACAGCCCCTAAGGTGTCCTGAGCTGAGGTGACCCCTGCCTTTAGAAATCCTCCATCTTGATTTTGGAGGATTCCCCCAATAGGAATAGGGATGTGCCCCCCTCCCCTCAGGGAGGAGGCACAAAGAGGGTGTAGCCACCCTCAAGGACAGTAGCCATTGGCTACTGCCCTCCCAGACCTAAACACACCCCTAAATTCAGTATTTAGGGGCTCCCCAGAACCTAGGAAATCAGATTCCTGCAACCTAAGACGAAGAAGGACTGCTGAGCTGAAAAACCTGCAAAGAAGACGGAGACACCAACTGCTTTGGCCCCAGTCCTACCGGCCTGTCTCCCCACTTCTAAAGACACTGATCCAGCGACGCTTTCCACAGGGTCCAGCGACCTCTGAAGCCTCAGAGGACTACCCTGCATCTAGAAGGACCAAGAACTCCCGAGGACAGCGGCTCTGCTCCACAAAGACTGCAACTTTGCAACAAAGAAGCAACTTTGAAACAACACATGTTTCCCGCCGGAAGCGTGAGACTTTGCACTCTGCACCCGACGCCCCCGGTTCGACTTGTGGAGAACAAACACCACAGGGAGGACTCCCTGGCGACTACGAGACCGTGAGTAGCCAGAGTTGGCCCCTCTGAGCCCCCACAGTGATGCCTGCAGAGGGAATCCCGAGGCTCCCCCTGACCGCGACTGCCTGCTTCAAAGACCCGACACCTGGTAAAGACTCTGCATCCGCAGCCCCCAGGACCTGGAGGATCCGACCTTCAGTGCAGGAGCGACCCCCAGGTGGCCCTCTCCCTTGCCCAGGTGGTGGCTACCCCGAGGAGCGCCCCCCCCCCTTGCCTGCCAGCATCGCTGAAGAGACCCCTTAGTCTCCCATTGAAACCTATTGCGAACCCAACGCTTGTTTGCACACTGCACCCGGCCACCCCCGTGCCGCTGAGGGTGTACTTTTTGTGCTGACTGGTTCTCCCTATCCCCCCCCCCCGTGTCATACAAAACCCCCCTGGTCTGCCCTCCGAAGACGCGGGGACTTACCTGCTGGCAGACTGGAACCGGGGCACCCCCTTCTCCTTTGAAGCCTATGCGTTTTGGGCACCACTTTGACCTCTGCACCTGACCGGCCCTGAGCTGCTGGTGTGGTAACTTTGGGGTTGCCCTGAACCCCCAACGGTGGGCTACCTTGGACCCAATTTTGAACCCCGTAGGTGGTTTACTTACCTGCAAAAACTAACAAACACTTACCTCCCCCAGGAACTGTTGAAAATTGCACTGTCTAGTTTTAAAATAGTTATGTCATTTATGTGAAAACTGTATATGCTATTTTGCTAATTCAAAGTTCCTAAGTGAAGTACCTTTCATTTAAAGTATTACTTGTAAATCTTGAACCTGTGGTTCTTAAAATAAACTAAGAAAATATATTTTTCTATACAAAAACCTATTGGCCTGGAATTGTCTCTGAGTGTGTGTTCCTCATTTATTGCTTGTGTGTGTACAACAAATGCTTAACACTACCCTCTGATAAGCCTACTGCTCGACCACACTACCACAAAATAGAGCATTAGAATTATCTCTTTTTGCCACTATCTTACCTCTAAGGGGAACCCTTGGACTCTGTGCATACTATTCCTTACTTTGAAATCGTGCATACAGAGCCAACTTCCTACACTGATATTGGGTAACAGTGCGCAGTATTTTTCTGCCTTCTTAAAAAAACAAAAAAGCCAGACTGTTACATGCTTAAGTGGGTAGAGACCCTTCTGTCTACGTGTAGTCTCATACTGCAGTTAGCAGAACCATGGATATAAAAGAAGAGCAGCCTTCCACAATGTAACCCATCTTCTCAATGCCTGGCAGTAAATTATCTCCAGCCAGAAGAAATGCTGGAGTTCAGATACCTTAAATGAGTATTTAAAAAATCAGGATTTGGTTGAGTATCTGAGCTTCTTATTGTAAGCAGTGTCAACGCTGTACACTTCGTATCGGTTTAGCTCATGGCAGAGGACATTAAAAAAGAAAAACAAAACTCACTTTTTAGGTCAAGCCCAGCAGCATCCATACGCTGCTCTCAACACATTGTAAACTTTACAAGACATAGTAAAAAAATGAAAACAGCGCTCTGATTCTGTGCGTATGTGGATGGAGTGGAATGTTATTCAGTGAAGCGTGTGTTCGAGGTTAACCATAACAATGGTTCAGCTAGGATATGAGAGCGAAGCAAACAAGCAGCCTGAGAAGATTTATGGTCCGATGAGGGAGATAAGCTATGCACGGCGTGTGGATGTTGTGAGAGGGGTGGCAGGGAGAGGCCCTGGAAGAGAGACTCTGGATGCGAGGCTCTGCAAGTTTTAAGTGAATGTGCTTGTCATGTGCTGGTTTCTGGTTTGTGTAGTTTTACGCTGTGCATTCAGGTTATGAGGGAGGGGAGACCAGAGTAATACGATGGCTGGAAAAAAATAAATAGGTTACAACAGCCTGGAAAAAGCAAACACTCATAGAGAACGTTAGCTGAGAGCATAAATGCTCTGCAAATGAAAAGGGAAGCTTCCCCGAATACGAGGAGGAAACGAGAAAAAAAAAAAGTCTCTCAAAGAACCGATAAACAGGACAAAGAGTAATTATACAGTCGTTAGTCCCTGCTCCTAAAGAGAAAAATGAGAGACAAAGAGGCATGACTGACCACTAGAAAGCAAGGATTTTTAAATGACACTGAAACAAACAAATCAAATGGCTTTACGCCCACAGAAGTATACTAAAAGTATATGAGAGACCGTACGCTTTCCCTAAAACCTGGCCCGTAGATCCGGTCAATTGACTTGTCCATGCTGGCAAAAGTTGGCAGCAAGAGCTTTCTTCTGCTCGCATTCAGGCACAGTCACTATGCATTTACAGTACCACATAACCTGCTCAGTGACGTTGATGAGACCCAGGTGTGGGCCGATGTGATCACTGCTTTTACACTTTTGAGCTTCACCACTGTGGCTGGAGACCACGGGCAGTGGCCTAGCCACAGACACTGATCAACATGATCATCTGGCTTGTCTGCAGTCGTGGCCTTTGGGCCAATAGAGATGGGAATTTGTTGTAGGTATTTGTGGCCTTGAACACCAATGCAGGTTACCTTGGAGGCTGATACATGTAGCCGCTCATCTTTAGCAGTTGTGGCTCTGGAGGCCAATGCAGAAGCTCCTCTTGGGGATGAAGAGGGGGCTCAATAGTCACAGTAGCAGCAATAGGCCCTCGTTGATGAACTTCGGTCCACACAGTGACTGCTTGTTGAACCCCTTTTTACGCAGCTTCCAGTGGGAGCAGCAGTTGGAAATTGTGGAACCAGCAGATTTCTGGTCAGAACAAACTTTGTTCCCTCTCAGACGTTAGTTACATCTGGGTACCTCACACACTGAGAACAAGGTGGGCTTCTCCTCCTTCAGGGTCAGGCACACCCCATCCCTTTTTCAAGAGGTAGGCTTTTAGGCAGACGGCAGACTCTCCTCTTAAGGTGATGGCCTCATATCCCAGGGAAACCGACATCCATACAGACACAACCCTGAGTCACGCAGCAGTCTTCCACATACTCTTGGGAGCACTCCCTTCCTTCATCATGAAGACATTAGAACTGAAACAGGGATTTTGGGGGTGGAGAATGTTGTTTCTTTCATTTTTTTTTTTTTTATAATATGTATATGAAAAAACTATATGAAAAAACTCTTCTCCCCCCCCCCCCCCCACCCCCAAAATCCCTGTTTCAGTTCCAATGTAATATAATTTTTGCATTTGCAAACATCGTAGCAGTCCTATCCCTTGAGTAGGTTATGTATATATCGGAATTGTAAGTAAAAGAGCACACAACCATGCCCCTCCCACATTGTCAAGCTTCTCGGAGTTCAAAAATCTCTAAAAAAAAAAAAAAAAAAAAACACAGAAGAATTTATCCAACACATTGGTGAGTTCCCTCCAGAAAGGGCCATTGCCACCCCCTGACTTCCTCCATCTTGGCCTTATTTTCAAATGTTTAGTAGAGCAGTCTCAAGCCTTGTAGACAACTCTCCCAGTGAGTGTGCATTGGTATGTTCACCACTCCACCACCTCTTAAAGGCTTCTGGGAGGTGTGGTCAGGGGCGGGGCTCAGAGGGGGGAACGATCGTTCATTTTCTTGCAGTGTCACGTTTGACGATCAACAAACCAAGCCCCATAAGTGTCTTGGAGCCCCATTCACTACTCCATTGTCCCACACAATGCAACTTTAGGATCTAAGGGTAGCGTGTGGTCTACCACATCCACCAAATGGTTGTGTGTTGTAGCCTAGAGGACATAACACAACTATTCCATATGGTGTGTGGAAACGTGCCCCATGTACTCCCACATTTCTGGCAGGACAGGGCAGGAACCCTACCCATTTTCCACCTAGTGGGGTAAAAATATGCTCAGTGCAAGTACTTAAATCTAATTAGTCAGAGCTGTGCCTAAATGGCCAAGACATGTGGTGACATCTTGGCCTCAACCTAATCCTCTCCCAGGTTTCTCTCAGATTTTTCTTTCAGGCTCTGAAAGCAGTATGGTGGGGAATTAATAAGGGGTGTGTAACCAAAGGAGGTAATCTTCTTTTCCATTGTTACCTGAGGCTCCAGCGCATGGAAATCTGGCACATCCACCAGAGCATCCCTGTGTCAATGACATGGTTGAGTTGCTGGTATCTAAAGAACTAACTGTTATGGAGGTAATTTGTTTTGGTCAGTTGATTATAGTATTTGATGTGGTTCTGCTCGCATACATTCCCAAGATTGGAGATGCTGATGAAATGCCTTGATTAGAACCCCCTCCACTGGTTGCAGCACGCTCACATGCCATAGCGGGTTTTCCATGGTCACCCTGCCATGCCACTCAATGTGTTTCACTGCTGACTTTCAGTAATTGTGGGGGGTTCTAGTTACCTGGGCCAATGTGTGGGGTACTGGGGCACCCTACAGAAGAGGGCAATCGAAAAGGGTCAAGGATATCAAGCTTCAGGAGCACCGCTCAGTTTCTGCTGTCACAGAAAAGCCAGTGTGGCCCAGCCTTCGATTTCTCTTCTGGTCCTGTTTGCTAGGGGAGCAGTGTTGAGTTTCCAAAATTGGATGGCATCTGGGTGAATCATTTAAAGGCAACCCTGATCTGCGGGATGCTGTCTGCGCCAGATGCATCTCACACTCTGGTCTTAAACACTGCTTTACCTCAGTTGAGGCATTACCAAGAACCTGCAGGATCCAGAAGGCCATGGGGACTGACTAAGCGTGAAGGGAGATAGGATCTTTGGAGCCACAACACCATTGAAAGCCCCACATGCCTACATCATGTCGTATTCACTCTGCCAGAGGCACCACCACTAATGCAAACAAAGGAGATAAAGGGTATCCCTGTTTCATTCCCAGGCCAATAGTGAAAGCCTCCACCAGGGCACTAATGACCCTGACCTGTGCCCGTGGGAAGGAATACAACATCTTGACATAGCCTAAGAAATGCCAACCAAAAGCCATTTTGCTCAACACCCTGAGCATAAAGGGTCATTGTCCCTAGTCAAAAACCCTGTGAAAATCTATATGCATTAACATGGTCTCTCATGCAGGCTACCCGAATTTGCCACAGGCACGTGCCATGAGTTTGTGAACCCCAGCAATGCCACCCAACCAGTCAGGTGGGCTTTCCTACTTACAGGAGCATTTCTAAGTATATATAGGTCTGGATACATTCCCACATTAAAATCTCCACCAGTGACATCCATCCAATTGAGTGACTCTAGAACTAAGATCTGTGTGCGATCAGTTATTCCAAGTGGTCCATCCGGAGAATAAAGACTGATGTGGGTCCAATACGAGCCCTCCAGCAAACCACATATTGCCACACATCTGCCATGGGTGATCATCTGTTTGTGAGCTTTGCAAGAGCAAAAGAGGGCATGTCAGTGAATAAGTGTAACATTTTTCATGTGGTCATATTCTGTATCAAGATTTGCTACTTCTTGGCCAAGAGACTCCAGAGATCATTTGTTCCCACTCTGTAAGGAAATGCCTCCTTGGCATGGTTACCCCTGACTTTTTGCCTTTGCTAAGTTTTGATTTGAAAGTGTGCTGAGGTCTGCTAACCAGGCCCCAGAACCAGTGTTCTTTCCCTAACCTGTACTTTTGTTTCCACAATTGGCACACCCTGGCATCCAGGTAAGTCCCTTGTAACTGGTACCCCTGGTACCAAGGGCCCTGATGCCAGGGAAGGTCTCTAAGGGATGCAGCATGTCTTATGCCACCCTGGGGACCCCTCACTCAGCACAGACACACTGCTTGCCAGCTTGTGTGTGCTGGTGAGGACAAAACGAGTAAGTCGACATGGCACTCCCCTCAGGGTGCCATGCCAACCTCACACTGCCTATGCAGTATAGATAAGTCACCCCTCTAGTAGGCCTTACAGCCCTAAGGCAGGGTGCACTATACCATAGGCGAGGGCACCAGTGCATGAGCACTGTGCCCCTACAGTGTCTAAACCAAACCTTAGACATTGTAGGTGCAGGGTAGCCATAAGAGTATATGGTCTGGGAGTCTGTCAAACACGGACTCCACAGCACCATAATGGCTACACTGAAAACTGGGAAGTTTGGTATCAAACTTCTCAGCACAATAAATGCACACTGATGCCAGTGTACATTTTATTGTAAAATACACCCCAGAGGGCACCTTAGAGGTGCCCCCTGAAACCTAATCCAACTACCCGTGTAGGCTGACTGGTTCCAGCAGCCTGCCACACTCGAGACATGTTGCTGGCCACATGGGGAGAGTGCCTTTGTCACTCTGTGGCCTGTAACAAAGCCTGCACTGGGTGGAGATGCTATCACCTCCCCCAGGCAGGAGCTGTAACACCTGGCGGTGAGCCTCAAAGGCTTACCCCCTTTGTTCCAGCACCGCAGGGCACTCCAGCTAATGGAGTTGCCCGCCCCCTCCGGCGACGGCCCCACTTTTGGCGGCAAGGCCGGAGGAGATAATGAGAATAACAAGGAGGAGTCACTGGCCAGTCAGGACAGCCCCTAAGGTGTCCTGAGCTGAAGTGACTCTAACTTTTAGCAATCCTCCATCTTGCAGATGGAGGATTCCCCCAATAGGGATAGGAATGTGACCCCCTCCCCTTGGGAGGAGGCACAAAGAGGGTGTACCCACCCTCAGGGCTAGTAGCCATTGGCTACTAACCCCCCAGACCTAAACACGCCCTTAAATTTAGTATTTAAGGGCTCCCCTGAACCTAAGAATTTAGATTCCTGCAACTTACCGAAGAAGAAGACGGCTGAGCTGAAAACCCCTGCAGAAGAAGAAAGAAGACACCAACTGCTTTGGCCCCAGTCCTACCGGCCTGTCTCCTGCCTTCTAAAGAAACCTGCTCCAGCGACGCTTTCTCAAGGACCAGCGACCCCTGAATCCTCTGAGGACTGCCCTGCTTCAAGAGGAACAAGAAACTCCCGAGGACAGCGGACCTGCTCCAAAAAGACTGCAACTTTCTTACAGAGGAGCAGATTTAAAGACCCCTGCAATCCCCGCAAGAAGCGTGAGACTTGCAACACTGCACCCGGCGACCCCGACTCGACTGGTGGAGAAACAACACCTCAGGGAGGACCCTCCGGCAACTCCGAGACTGTGAGTAACCAAAGTTGTCCCCCCTGAGCCCCCACAGCGACGCCTGCAGAGGGAATCCCGAGGCTCCCCCTGACCGCGACTGCCTGACTCTAAAATCCCGACGGCTGGAAAAGACCCTGCACCCTCAGCCCCCAGCACCTGAAGGATCGGAACTTCAGTGCAGGAGTGACCCCCAGGAGGCCCTCTCCCTTGCCCAGGTGGTGGCTACCCCGAGGAGCCCCCCCCCCTTGCCTGCCTGCACCGCTGAAGAGACCCCTTGGTCTCCCATTGATTTACATTGCGAACCCGACGCTTGTTTGCACACTGCACCCGGCCGCCCCCGCGCTGCTGAGGGTGTACTTTCTATGTGGACTTGTGTCCCCCCTGATGCCCTACAAAACCCCCCTGGTCTGCCCTCCGAAGACGCAGGTACTTACCTGCTGGCAGACTGGAACCGGGGCACCCCCTTCTCTCCATTGAAGCCTATGCGTTTTGGGCACCACTTTGAACTCTGCACCTGACCGGCCCTGAGCTGCTGGTGTGGTGACTTTGGGGTTGCTCTGAACCCCCAACGGTGGGCTACCTTGGACCCCAATCTTAACCTTGTAGGTGGTTTACTTACCTGCAAAAACTAACATTACTTTACCTCCCCCAGGAACTGTGAAAATTGCACTGTGTCCACTTTTAAAACAGCTTATTGTGTTATATGAAAAAAGTATATATGCTACTGTGATTATTCAAAGTTCCTAAAGTACTTACCTGCAATACCTTTCAAATGAGATATTACATGTAGAATTTGAACCTGTGGTTCTTAAAATAAACTAAGAAAATATATTTTTCTATAACAAAACCTATTGGCCTGGATTTGTCTCTGAGTGTGTGTTCCTCATTTATTGCCTGTGTGTATGTACAACAAATGCTTAACACTACTCCTTTGATAAGCCTACTGCTCGACCACACTACCACAAAATAGAGCATTAGTATTATCTCTTTTTGCCACTATCTTACCTCTAAGGGGAACCCTTGGACTCTGTGCATGCTATTCCTTACTTTGAAATAGCACATACAGAGCCAACTTCCTACATTGGTGGATCAGCGGTGGGGTACAAGACTTTGCATTTGCTGGACTACTCAGCCAATACCTGATCACACGACAAATTCCAAAAATTGTCATTAGAAATTGATTTTTGCAATTTGAACTATTTTTCTAAATTCTTAAAAGACCTACTAGGGCCTTGTGTTAGTCCCTGTTAGCATTGCTTTTAGAGTTTAAAAGTTTGGTAAAAGTTTGAATTAGATTCTAGAACTAGTTTTTAGATTCTTGAAAAGTATTACAACTTTTAGAAGCATAATGTCTAGTACAGATGTGAATGTGGTGGAACTCGACACCACACCTTACCTCCATCTTAAGATGAGGGAGCTAAGGTCACTCTGTAAAATAAAGAAAATAACAATGGGCCCCAGACCTTCCAAACTACAGCTCCAGGAGCTGTTGGCAGAGTTTGAAAAGGCCAACCCCTCTGAGGATGGCAACACAGAGGATGATGATAGTGACTTGGAGGGAGATTCCCCCCTACCCGTCCTATTTAGGGAGAACAGGGCCTCTCAAGCCCTGACTCCAAACATAATAGTCAGCGATGCTGCTTCCCCTCACAGGAGGGACCAACATCTCTGAAATCACTGAGGATAACTCCAGTGAAGAGGACATCCAGTTAGCCAGGATGGCCAAAAGATTGGCATTGGAAAAACAGATCCTAGCCATAGAAAGGGAAAGACAAGAGATGGGCCTAGGACCCATCAATGGTGGCAGCAACATAAATAGGGTCAGAGATTCTCCTGACATGTTGAAAATCCCTAAAGGGATTGTAACTAAATATGAAGATGGTGATGACATCACCAAATGGTTCACAGCTTTTTAGAGGGCTTGTGTAACCAGAAAAGTGAACAAATCTCACTGGGGTGCTCTCCTTTGGGAAATGTTCACAGGGAAGTGTAGGGATAGAATCCTCACACTCTCTGGAAAAGATGCAGAATCTTATGATCTCATGAAGGGTACCCTGATTGAGGGCTTTGGATTCTCCACTGAGGAGTATAGGATTAGATTCAGGGGGGCTCAAAAATCCTCGAGCCAGACCTGGGTTGACTTTGTAGACTACTCAGTAAAAACACTAGATGGTTGGATTCAAGGCAGTGGTGTAAGTAATTATGATGGGCTGTACAATTTATTTGTGAAAGAACACCTATTAAGTAATTGTTTCAATGATAAACTGCATCAGCATCTGGTAGACCTAGGACCAATTTCTCCCCAAGAATTGGGAAAGAAGGCGGACCATTGGGTCAAGACTAGGGTGTCCAAGACTTCCACAGGGGATGACCAAAAGAAAGGGGTCACAAAACCTCCCCAGGGGAAGGGTGGTGAGACAGCCCAAAACAAAAATAGTAAAGAGTATTCTACAGGCCCCCAAAAACCTGCACAGGAGGGTGGGCCCAGAGCCTCTTCACAAACCAATTTTGGGTACAAGGGTAAAAACTTTGATCCCAAAAAGGCCTGGTGTCGTAGCTGTAATCAGCTTGGACACCAAACTGGAGACAAGGCCTGTCCCCAGAAAAATACCACTTCTAACTCCACTCCAGCTATAACTGGAATGGCCAGTCTCCAAGTGGGATCAACAGTGTGCCCAGACCAAATCAGGTGTCACACTGAAGCTACATTAGTCTGAGGGTGGGGTGGATTTAGCCACACTGGCTGCCTGGCCTCCTAACATGCAAAAATACAGGCAGCAGCTCTTAATTAATGGGACAAGTGTAGAAGGCCTGAGGGATACAGGTGCCAGTGTCACCATGGTGACAGAGAAACTGGTTTCCCCTGGTCAATACCTGGCTGGACAAACTTATCCAGTCACCAACGCTGACAATCAGACTAAAGTACATCCCATGGCTATGGTAACTTTAGAGTGGGGAGGGGTCAATGGCCTGAAACAGGTGGTGGTCTCCTCAAATATCCCAGTAGACTGTTTGCTTGGAAATGACCTGGAGTCCTCAGCATGGGCTGAGGTAGAACTAAAAACCCACGCAGCCATGCTGGGTATCCCTGAACTGGTGTGTCAAGACAAGGGCACAGTGCAAGGCTCAGGGTGAAAAAGTAGAGCTGGAGTCTGGAAAAAGGGCCCAGCCTACCAAGAGAAAAGGAAAGCCAGCTGGGAAACCAGCTGCAACACAACACCAAAAAGAGAACCTCTCTTCTCAGGAAGAACTGAGGGAACTGAGCCTATGGAGTTAGAACCTTATCAGGTTGAGCTCTTAGGCCCAGGGGGGACCCTCAAGGGAGCAGTTGTGTAAGGGGCAATGTAGGAAGTTGGCTCTGTATGTGCTATTTCAAAGTAAGGAATAGCATGCACAGAGTCCAAGGGTTCCCCTTAGAGGTAAGATAGTGGCAAAAAGAGATAATACTAATGCTCTATTTTGTGGTAGTGTGGTCGAGCAGTAGGCTTATCCAAGGAGTAGTGTTAAGCATTTGTTGTACATACACATAGACAATAAATGAGGTACACACACTCAGAGACAAATCCAGCCAATAGGTTTTTGTATAGAAAAATATCTTTTCTTAGTTTATTTTAAGAACCACAGGTTCAAATTCTACATGTAATATCTCATTCGAAAGGTATTGCAGGTAAGTACTTTAGGAACTTCAAATCATCAAAATTGCATGTATACTTTACAAGTTATTCACAGATAGCTGTTTTAAAAGTGGACACTTAGTGCAATTTTCACAGTTCCTAGGGGAGGTAAGTATTTGTTAGGTTAACCAGGTAAGTAAGACACTTACAGGGCTTAGTTCTTGGTCCAAGGTAGCCCACCGTTGGGGGTTCAGAGCAACCCCAAAGTCACCACACCAGCAGCTCAGGGCCGGTCAGGTGCAGAGTTCAACGTGGTGCCCAAAACACATAGGCTAGAATGGAGAGAAGGGGGTGCCCCGGTTCCGGTCTGCTTGCAGGTAAGTACCCGCGTCTTCGGAGGGCAGACCAGGGGGGTTTTGTAGGGCACCGGGGGGGACACAAGTCCACACAGAAATTTCACCCTCAGCAGCGCGGGGGCGGCCGGGTGCAGTGTAGAAACCAGCGTCGGGTTCGCAATGTTAGTCTATGAGAGATCTCGGGATCTCTTCAGCGCTGCAGGCAGGCAAGGGGGGGGTTCCTCGGGGAAACCTCCACTTGGGCAAGGGAGAGGGACTCCTGGGGGTCACTTCTCCAGTGAAAGTCCGGTCCTTCAGGTCCTGGGGGCTGCGGGTGCAGGGTCTCTCCCAGGTGTCGGGATTTTGGATTCAAAGAGTCGTGGTCAGGGGAAGCCTCGGGATTCCCTCTGCAGGCGGCGCTGTGGGGGCTCAGGGGGGACAGGTTTTGGTACTCACAGTATCAGAGTAGTCCTGGGGTCCCTCCTGAGGTGTCGGATCTCCACCAGCCGAGTCGGGGTCGCCGGGTGCAGTGTTGCAAGTCTCACGCTTCTTGCGGGGAGCTTGCAGGGTTCTTTAAAGCTGCTGGAAACAAAGTTGCAGCTTTTCTTGGAGCAGGTCCGCTGTCCTCAGGAGTTTCTTGTCTTTTCGAAGCAGGGGCAGTCCTCAGAGGATGTCGAGGTCGCTGGTCCCTTTAGAAGGCGTCGCTGGAGCAGGATCTTTGGAAGGCAGGAGACAGGCCGGTGAGTTTCTGGAGCCAAGGCAGTTGTCGTCTTCTGGTCTTCCGCTGCAGGGGTTTTCAGCTGGGCAGTCCTTCTTCTTGTAGTTGCAGGAATCTAATTTTCTAGGGTTCAGGGTAGCCCTTAAATACTAAATTTAAGGGTGTGTTTAGGTCTGGGGGGTTAGTAGCCAATGGCTACTAGCCCTGAGGGTGGGTACACCCTCTTTGTGCCTCCTCCCAAGGGGAGGGGGTCACAATCCTAACCCTATTGGGGGAATCCTCCATCTGCAAGATGGAGGATTTCTAAAAGTTAGAGTCACTTCAGCTCAGGACACCTTAGGGGCTGTCCTGACTGGCCAGTGACTCCTCCTTGTTTTTCTCATTATCTTCTCCGGCCTTGCCGCCAAAAGTGGGGCCTGGCCGGAGGGGGCGGGCAACTCCACTAGCTGGAGTGTCCTGCTGGGTTGGCACAAAGGAGGTGAGCCTTTGAGGCTCACCGCCAGGTGTGACAATTCCTGCCTGGGGGAGGTGTTAGCATCTCCACCCAGTGCAGGCTTTGTTACTGGCCTCAGAGTGACAAAGGCACTCTCCCCATGGGGCCAGCAACATGTCTCGGTTTGTGGCAGGCTGCTAAAACTAGTCAGCCTACACAGATAGTCGGTTAAGTTTCAGGGGGCACCTCTAAGGTGCCCTCTGGGGTGTATTTTACAATAAAATGTACACTGGCATCAGTGTGCATTTATTGCGCTGAGAAGTTTGATACCAAACTTCCCAGTTTTCAGTGTAGCCATTATGGTGCTGTGGAGTTCGTGTAAAACAGACTCCCAGACCATATACTCTTATGGCTACCCTGCACTTACAATGTCTAAGGTTTTGTTTAGACACTGTAGGGGCACAGTGCTCATGCACTGGTACCCTCACCTATGGTATAGTGCACCCTGCCTTAGGGCTGTAAGGCCTGCTAGAGGGGTGTCTTACCTATACTGCATAGGCAGTGAGAGACTGGCATGGCACCCTGAGGGGAGTGCCATGTCGACTTACTCATTTTGTTCTCACTAGCACACACAGGCTTGTAAGCAGTGTGTCTGTGCTGAGTGGGGGGTCTCTAGGGTGGCATAAGACATGCTGCAGCCCTTAGAGACCTTCCTTGGCATCAGGGCCCTTGGTACTAGAAGTACCAGTTACAAGGGACTTATCTGGATGCCAGGGTCTGCCAATTGTGGATACAAAAGTACAGGTTAGGGAAAGAACACTGGTGCTGGGGCCTGGTTAGCAGGCCTCAGCACACTTTCAATTGTAAACATAGCATCAGCAAAGGCAAAAAGTCAGGGGGCAACCATGCCAAGGAGGCATTTCCTTACACAACCCCCCCCCCAAACGAAAGAGGATGAGACTAACCTTTCCCAAGAGAGTCTTCATTTTCTAAGTGGAAGAACCTGGAAAGGCCATCTGCATTGGCATGGGCAGTCCCAGGTCTGTGTTCCACTATAAAGTCCATTCCCTGTAGGGAGATGGACCACCTCAACAGTTTAGGATTTTCACCTTTCATTTGCATCAGCCATTTGAGAGGTCTGTGGTCAGTTTGAACTAGGAAGTGAGTCCCAAAGAGGTATGGTCTCAGCTTCTTCAGGGACCAAACCACAGCAAAGGCCTCCCTCTCAATGGCACTCCAACGCTGCTCCCTGGGGAGTAACCTCCTGCTAATGAAAGCAACAGGCTGGTCCAGGCCATCATCATTTGTTTGGGACAAAACTGCCCCTATCCCATGTTCAGAGGCATCAGTCTGCACAATGAACTGCTTAGAATAATCTGGAGCTTTGAGAACTGGTGCTGAGCACATTGCTTGTTTCAGGGTGTCAAAGGCCTGTTGGCATTCCACAGTCCAGTTCACTTTCTTGGGCATTTTCTTGGAGGTGAGTTCAGTGAGGGCTGTCACAATGGATCCATATCCCTTCACAAACCTCCTGTAATACCCAGTCAAGCCAAGGAATGCCCTGACTTGAGTCTGGGTTTTTGGAGCTACCCAGTCCAGAATAGTCTGGATCTTGGTTTGGAGTGGCTGAACTTGGCCTCCACCTACAAGGTGGCCCAAGTAAACCACTGTTCCCTGCCCTATCTGGCATTTGGATGCCTTGATAGAGAGGCCTGCAGATTGCAGAGCCTTCAAAACCTTCTTCAGGTGGACCAGGTGATCCTGCCAGGTGGAGCTAAAGACAGCAATATCATCAAGATAAGCTGTGCTAAAGGACTCCAAGCCAGCAAGGACTTGATTCACCAACCTTTGGAAGGTGGCAGGGGCATTCTTTAAACCAAAGGGCATAACAGTAAACTGATAATGCCCATCAGGTGTGGAGAATGCTGTTTTCTCTTTTGCTCCAGGTGCCATTTTTATTTGCCAGTACCCTGCTGTCAAGTCAAAGGTACTTAAGAATTTGGCAGCACCTAATTTGTCTATGAGCTCATCAGCTCTTGGAATTGGATGAGCATCTGTCTTGGTGACAGAATTGAGCCCTCTGTAGTCCACACAAAACCTCATCTCTTTCTTTCCATCTTTGGTGTGAGGTTTGGGGACTAAGACCACTGGGCTAGCCCAGGGGCTGTCAGAGCGCTCAATTACTCCCAATTCCAGCATCTTGTGGACTTCCACCTTGATGCTTTCCTTAACATGGTCAGATTGTCTAAAGATTTTGTTCTTGACAGGCATGCTGTCTCCTGTGTCCACATCATGGGTACACAGGTGTGTCTGACCAGGGGTTAAGGAGAAGAGTTCAGGAAACTGTTGTAGGACGCTCCTACAATCAGCTTGCTGTTGGCCAGAGAGGGTGTCTGAGTAGATCACTCCATCTACTGTGCCATCTTTTGGGTCTGATGACAGAAGATCAGGGAGAGGTTCACTCTCTGCCTCCTGATCCTCATCTGTTACCATCAACAGATTCACATCAGCCCTGTCATGGAAGAGCTTAAGGCGGTTCACATGGATCACCCTCTTGGGGCTCCTGCTTGTGCCCAGGTCCACCAGGTAGGTGACCTGACTCTTCCTTTCTAGCACTGGGTAAGGGCCACTCCATTTGTCCTGGAGTGCCCTGGGAGCCACATGCTCCAGAACCCAGACTTTCTGCCCTGGTTGGAACTCAACCAGTGCAGCCTTTTGGTCATACCAAAACTTCTGGAGCTGTTGGCTGGCCTCAAGGTTTTTGGTTGCCTTTTCCATGTACTCTGCCATTCTAGAGCAAAGGCCAAGTACATAGTCCACTATGTCCTGTTTAGGCTCATGGAGAGGTCTCTCCCAGCCTTCTTTAACAAGGGCAAGTGGTCCCCTTACAGGATGACCAAACAGAAGTTCAAAGGGTGAGAATCCTACTCCCTTCTGTGGCACCTCTCTGTAAGCGAAAAGCAGACATGGCAAGAGGACATCCCATCTCCTTTTGAGTTTTTCTGGGAGCCCCATGATCATGCCTTTTAATGTCTTGTTGAATCTCTCAACCAAGCCATTAGTTTGTGGATGGTATGGTGTAGTGAATTTATAAGTCACTCCACACTCATTCCACATGTGCTTTAGGTATGCTGACATGAAGTTGGTACCTCTGTCAGACACCACCTCCTTAGGGAAACCCACTCTGGTAAAGATACCAATGAGGGCCTTGGCTACTGCAGGGGCAGTAGTCGACCTAAGGGGAATAGCTTCAGGATACCTGGTAGCATGATCCACTACTACCAGGATATACATATTTCCTGAGGCTGTGGGAGGTTCCAGTGGACCAACTATGTCCACACCCACTCTTTCAAAGGGGACCCCCACCACTGGAAGTGGAATGAGGGGGGCCTTTGGATGTCCACCTGTCTTACCACTGGCTTGACAGGTGGGGCAGGAGAGGCAAAACTCCTTAACCATGTTGGACATATTGGGCCAGTAGAAGTGGTTGACTAACCTCTCCCACGTCTTGGTTTGTCCCAAATGTCCAGCAAGGGGAATGTCATGGGCCAATGTTAGGATGAACTTCCTGAACAGCTGAGGCACTACCACTCTCCTAGTGGCACCAGGTTTGGGGTCTCTGGCCTCAGTGTACAGGAGTCCATCTTCCCAATAGACCCTATGCGTTCCATTTTTCTTGCCTTTGGACTCTTCAGCAGCTTGCTGCATAAGGCCTTCAAGAGAGGGACAGGTTTCTTGTCCCTTACACAGCTCCTCCCTTGAGGGTCCCCCTGGGCCTAAGAGCTCAACCTGATAAGGTTCAAGCTCCAAAGGCTCAGTTCCCTCAGAGGGCAGAACTTCTTCCTGAGAAGAGAGGTTCCCTTTCTTTTGCTGTGTTGTAGTTGGTTTCCCAACTGACTTTCCTGTTCTCTTGGTAGGCTGGGCCATTCTTCCAGACTCCAGCTCTACTTGTTCACCCTGTGCCTTGCATTGTGCTCTTGTTTTCACACACACCAGTTCAGGGATACCCAGCATTGCTGCATGGGTTTTTAGTTCTACCTCAGCCCATGCTGAGGACTCCAGGTCATTTCCAAGCAGACAGTCAACTGGGATATTTGAGGAGACCACCACCTGTTTCAGGCCATTGACCCCTCCCCATTCTAAAGTAACCATTGCCATGGGATGTACTTTTCTCTGATTGTCAGCGTTGGTGACTGTGTAAGTTTTTCCAGTCAGGTATTGGCCAGGGGAAACCAGTTTCTCTGTCACCATGGTGACACTGGCACCTGTATCCCTCAGGCCCTCTATTCTAGTCCCATTAATTAAGAGTTGCTGTCTGTATTTTTGCATGTTAGGCGGCCAGACAGCTAGTGTGGCTAAATCCACCCCACCCTCAGAAACTAGAATAGCTTCAGTGTGGACCCTGATTTGCTCTGGGCACACTGTTGATCCCACTTGGAGACTAGCCATACCAGTGTTACCTGGATGGGAGTTTGGAGTGGAACCTTTCTTGGGACAGGCCTTGTCTCCAGTTTGGTGTCCATGCTGTTTACAGCTATGACACCAGGCCTTTTTGGGATCAAAGTTTTTACCCTTGTACCCATTGTTTTGTGAAGAGGCTCTGGGCCCACCCTCCTGTGCAGGTTTTTGGGGGCCTGTAGAAGACTCTTTACTATTTTTAGTTTTGGTTGTCTCATCACCCTTCCCCTGGGGAGTCTTTGTGACCCCTTTCTTTTGGTCACCCCCTGTTGAAGTCTTGGACACCCTTGTCTTGACCCAATGGTCCGCCTTCTTTCCCAATTCTTGGGGAGAAATTGGTCCTAGGTCTACCAGATGCTGATGCAGTTTATCATTGAAACAATTACTTAACAGGTGTTCTTTCACAAATAAATTGTACAGCCCATCATAATTACTTACACCACTGCCTTGAATCCAACCATCTAGTGTTTTCACTGAGTAGTCAACAAAGTCAACCCAGGTCTGGCTCGAGGATTTTTGAGCCCCCCTGAACCTAATCCTGTACTCCTCAGTGGAGAATCCAAAGCCCTCAATCAGGGTACCCTTCATGAGGTCATAAGATTCTGCATCTTTTCCAGAGAGTGTGAGGAGTCTATCCCTACACTTTCCAGTGAACATTTCCCAAAGGAGAGCACCCCAGTGAGATCTGTTCACTTTTCTGGTTACACAAGCCCTCTCAAAAGTTGTGAACCACTTGGTGATGTCATCACCATCTTCAAATTTTGTCACAATCCCTTTGGGGATTTTTAACATGTCAGGAGAATCTCTGACCCTATTTATATTGCTGCCACCATTGATGGGTCCTAGGCCCATCTCTTGTCTTTCCCTTTCTATGGCTAGGAGCTGTCTCTCTAAAGCCAATCTTTTGGCCATCATGGCTAACAGGAGGTCATCTTCACTGAGAGCATCCTCAGTGATTTCAGAAATGTGGGACCCTCCTGTGAGGGACTCACTATTTCTGACTAACACAGTTGGAGACAGGACTTGAGGGGTCCTGTTCTCCCTATTTAGGACTGGAGGAGGGACATTGGCCTCCAAGTCACTAATTTCTTCCTCTGTGATGTCATCATCAGAGGGGTTGGCTTTTTCAAACTCTGCCAACAGCTCCTGGAGCTGAATTTTGGTAGGTCTGGAGCCAATGGTTATTTTCTTTATATTACAGAGAGACCTTAGCTCCCTCATCTTAAGATGGAGGTAAGGTGTGGTGTCGAGTTCCACCACCTGCATCTCTGTATCAGACATTATTCTGCTAAGAGTTGGAATACTTTTTAAAGAATCTAAAACTGTTTCTAGAATCTAATTTCAAACTTTTAACAAACTTTTAAACTCTAAAAGACAATGCTAAACAGGGACTTAACACACAAGGCCCTAGCAGGACTTTTAAGAATTTAGAAAAATTTTAAATTGCAAAAATGAATTTCTAATGACAATTTTGGAATTTGTCGTGTGATCAGGTATTGGCTGAGTAGTCCAGCAAATGCAAAGTCTTGTACCCCACCGCTGATCCACCAATGTAGGAAGTTGGCTCTGTATGTGCTATTTCAAAGTAAGGAATAGCATGCACAGAGTCCAAGGGTTCCCCTTAGAGGTAAGATAGTGGCAAAAAGAGATAATACTAATGCTCTATTTTGTGGTAGTGTGGTCGAGCAGTAGGCTTATCCAAGGAGTAGTGTTAAGCATTTGTTGTACATACACATAGACAATAAATGAGGTACACACACTCAGAGACAAATCCAGCCAATAGGTTTTTGTATAGAAAAATATATTTTCTTAGTTTATTTTAAGAACCACAGGTTCAAATTCTACATGTAATATCTCATTCGAAAGGTATTGCAGGTAAGTACTTTAGGAACTTCAAATCATCAAAATTGCATGTATACTTTTCAAGTTATTCACAAATAGCTGTTTTAAAAGTGGACACTTAGTGCAATTTTCACAATTCCTAGGGGAGGTAAGTATTTGTTAGGTTAACCAGGTAATTAAGACACTTACAGGGCTTAGTTCTTGGTCCAAGGTAGCCCACCGTTGGGGATTCAGAGCAACCCCAAAGTCACCACACCAGCAGCTCAGGGCCGGTCAGGTGCAGAGTTCAACGTGGTGCCCAAAACACATAGGCTAGAATGGAGAGAAGGGGGTGCCCCGGTTCCGGTCTGCTTGCAGGTAAGTACCCGCGTCTTCGGAGGGCAGACCAGGGGGGTTTTGTAGGGCACCGGGGGGGACACAAGTCCACACAGAAATTTCACCCTCAGCAGCGCGGGGGCGGCCGGGTGCAGTGTAGAAACCAGCGTCGGGTTCGCAATGTTAGTCTATGAGAGATCTCGGGATCTCTTCAGCGCTGCAGGCAGGCAAGGGGGGGGTTCCTCGGGGAAACCTCCACTTGGGCAAGGGAGAGGGACTCCTGGGGGTCACTTCTCCAGTGAAAGTCCGGTCCTTCAGGTCCTGGGGGCTGCGGGTGCAGGGTCTCTCCCAGGTGTCGGGATTTTGGATTCAAAGAGTCGCGGTCAGGGGAAGCCTCGGGATTCCCTCTGCAGGCGGCGCTGTGGGGGCTCAGGGGGGACAGGTTTTGGTACTCACAGTATCAGAGTAGTCCTGGGGTCCCTCCTGAGGTGTCGGATCTCCACCAGCCGAGTCGGGGTCGCCGGGTGCAGTGTTGCAAGTCTCACGCTTCTTGCGGGGAGCTTGCAGGGTTCTTTAAAGCTGCTGGAAACAAAGTTGCAGCTTTTCTTGGAGCAGGTCCGCTGTCCTCGGGAGTTTCTTGTCTTTTCGAAGCAGGGGCAGTCCTCAGAGGATGTCGAGGTCGCTGGTCCCTTTGGAAGGCGTCGCTGGAGCAGGATCTTTGGAAGGCAGGAGACAGGCCGGTGAGTTTCTGGAGCCAAGGCAGTTGTCGTCTTCTGGTCTTCCGCTGCAGGGGTTTTCAGCTGGGCAGTCCTTCTTCTTGTAGTTGCAGGAATCTAATTTTCTAGGGTTCAGGGTAGCCCTTAAATACTAAATTTAAGGGCGTGTTTAGGTCTGGGGGGTTAGTAGCCAATGGCTACTAGCCCTGAGGGTGGGTACACCCTCTTTGTGCCTCCTCCCAAGGGGAGGGGGTCACAATCCTAACCCTATTGGGGGAATCCTCCATCTGCAAGATGGAGGATTTCTAAAAGTTAGAGTCACTTCAGCTCAGGACACCTTAGGGGCTGTCCTGACTGGCCAGTGACTCCTCCTTGTTTTTCTCATTATCTTCTCCGGCCTTTCCGCCAAAAGTGGGGCCTGGCCGGAGGGGGCGGGCAACTCCACTAGCTGGAGTGTCCTGCTGGGTTGGCACAAAGGAGGTGAGCCTTTGAGGCTCACCGCCAGGTGTGACAATTCCTGCCTGGGGGAGGTGTTAGCATCTCCACCCAGTGCAGGCTTTGTTACTGGCCTCAGAGTGACAAAGGCACTCTCCCCATGGGGCCAGCAACATGTCTCGGTTTGTGGCAGGCTGCTAAAACTAGTCAGCCTACACAGATAGTCGGTTAAGTTTCAGGGGGCACCTCTAAGGTGCCCTCTGGGGTGTATTTTACAATAAAATGTACACTGGCATCAGTGTGCATTTATTGTGCTGAGAAGTTTGATACCAAACTTCCCAGTTTTCAGTGTAGCCATTATGGTGCTGTGGAGTTCGTGTAAAACAGACTCCCAGACCATATACTCTTATGGCTACCCTGCACTTACAATGTCTAAGGTTTTGTTTAGACACTGTAGGGGCACAGTGCTCATGCACTGGTACCCTCACCTATGGTATAGTGCACCCTGCCTTAGGGCTGTAAGGCCTGCTAGAGGGGTGTCTTACCTATACTGCATAGGCAGTGAGAGGCTGGCATGGCACCCTGAGGGGAGTGCCATGTCGACTTACTCATTTTGTTCTCACTAGCACACACAGGCTTGTAAGCAGTGTGTCTGTGCTGAGTGAGGGGTCTCTAGGGTGGCATAAGACATGCTGCAGCCCTTAGAGACCTTCCTTGGCATCAGGGCCCTTGGTACTAGAAGTACCAGTTACAAGGGACTTATCTGGATGCCAGGGTCTGCCAATTGTGGATACAAAAGTACAGGTTAGGGAAAGAACACTGGTGCTGGGGCCTGGTTAGCAGGCCTCAGCACACTTTCAATTGTAAACATAGCATCAGCAAAGGCAAAAAGTCAGGGGGCAACCATGCCAAGGAGGCATTTCCTTACAGGCAAGAAACCTGTCCCTCTCTTGAAGGCCTTAGGCAGCAAGCTGCTGAAGAGTCCAATGGCAAGAAAACTGGAACACATAGGGTCTATTGGGAAGATGGGCTCCTGTACACTGAGGCACGAGATCCCAAACCTGGTGCCACTAGGAGAGTGGTAGTGCCTCAGGAGTTCAGAGAGTTCATTCTGACCTTAGCCCATGATATTCTCCTTGCTGGGCATTTGGGACAAACCAAGACGTGGGAGCGACTAGTCAACCACTTCTATTGGCCCAATATGTCCCAGAAAGTTAAGGAGTTTTGTGTCTCCTGTACCACCTGTCATGCCAGTGGTAAGACAGGTGGACATCCAAAGGCCCCCCTCATTCCACTTCCAGTGGTGGGGGTCCCCTTTGAAAGAGTGGGTGTGGACATAGTGGATCCACTTGAACCTCCCACAGCCTCAGGAAATATGTACATCCTAGTAGTAGTGGATCATGCTACTAGGTATCCTGAAGCTATTCCCCTTAGGTCGACTACTGCCCCTGCAGTAGCCAAGGCCCTCATTGGTATCTTTACCAGAGTGGGCTTCCCTAAGGAGGTGGTGTCTGACAGAGGTACCAACTTCATGTCAGCATACCTGAAACATGTGTGGAATGAGTGTGGAGTGACTTATTGTAAGGAAATGCCTCCTTGGCATGGTTGCCCCCTGACTTTTTGCCTTTGCTGATGCTATGTTTACAATTGAAAGTGTGCTGAGGCCTGCTAACCAGGCCCCAGCACCAGTGTTCTTTCCCTAACCTGTACTTTTGTATCCACAATTGGCAGACCCTGGCATCCAGATAAGTCCCTTGTAACTGGTACTTCTAGTACCAAGGGCCCTGATGCCAAGGAAGGTCTCTAAGGGCTGCAGCATGTCTTATGCCACCCTGGAGACCTCTCACTCAGCACAGACACACTGCTTGCCAGCTTGTGTGTGCTAGTGAGGACAAAACGAGTAAGTCGACATGGCACTCCCCTCAGGGTGCCATGCCAGCCTCTCACTGCCTATGCAGTATAGGTAAGACACCCCTCTAGCAGGCCTTACAGCCCTAAGGCAGGGTGCACTATACCATAGGTGAGGGTACCAGTGCATGAGCATGGTACCCCTACAGTGTCTAAACAAAACCTTAGACATTGTAAGTGCAGGGTAGCCATAAGAGTATATGGTCTGGGAGTTTGTCAAACACGAACTCCACAGCACCATAATGGCTACACTGAAAACTGGGAAGTTTGGTATCAAACTTCTCAGCACAATAAATGCACACTGATGCCAGTGTACATTTTATTGAAAAATACACCACAGAGGGCACCTTAGAGGTGCCCCCTGAAACTTAACCGACTATCTGTGTAGGCTGACTAGTTTTAGCAGCCTGCCACAAACCGAGACATGTTGCTGGCCCCATGGGGAGAGTGCCTTTGTCACTCTGAGGCCAGTAACAAAGCCTGCACTGGGTGGAGATGCTAACACCTCTCCCAGGCAGGAATTGTCACACCTGGCGGTGAGCCTCAAAGGCTCACCTCCTTTGTGCCAACCCAGCAGGACACTCCAGCTAGTGGAGTTGCCCGCCCCCTCCGGCCAGGCCCCACTTTTGGCGGCAAGGCCGGAGAAAATAATGAGAAAAACAAGGAGGAGTCACTGGCCAGTCAGGACAGCCCCTAAGGTGTCCTGAGCTGAAGTGACTCTAACTTTTAGAAATCCTCCATCTTGCAGATGGAGGATTCCCCCAATAGGGTTAGGAATGTGACCCCCTCCCCTTGGGAGGAGGCACAAAGAGGGTGTACCCACCCTCAGGGCTAGTAGCCATTGGCTACTAACCCCCCAGACCTAAACACGCCCTTAAATTTAGTATTTAAGGGCTACCCTGAACCCTAGAAAATTAGATTCCTGCAACTACAAGAAGAAGGACTGCCTAGCTGAAAACCCCTGCAGAGGAAGACCAGAAGACGACAACTGCCTTGGCTCCAGAAACTCACCGGCCTGTCTCCTGCCTTCCAAAGATCCTGCTCCAGCGACGCCTTCCAAAGGGACCAGCGACCTCGACATCCTCTGAGGACTGCCCCTGCTTCGAAAAGACAAGAAACTCCCGAGGACAGCGGACCTGCTCCAAGAAAAGCTGCAACTTTGTTTCCAGCAGCTTTAAAGAACCCTGCAAGCTCCCCGCAAGAAGCGTGAGACTTGCAACACTGCACCCGGCGACCCCGACTCGGCTGGTGGCGATCCAACACCTCAGGAGGGACCCCAGGACTACTCTGATACTGTGAGTACCAAAACCTGTCCCCCCTGAGCCCCCACAGCGCCGCCTGCAGAGGGAATCCCGAGGCTTCCCCTGACCGCGACTCTTTGAACCTAAAGTCCCGACGCCTGGGAGAGACCCTGCACCCGCAGCCCCCAGGACCTGAAGGACCGGACTTTCACTGGAGAAGTGACCCCCAGGAGTCCCTCTCCCTTGCCCAAGTGGAGGTTTCCCCGAGGAATCCCCCCCTTGCCTGCCTGCAGCGCTGAAGAGATCCCGATATCTCTCATAGACTAACATTGAAAACCCGACGCTTGTTTCTACACTGCACCCGGCCGCCCCCGCGCTGCTGAGGGTGAAATTTCTGTGTGGGCTTGTGTCCCCCCCGGTGCCCTACAAAAACCCCCCTGGTCTGCCCTCCGAAGACGCGGGTACTTACCTGCAAGCAGACCGGAACCGGGGCACCCCCTTCTCTCCATTCTAGCCTATGCGTTTTGGGCACCACTTTGAACTCTGCACCTGACCGGCCCTGAGCTGCTGGTGTGGTGACTTTGGGGTTGCTCTGAACCCCCAACGGTGGGCTACCTTGGACCAAGAACTAAGCCCTGTAAGTGTCTTACTTACCTGGTTAACCTAACAAATACTTACCTCCCCTAGGAACTGTGAAAATTGCACTAAGTGTCCACTTTTGAAACAGCTATTTGTGAATAACTTGAAAAGTATACATGCAATTTTGATGATTTGAAGTTCCTAAAGTACTTACCTGCAATACCTTTCGAATAAGATATTACATGTAGAATTTGAACCTGTGGTTCTTAAAATAAACTAAGAAGATATTTTTCTATACAAAAACCTATTGGCTGGATTTGTCTCTGAGTGTGTGTACCTCATTTATTGTCTATGTGTATGTACAACAAATGCTTAACACTACTCCTTGGATAAGCCTACTGCTCGACCACACTACCACAAAATAGAGCATTAGTATTATCTCTTTTTGCCACTATCTTACCTCTAAGGGGAACCCTTGGACTCTGTGCATACTATTCCTTACTTTGAAATAGTGCATACAGAGCCAACTTCCTACATTGGTGGATCAGCGGTGGGGTACAAGACTTTGCATTTGCTGGACTACTCAGCCAATACCTGATCACACGACAAATTCCAAAATTGTCATTAGAAATTGATTTTTGCAATTTGAAAAGTTTTCTAAATTCTTAAAAGACCTGCTAGGGCCTTGTGTTAGATCCTGTTTAGCATTTCTTTTAGAGTTTAAAAGTTTGTAAAAGTTTGAATTAGATTCTAGAACCAGTTGTAGATTCTTAAAAAGTATTCCAACTTTTAGAAGCAAAATGTCTAGCACAGATGTGACTGTGGTGGAACTCGACACCACACCTTACCTCCATCTTAAGATGAGGGAGCTAAGGTCACTCTGTAAAATAAAGAAAATAACAATGGGCCCCAAACCTACCAAAATACAGCTCCAGGAGCTTTTGGCAGAGTTTGAAAAGGCCAACCCCTCTGAGGGTGGCAACTCAGAGGAAGAGGATAGTGACTTGGAGGAAAATTCCCCCCTACCAGTCCTATCTAGGGAGAACAGGGTCCCTCAAACCCTGACTCCAAAAATAATAGTCAGAGATGCTGGTTCCCTCACAGGAGAGACCAACACCTCTGAAATCACTGAGGATAGCCCCAGTGAAGAGGACATCCAGTTAGCCAGGATGGCCAAAAGATTGGCTTTGGAAAGACAGATCCTAGCCATAGAGAGGGAAAGACAAGAGATGGGCCTAGGACCCATCAATGGTGGCAGCAACATAAATAGGGTCAGAGATTCTCCTGACATGTTGAAAATCCCTAAAGGGATTGTAACTAAATATGAAGATGGTGATGACATCACCAAATGGTTCACAGCTTTTGAGAGGGCTTGTGTAACCAGAAAGGTGAACAGATCTCACTGGGGTGCTCTCCTTTGGGAAATGTTCACAGGAAAGTGTAGGGATAGACTCCTCACACTCTCTGGACAAGATGCAGAATCTTATGACCTCATGAAGGGTACCCTGATTGAGGGCTTTGGATTCTCCACTGAGGAGTATAGGATTAGATTCAGGGGGGCTCAAAAATCCTCGAGCCAGACCTGGGTTGACTTTGTAGACTACTCAGTGAAAACACTAGATGGTTGGATTCAAGGCAGTGGTGTAAGTAATTATGATGGGCTGTACAATTTATTTGTGAAAGAACACCTGTTAAGTAATTGTTTCAATGATAAACTGCATCAGCATCTGGTAGACCTAGGACCAATTTCTCCCCAAGAATTGGGAAAGAAGGCGGACCATTGGGTCAAGACAAGGGTGTCCAAGACTTCAACAGGGGGTGACCAAAAGAAAGGGGTCACAAAGACTCCCCAGGGGAAGGGTGATGAGACAACCAAAACTAAAAGTAGTAAAGAGTCTTCTACAGGCCCCCAAAAACCTGCACAGGAGGGTGGGCCCAGAGCCTCTTCACAAAACAATGGGTACAAGGGTAAAAACTTTGATCCCAAAAAGGCCTGGTGTCATAGCTGTAAACAGCATGGACACCAAACTGGAGACAAGGCCTGTCCCTAGAAAGGTTCCACTCCAAACTCCCATCCAGGTAACACTGGTATGGCTAGTCTCCAAGTGGGATCAACAGTGTGCCCAGAGCAAATCAGGGTCCACACTGAAGCTACTCTAGTTTCTGAGGGTGGGGTGGATTTAGCCACACTAGCTGTCTGGCCGCCTAACATGCAAAAATACAGACAGCAACTCTTAATTAATGGGACTAGAATAGAGGGCCTGAGGGATACAGGTGCCAGTGTCACCATGGTGACAGAGAAACTGGTTTCCCCTGGCCAATACCTGACTGGAAAAACTTACACAGTCACCAACGCTGACAATCAGAGAAAAGTACATCCCATGGCAATGGTTACTTTAGAATGGGGAGGGGTCAATGGCCTGAAACAGGTGGTGGTCTCCTCAAATATCCCAGTGGACTGTCTGCTTGGAAATGACCTGGAGTCCTCAGCATGGGCTGAGGTAGAACTAAAAACCCATGCAGCAATGCTGGGTATCCCTGAACTGGTGTGTGTGAAAACAAGAGCACAATGCAAGGCACAGGGTGAAAAAGTAGAGCTGGAGTCTGGAAAAATGGCCCAGCCTACCAAGAGAACAGGAAAGTCAGTTGGGAAACCAACTGCAACACAGCAAAAGAAAGGGAACCTCTCTTCTCAGGAAGAAGTTCTGCCCTCTGAGGGAACTGAGCCTTTGGAGCTTGAACCTTATCAGGTTGAGCTCTTAGGCCCAGGTGGACCCTCAAGGGAGGAGCTGTGTAAGGGACAAGAAACCTGTCCCTCTCTTGAAGGCCTTAGGCAGCAAGCTGCTGAAGAGTCCAAAGGCAAGAAAAATGGAACGCATAGGGTCTATTGGGAAGATGGACTCCTGTACACTGAGGCCAGAGACCCCAAACCTGGTGCCACTAGGAGAGTGGTAGTGCCTCAGCTGTTCAGGAAGTTCATCCTAACATTGGCCCATGACATTCCCCTTGCTGGACATTTGGGACAAACCAAGACGTGGGAGAGGTTAGTCAACCACTTCTACTGGCCCAATATGTCCAACATGGTTAAGGAGTTTTGCCTCTCCTGCCCCTCCTGTCAAGCCAGTGGTAAGACAGGTGGGCATCCAAAGGCCCCCCTCATTCCACTTCCAGTGGTGGGGGTTCCCTTTGAAAGAGTGGGTGTGGACATAGTTGGTCCACTGGAACCTCCCACAGCCTCAGGAAATATGTATATCCTGGTAGTAGTGGATCATGCTACCAGGTATCCTGAAGCTATTCCCCTTAGGTCGACTACTGCCCCTGCAGTAGCCAAGGCCCTCATTGGTATCTTTACCAGAGTGGGTTTCCCTAAGGAGGTGGTGTCTGACAGAGGTACCAACTTCATGTCAGCATACCTAAAGCACATGTGGAATGAGTGTGGAGTGACTTATAAATTCACTACACCATACCATCCACAAACTAATGGCTTGGTGGAGAGATTCAACAAGACATTAAAAGGCATGATCATGGGGCTCCCAGAAAAGCTCAAAAGGAGATGGGATGTCCTCTTGCCATGTCTGCTTTTCGCTTACAGAGAGGTGCCACAGAAGGGAGTAGGATTCTCACCCTTTGAACTTCTGTTTGGTCATCCTGTAAGGGGACCACTTGCTCTTGTTAAAGAAGGCTGGGAGAGACCTCTCCATGAGCCAAAACAAGACATAGTGGACTATGTACTTGGCCTTCGCTCTAGAATGGCAGAGTACATGGAAAAGGCAACCAAAAACCTTGAGGCCAGCCAACAGCTCCAGAAGTTTTGGTATGACCAAAAGGCTGCACTGGTTGAGTTCCAACCAGGGCAGAAAGTCTGGGTTCTGGAGCCTGTGGCTCCCAGGGCACTCCAGGACAAATGGAGTGGCCCTTACCCAGTACTAGAAAGGAAGAGTCAGGTCACCTACCTGGTGGACCTGGGCACAAGCAGGAGCCCCAAGAGGGTGATCCATGTAAACCGCCTTAAGCTCTTCCACGACAGGGCTGATGTCAATCTGTTGATGGTAACAGATGAGGATCAGGAGGCAGAGAGTGAACCTCTCCCTGATCTTCTGTCATCAGACCCAAAAGATGGCACAGTAGATGGAGTGATCTACTCAGACACCCTCTCTGGCCAACAGCAAGCTGATTGTAGGAGAGTCCTACAACAGTTTCCTGAACTCTTCTCCTTAACCCCTGGTCAGACACACCTGTGTACCCATGATGTGGACACAGGAGACAGCATGCCTGTCAAGAACAAAATCTTTAGACAATCTGACCATGTTAAAGAAAGCATCAAGGTGGAAGTCCACAAGATGCTGGAATTGGGAGTAATTGAGCGCTCTGACAGCCCCTGGGCTAGCCCAGTGGTCTTAGTCCCCAAACCTCACACCAAAGATGGAAAGAAAGAGATGAGGTTTTGTGTGGACTACAGAGGGCTCAATTCTGTCACCAAGACAGATGCCCATCCAATTCCAAGAGCTGATGAGCTCATTGATAAATTAGGTGCTGCCAAATTTCTAAGTACCTTTGACTTGACAGCAGGGTACTGGCAAATAAAAATGGCACCTGGAGCAAAAGAAAAGACAGCATTCTCCACACCTGATGGGCATTCAGTTTACTGTTATGCCCTTTGGTTTAAAGAATGCCCCTGCCACCTTCCAAAGGTTGGTGAATCAAGTCCTTGCTGGCTTGGAGTCCTTTAGCACAGCTTATCTTGATGATATTGCTGTCTTTAGCTCCACCTGGCAGGATCACCTGGTCCACCTGAGGAAGGTTTTGAAGGCTCTGCAATCTGCAGGCCTCTCTATCAAGGCATCCAAATGCCAGATAGGGCAGGGAACTGTGGTTTACTTGGGACACCTTGTAGGTGGAGGCCAAGTTCAGCCACTCCAACCCAAGATCCAGACTATTCTGGACTGGGTAGCTCCAAAAACCCAGACTCAAGTCAGGGCATTCCTTGGCTTGACTGGGTACTACAGGAGGTTTGTGAAGGGATATGGATCCATTGTGACAGCCCTCACTGAACTCACCTCCAAGAAAATGCCCAAGAAAGTAAACTGGACTGTGGAATGCCAACAGGCCTTTGACACCCTGAAACAGGCAATGTGCTCAGCACCAGTTCTCAAAGCTCCAGATTATTCTAAGCAGTTCATTGTGCAGACTGATGCCTCTGAACATGGGATAGGGGCAGTTTTGTCCCAAACAAATGATGATGGCCTTGACCAGCCTGTTGCTTTCATTAGCAGGAGGTTACTCCCCAGGGAGCAGCGTTGGAGTGCCATTGAGAGGGAGGCCTTTGCTGTGGTTTGGTCCCTGAAGAAGCTGAGACCATACCTCTTTGGGACTCACTTCCTAGTTCAAACTGACCACAGACCTCTCAAATGGCTGATGCAAATGAAAGGTGAAAATCCTAAACTGTTGAGGTGGTCCATCTCCCTACAGGGAATGGACTTTATAGTGGAACACAGACCTGGGACTGCCCATGCCAATGCAGATGGCCTTTCCAGGTTCTTCCACTTAGAAAATGAAGACTCTCTTGGGAAAGGTTAGTCTCATCCTCTTTCGTTTGGGGGGGGGGTTGTGTAAGGAAATGCCTCCTTGGCATGGTTGCCCCCTGACTTTTTGCCTTTGCTGATGCTATGTTTACAATTGAAAGTGTGCTGAGGCCTGCTAACCAGGCCCCAGCACCAGTGTTCTTTCCCTAACCTGTACTTTTGTATCCACAATTGGCAGACCCTGGCTTCCAGATAAGTCCCTTGTAACTGGTACTTCTAGTACCAAGGGCCCTGATGCCAAGGAAGGTCTCTAAGGGCTGCAGCATGTCTTATGCCACCCTGGAGACCTCTCACTCAGCACAGACACACTGCTTGCCAGCTTGTGTGTGCTAGTGAGGACAAAACGAGTAAGTCGACATGGCACTCCCCTCAGGGTGCCATGCCAGCCTCTCACTGCCTATGCAGTATAGGTAAGACACCCCTCTAGCAGGCCTTACAGCCCTAAGGCAGGGTGCACTATACCATAGGTGAGGGTACCAGTGCATGAGCATGGTACCCCTACAGTGTCTAAACAAAACCTTAGACATTGTAAGTGCAGGGTAGCCATAAGAGTATATGGTCTGGGAGTTTGTCAAACACGAACTCCACAGCACCATAATGGCTACACTGAAAACTGGGAAGTTTGGTATCAAACTTCTCAGCACAATAAATGCACACTGATGCCAGTGTACATTTTATTGAAAAATACACCACAGAGGGCACCTTAGAGGTGCCCCCTGAAACTTAACCGACTATCTGTGTAGGCTGACTAGTTTTAGCAGCCTGCCACAAACCGAGACATGTTGCTGGCCCCATGGGGAGAGTGCCTTTGTCACTCTGAGGCCAGTAACAAAGCCTGCACTGGGTGGAGATGCTAACACCTCTCCCAGGCAGGAATTGTCACACCTGGCGGTGAGCCTCAAAGGCTCACCTCCTTTGTGCCAACCCAGCAGGACACTCCAGCTAGTGGAGTTGCCCGCCCCCTCCGGCCAGGCCCCACTTTTGGCGGCAAGGCCGGAGAAAATAATGAGAAAAACAAGGAGGAGTCACTGGCCAGTCAGGACAGCCCCTAAGGTGTCCTGAGCTGAAGTGACTCTAACTTTTAGAAATCCTCCATCTTGCAGATGGAGGATTCCCCCAATAGGGTTAGGAATGTGACCCCCTCCCCTTGGGAGGAGGCACAAAGAGGGTGTACCCACCCTCAGGGCTAGTAGCCATTGGCTACTAACCCCCCAGACCTAAACACGCCCTTAAATTTAGTATTTAAGGGCTACCCTGAACCCTAGAAAATTAGATTCCTGCAACTACAAGAAGAAGGACTGCCTAGCTGAAAACCCCTGCAGAGGAAGACCAGAAGACGACAACTGCCTTGGCTCCAGAAACTCACCGGCCTGTCTCCTGCCTTCCAAAGATCCTGCTCCAGCGACGCCTTCCAAAGGGACCAGCGACCTCGACATCCTCTGAGGACTGCCCCTGCTTCGAAAAGACAAGAAACTCCAGAGGACAGCGGACCTGCTCCAAGAAAAGCTGCAACTTTGTTTCCAGCAGCTTTAAAGAACCCTGCAAGCTCCCCGCAAGAAGCGTGAGACTTGCAACACTGCACCCGGCGACCCCGACTCGGCTGGTGGCGATCCAACACCTCAGGAGGGACCCCAGGACTACTCTGATACTGTGAGTACCAAAACCTGTCCCCCCTGAGCCCCCACAGCGCCGCCTGCAGAGGGAATCCCGAGGCTTCCCCTGACCGCGACTCTTTGAACCTAAAGTCCCGACGCCTGGGAGAGACCCTGCACCCGCAGCCCCCAGGACCTGAAGGACCGGACTTTCACTGGAGAAGTGACCCCCAGGAGTCCCTCTCCCTTGCCCAAGTGGAGGTTTCCCCGAGGAATCCCCCCCTTGCCTGCCTGCAGCGCTGAAGAGATCCCGAGATCTCTCATAGACTAACATTGAAAACCCGACGCTTGTTTCTACACTGCACCCGGCCGCCCCCGCGCTGCTGAGGGTGAAATTTCTGTGTGGGCTTGTGTCCCCCCCGGTGCCCTACAAAAACCCCCCTGGTCTGCCCTCCGAAGACGCGGGTACTTACCTGCAAGCAGACCGGAACCGGGGCACCCCCTTCTCTCTATTCTAGCCTATGCGTTTTGGGCACCACTTTGAACTCTGCACCTGACCGGCCCTGAGCTGCTGGTGTGGTGACTTTGGGGTTGCTCTGAACCCCCAACGGTGGGCTACCTTGGACCAAGAACTAAGCCCTGTAAGTGTCTTACTTACCTGGTTAACCTAACAAATACTTACCTCCCCTAGGAACTGTGAAAATTGCACTAAGTGTCCACTTTTGAAACAGCTATTTGTGAATAACTTGAAAAGTATACATGCAATTTTGATGATTTGAAGTTCCTAAAGTACTTACCTGCAATACCTTTCGAATAAGATATTACATGTAGAATTTGAACCTGTGGTTCTTAAAATAAACTAAGAAGATATTTTTCTATACAAAAACCTATTGGCTGGATTTGTCTCTGAGTGTGTGTACCTCATTTATTGTCTATGTGTATGTACAACAAATGCTTAACACTACTCCTTGGATAAGCCTACTGCTCGACCACACTACCACAAAATAGAGCATTAGTATTATCTCTTTTTGCCACTATCTTACCTCTAAGGGGAACCCTTGGACTCTGTGCATACTATTCCTTACTTTGAAATAGTGCATACAGAGCCAACTTCCTACACTTATAAATTCACTACACCCTATCATCCACAAACTAATGGCTTAGTTGAGAGATTCAACAAGACATTAAAGGGCATGATCATGGGGCTCCCAGAAAAACTCAAAAGGAGATGGGATGTCCTCCTGCCATGTCTGCTCTTCGCTTACAGAGAGGTGCCTCAGAAGGGAGTAGGATTCTCACCCTTTGAACTTCTGTTTGGCCACCCTGTAAGGGGACCACTAGCTCTTGTGAAAGAAGGCTGGGAGAGACCTCTTCATGAGCCTAAACAAGACATAGTGGACTATGTACTTGGCCTTCGCTCAAGGATGGCAGAGTACATGGAAAAGGCAAGCAAAAACCTTGAGGCCAGCCAACAGCTCCAGAAGTTTTGGTATGACCAAAAGGCTGCACTGGTTGAATTTCAACCAGGGCAGAAAGTCTGGGTTTTGGAGCCTGTGGCTCCCAGGGCACTTCAGGACAAATGGAGTGGCCCTTACCCAGTGCTAGAGAGGAAGAGTCAGGTCACCTACCTGGTGGACCTGGGCACAAGCAGGAGCCCCAAGAGGGTGATCCATGTGAACCGCCTTAAGCTCTTCCATGACAGGGCTGATGTAAATCTGTTAATGGTAACAGATGAGGATCAGGAAGCTGAGAGTGAACCTCTCCCTGATCTTCTCTCATCAAACCCTAATGATGGCTCAGTAGATGGAGTGATCTATTCATACACCCTGTAGGAAGTTGGCTCTGTATGTGCTATTTCAAAGTAAGGAATAGCATGCACAGAGTCCAAGGGTTCCCCTTAGAGGTAAGATAGTGGCAAAAAGAGATAATACTAATGCTCTATTTTGTGGTAGTGTGATAAGCCTACTGCTCGACCAAAGGAGTAGTGTTAAGCATTTGTTGTACATACACAGGCAATAAATGAGGAACACACACTCAGAAACAATTCCAGGCCAATAGGTTTTGTTATAGAAAAATATATTTTCTTAGTTTAAGAACCACAGGTTCAAATTCTACATGTAATATCTCATTTGAAAGGTATTGCAGGTAAGTACTTTAGGACCTTTGAATAATTACAGTAGCATATATACTTTTCACATAAAACACAAATAGCTGTTCTAAAAGTGGACACAGTGCAATTTTCACAGTTCCTGGGGGAGGTAAGTTATTGTTAGTTTTAGCAGGTAAGTAAATCACTTACAAGTCTCAGGTTTGGGTCCAAGGTAGCCCACCGTTGGGGGTTCAGAGCAACCCCAAAGTTACCACACCAGCAGCTCAGGGCCGGTCAGGTGCAGAGGTCGAAGAGGTGCCCAAAACGTATAGGCTTCAATGGAGAGAAGGGGGTGCCCCGGTTCCAGTCTGCCAGCAGGTAAGTACCCGCGTCTTCGGAGGGCAGACCAGGGGGGGGTTTTGTAGGGCACCGGGGGGGGGGGGGGACACAAGTCAGCACAAAAAGTACACCCTCAGCAGCACGGGGGCGGCCGGGTGCAGTGTGCAAACACGCGTCGGGTTTTCAATGAGAGACCAAGGGATCTCTTCAGCGGTGCAGGCAGGCAAGGGGGGGGGGCTCCTCGGGGTAGCCACCACCTGGGCAAGGGAGAGGGCCTCCTGGGGGTCACTCCTGCACAGAAGTTCCGTTCCTTCAGGTGCTGTAGGCTGCGGGTGCAAGGTCTTTTCCAGCGGTCGGGACTTTAGGATCAGGCAGTCGCGGTCAGGGGGAGCCTCGGGATTCCCTCTGCAGGCGTCGCTGTGGGGGCTCAGGGGGGACAACTTTGGTTACTCACAGTCTCTGAGTCGCCGGAGGGTCCTCCCTGAGGTGTTGGTTCTCCACCAGTCGAGTCGGGGTCGCCAGGTGCAGTGTTGCAAGTTTCACGCTTCTTGCGGGGAGTTGCAGGGGTCTTTAAATCTGCTCCTTCGAAACAAAGTTGCAGTCTTTTTGGAGCAGGGCCGCTGTCCTCTGGAGTTTCTTGTCTTTCTTGAAGCAGGGCAGTCCTCTGAGGATTCAGAGGTCGCTGGTCCCTTGGAAAGCGTCGCTGGAGCAGGTTTCTTTGGAAGGCAGGAGACAGGCCGGTAGGACTGGGGCCAAAGCAGTTGGTGTCTTCTGTTCTTCTTCTGCAGGGGTTTTTCAGCTCAGCAGTCCTCTTCTTCTTGTAGTTTCAGGAATCTAAATTCTTAGGTTCAGGGGAGCCCTTAAATACTAAATTTAAGGGTGTGTTTAGGTCTGGGGGGTTAGTAGCCAATGGCTACTAGCCCTGAGGGTGGGTACACCCTCTTTGTGCCTCCTCCCAAGGGGAGGGGGACACATTCCTATCCCTATTGGGGGAATCCTCCTTCTACAAGATGGAGGATTTCTAAAAGTCAGAGTCACCTCAGCTCAGGACACCTTAGGGGCTGTCCTGACTGGCCAGTGACTCCTCCTTGTTTTTCTCATTATCTCTCCTGGACTTGCCGCCAAAAGTGGGGGCTGTGTCCAGGGGGCGGGCATCTCCACTAGCTGGAGTGCCCTGGGGCATTGTAACACGAAGCTTGAGCCTTTGAAGCTCACTGCTAGGTGTTACAGTTCCTGCAGGGGGGAGGTGTGAAGCACCTCCACCCAGAGCAGGCTTTGTTTCTGTCCTCAGAGAGCACAAAGGCTCTCACCGCATGAGGTCAGAAACTAGTCTCTCAGCAGCAGGCTGGCACAGACCAGTCAGTCCTGCACTGAACAATTGGGTAAAATACAGGGGGCATCTCTAAGATGCCCTCTGTGTGCATTTTTTAATAAATCCAACACTGGCATCAGTGTGGGTTTATTATTCTGAGAAGTTTGATACTAAACTTCCCAGTATTCAGTGTAGCCATTATGGAGCTGTGGAGTCCGTGTTTGACAGACTCCGAGACCATATACTCTTATGGCTACCCTGCACTTATAATGTCTAAGGTTTTGCTTAGACACTGTAGGGGCATAGTGCTCATGCACTGGTGCCCTCACCTATGGTATAGTGCACCCTGCCTTAGGGCTGTAAGGCCTACTAGAGGGGTGACTTATCTATACTGCATAGGCAGTGTGAGGTTGGCATGGCACCCTGAGGGGAGTGCCATGTCGACTTACTCGTTTTGTTCTCATCAGCACACACAAGCTGGCAAGCAGTGTGTCTGTGCTGAGTGAGGGGTCCCCAGGGTGGCATAAGATATGCTGCAGCCCTTAGAGACCTTCCCTGGCATCAGGGCCCTTGGTACCAGGGGTACCAGTTACAAGGGACTTATCTGGGTGCCAGGGTTGTGCCAATTGTGGAGACAATGGTACATTTTAGGTGAAGGAACACTGGTGCTGGGGCCTGGTTAGCAGGGTCCCAGCACACTTCTCAGTCAAGTCAGCATCAGTATCAGGCAAAAAGTGGGGGGTAACTGCAACAGGGAGCCATTTCTTTACACACCCTCTCTGGCCAACAGCAATCTGACTGTAGGAAAGTCCTGCAGCAGTTTGCTGAGCTCTTTTCCCTAACCCCTGGTCAGACACACCTGTGTACCCATGATGTGGACACAGGAGACAGCATGCCTGTCAAAAACAAAATCTTCAGACAGTCTGATCAAGTTAAGGAAAGCATCAAGGTGGAAGTCCACAAGATGCTGGAATTGGGAGTAATCGAGCACTCTGACAGCCCCTGGGCTAGCCCAGTGGTCTTAGTCCCCAAACCTCACACCAAAGATGGAAAGAGAGAGATGAGGTTTTGTGTGGACTACAGAGGACTTAATTCTGTCACCAAGACAGATGCCCATCCCATTCCTAGAGCTGATGAGCTGATAGACAAATTAGGTGCTGCCAATTTCTTAAGTACCTTTGACTTAACAGCAGGGTACTGGCAAATCAAAATGGCACCTGGATCAAAACAAAAGACAGCATTCTCCACACCTGATGGGCATTATCAGTTCACTGTTATGCCCTTTGGTTTAAAGAATGCCCCTGCCACCTTCCAAAGGTTGGTGAATCAAGTCCTTGCTGGCTTGGAGTCCTTTAGTGCAGCTTATCTGGACAATATTGCTGTCTTTAGCTCCAACTGGCAGGATCACCTGGTCCACCTGAAGAAGGTTTTGAAGGCTCTGCAATCTGCAGGCCTCTCTATCAAGGCATCTAAATGCCAGATAGGGCAGGGAACTGTGGTTTACTTGGGACACCTTGTAGGTGGAGGCCAAGTTCAGCCACTCCAGCCCAAGATCCAGACTATTCTGGACTGGGCAGCTCCAAAAACCCAAACTCAAGTCAGGGCATTCCTTGGCTTGACTGGGTACTATAGGAGGTTTGTGAAGGGATATGGATCCATTGTGACAGCCCTCACAGAACTCACCTCCAAGAAAATGCCCAAGAAAGTAAACTGGACTGTAGAATGCCAACAGGCCTTTGACACCCTGAAACAAGCAATGTGCACAGCACCAATTCTAAAAGCTCCAGATTACTCCAAGCAGTTCATTGTGCAGACTGATGCCTCTGAACATGGGATAGGGGCAGTTTTGTCCCAAACAAATGATGATGGCCTTGACCAGCCTGTTGCTTTCATTAGCAGGAGGTTACTCCCCAGGGAGCTGCATTGGAGTGCCATTGAGAGGGAGGCCTTTGCTGTGGTTTGGTCCCTGAAGAAGCTGAGACCATACCTCTTTGGTACTCACTTCCTAGTTCAGACTGACCACAGACCTCTCAGATGGCTGATGCAAATGAAAGGTGTAGGAAGTTGGCTCTGTATGTGCTATTTCAAAGTAAGGAATAGCATGCACAGAGTCCAAGGGTTCCCCTTAGAGGTAAAATAGTGGTAAAAATAGATAATACTAATGCTCTATTTTGTGGTAGTGTGGTCGAGCAGTAGGCTTATCCAAGGAGTAGTGTTAAGCATTTGTTGTACGTACACATAGACAATAAATGAGGTACACACACTCAGAGACAAATCCAGCCAATAGGTTTTTGTATAGAAAAATATCTTTTCTTAGTTTATTTTAAGAACCACAGGTTCAAATTTTACATGTAATATCTCATTCGAAAGGTATTGCAGGTAAGTACTTTAGGAACTTCAAATCATCAAAATTGCATGTATACTTTTCAAGTTATTGACAAATAGCTGTTTTAAAAGTGGACACTTAGTGCAATTTTCACAGTTCCTAGGGGAGGTAAGTATTTGTTAGGTTAACCAGGTAAGTAAGACACTTACAGGGCTCAGTTCTTGGTCCAAGGTAGCCCACCGTTGGGGGTTCAGAGCAACCCCAAAGTCACCACACCAGCAGCTCAGGGCCGGTCAGGTGCAGAGTTCAAAGTGGTGCCCAAAACACATAGGCTAGAATGGAGAGAAGGGGGTGCCCCGGTTCCGGTCTGCTTGCAGGTAAGTACCCGCGTCTTCGGAGGGCAGACCAGGGGGGTTTTGTAGGGCACCGGGGGGGACACAAGCCCACACAGAAATTTCACCCCCAGCAGCGCGGGGGCGGCCGGGTGCAGTGTAGGAACAGGCGTCGGGTTCGCAATGTTAGTCTATGAGAGATCTCGGGATCTCTTCAGCGCTGCAGGCAGGCAAGGGGGGGATTCCTCGGGGAAACCTCCACTTGGGTAAGGGAGAGGGACTCCTGGGGGTCACTTCTCCAGTGAAAGTCCGGTCCTTCAGGTCCTGGGGGCTGCGGGTGCAGGGTCTCTCCCAGGCGTCGGGACTTTAGGTTCAAAGAGTCGCGGTCAGGGGAAGCCTCGGGATTCCCTCTGCAGGCGGCGCTGTGGGGGCTCAGGGGGGACAGGTTTTGGTACTCACAGTATCAGAGTAGTCCTGGGGTCCCTCCTGAGGTGTCGGATCTCCACCAGCCGAGTCGGGGTCGCCGGGTGCAGTGTTGCAAGTCTCACGCTTCTTGCGGGGAGCTTGCAGGGTTCTTTAAAGCTGCTGGAAACAAAGTTGCAGCTTTTCTTGGAGCAGGTCCGCTGTCCTCGGGAGTTTCTTGTCTTTTCGAAGCAGGGGCAGTCCTCAGAGGATGTCGAGGTCGCTGGTCCCTTTGGAAGGCGTCGCTGGAGCAGGATCTTTGGAAGGCAGGAGACAGGCCGGTGAGTTTCTGGAGCCAAGGCAGTTGTCGTCTTCTGGTCTTCCGCTGCAGGGGTTTTCAGCTAGGCAGTCCTTCTTCTTGTAGTTGCAGGAATCTAATTTTCTAGGGTTCAGGGTAGCCCTTAAATACTAAATTTAAGGGCGTGTTTAGGTCTGGGGGGTTAGTAGCCAATGGCTACTAGCCCTGAGGGTGGGTACACCCTCTTTGTGCCTCCTCCCAAGGGGAGGGGGTCACAATCCTAACCCTATTGGGGGAATCCTCCATCTGCAAGATGGAGGATTTCTAAAAGTTAGAGTCACCTCAGCTCAGGACACCTTAGGGGCTGTCCTGACTGGCCAGTGACTCCTCCTTGTTATTCTCATTATTTTCTCCGGCCTTGCCGCCAAAAGTGGGGCCTGGCCGGAGGGGGCGGGCAACTCCACTAGCTGGAGTGTCCTGCTGGGTTGGCACAAAGGAGGTGAGCCTTTGAGGCTCACCGCCAGGTGTGACAATTCCTGCCTGGGAGAGGTGTTAGCATCTCCACCCAGTGCAGGCTTTGTTACTGGCCTCAGAGTGACAAAGGCACTCTCCCCATGGGGCCAGCAACATGTCTCGGTTTGTGGCAGGCTGCTAAAACTAGTCAGCCTACACAGATAGTCGGTTAAGTTTCAGGGGGCACCTCTAAGGTGCCCTCTGTGGTGTATTTTACAATAAAATGTACACTGGCATCAGTGTGCATTTATTGTGCTGAGAAGTTTGATACCAAACTTCCCAGTTTTCAGTGTAGCCATTATGGTGCTGTGGAGTTCGTGTTTGACAGTCTCCCAGACCATATACTCTTATGGCTACCCTGCACTTACAATGTCTAAGGTTTTATTTAGACACTGTAGGGGTACCATGCTCATGCACTGGTACCCTCACCTATGGTATAGTGCACCCTGCCTTAGGGCTGTAAGGCCTGCTAGAGGGGTGTCTTACCTATACTGTATAGGCAGTGAGAGGCTGGCATGGCACCCTGAGGGGAGTGCCATGTCGACTTACTCGTTTTGTCCTCACTAGCACACACAAGCTGGCAAGCAGTGTGTCTGTGCTGAGTGAGAGGTCTCCAGGGTGGCATAAGACATGCTGCAGCCCTTAGAGACCTTCCTTGGCATCAGGGCCCTTGGTACTAGAAGTACCAGTTACAAGGGACTTATCTGGATGCCAGGGTCTGCCAATTGTGGATACAAAAGTACAGGTTAGGGAAAGAACACTGGTACTGGGGCCTGGTTAGCAGGCCTCAGCACACTTTCAATTGTAAACATAGCATCAGCAAAGGCAAAAAGTCAGGGGGCAACCATGCCAAGGAGGCATTTCCTTACAAAAGGTGAAAATCCAAAACTGTTGAGGTGGTCCATCTCCCTACAGGGAATGGACTTTATAGTGGAACACAGACCTGGGACTGCCCATGCCAATGCAGATGGCCTTTCCAGGTTCTTCCACTTAGAAAATGAAGACTCTCTTGGGAAAGGTTAGTCTCATTGTAAGGAAATGCCTCCTTGGCATGGTTGCCCCCTGACTTTTTGCCTTTGCTGATGCTATGTTTACAATTGAAAGTGTGCTGAGGCCTGCTAACCAGGCCCCAGCACCAGTGTTCTTTCCCTAACCTGTACTTTTGTATCCACAATTGGCAGACCCTGGCATCCAGATAAGTCCCTTGTATCTGGTACTTCTAGTACCAAGGGCCCTGATGCCAAGGAAGGTCTCTAAGGGCTGCAGCATGTCTTATGCCACCCTGGAGACCTCTCACTCAGCACAGACACCCTGCTTGCCAGCTTGTGTGTGCTAGTGAGGACAAAACGAGTAAGTCGACATGGCACTCCCCTCAGGGTGCCATGCCAGCCTCTCACTGCCTATGCAGTATAGGTAAGACACCCCTCTAGCAGGCCTTACAGCCCTAAGGCAGGGTGCACTATACCATAGGTGAGGGTACCGGTGCATGAGCATGGTACCCCTACAGTGTCTAAACAAAACCTTAGACATTGTAAGTGCAGGGTAGCCATAAGAGTATATGGTCTGGGAGTTTGTCAAACACGAACTCCACAGCACCATAATGGCTACACTGAAAACTGGGAAGTTTGGTATCAAACTTCTCAGCACAATAAATGCACACTGATGCCAGTGTACATTTTATTGTAAAATACACCACAGAGGGCACCTTAGAGGTGCCCCCTGAAACTTAACCGACTATCTGTGTAGGCTGACTAGTTTTAGCAGCCTGCCACAAACCGAGACATGTTGCTGGCCCCATGGGGAGAGTGCCTTTGTCACTCTGAGGCCAGTAACAAAGCCTGCACTGGGTGGAGATGCTAACACCTCCCCCAGGCAGGAATTGTCACACCTGGCGGTGAGCCTCAAAGGCTCACCTCCTTTGTGCCAACCCAGCAGGACACTCCAGCTAGTGGAGTTGCCCGCCCCCTCCGGCCAGGCCCCACTTTTGGCGGCAAGGCCGGAGAAAATAATGAGAAAAACAAGGAGGAGTCACTGGCCAGTCAGGACAGCCCCTAAGGTGTCCTGAGCTGAAGTGACTCTAACTTTTAGAAATCCTCCATCTTGCAGATGGAGGATTCCCCCAATAGGGTTAGGATTGTGACCCCCTCCCCTTGGGAGGAGGCACAAAGAGGGTGTACCCACCCTCAGGGCTAGTAGCCATTGGCTACTAACCCCCCAGACATAAACACGCCCTTAAATTTAGTATTTAAGGGCTACCCTGAACCCTAGAAAATCAGATTCCTGCAACTACAAGAAGGACTGTGTAGGAAGTTGGCTCTGTATGTGCTATTCCAAAGTAAGGAATAGCATGCACAGAGTCCAAGGGTTCCCCTTAGAGGTAAAATAGTGGTAAAAATAGATAATACTAATGCTCTATTTTGTGGTAGTGTGGTCGAGCAGTAGGCTTATCCAAGGAGTAGTGTTAAGCATTTGTTGTACATACACATAGACAATAAATGAGGTACACACACTCAGAGACAAATCCAGCCAATAGGTTTTTATATAGAAAAATATATTTTCTTAGTTTATTTTAAGAACCACAGGTTCAAATTCTACATGTAATATCTCATTCGAAAGGTATTGCAGGTAAGTACTTTAGGAACTTCAAATCATCAAAATTGCATGTATACTTTTCAAGTTATTCACAGATAGCTGTTTTAAAAGTGGACACTTAGTGCAATTTTCACAGTTCCTAGGGGAGGTAAGTATTTGTTAGGTTAACCAGGTAAGTAAGACACTTACAGGGCTTAGTTCTTGGTCCAAGGTAACCCACCGTTGGGGGTTCAGAGCAACCCCAAAGTCACCACACCAGCAGCTCAGGGCCGGTCAGGTGCAGAGTTCAAAGTGGTGCCCAAAACACATAGGCTAGAATGGAGAGAAGGGGGTGCCCCGGTTCCGGTCTGCTTGCAGGTAAGTACCCGCGTCTTCGGAGGGCAGACCAGGGGGGTTTTGTAGGGCACCGGGGGGGACACAAGTCCACACAGAAATTTCACCCTCAGCAGCGCGGGGGCGGCCGGGTGCAGTGTAGAAACAAGCGTCGGGTTTTCAATGTTAGTCTATGAGAGATCTCGGGATCTCTTCAGCGCTGCAGGCAGGCAAGGGGGGGATTCCTCGGGGAAACCTCCACTTGGGCAAGGGAGAGGGACTCCTGGGGGTCACTTCTCCAGTGAAAGTCCGGTCCTTCAGGTCCTGGGGGCTGCGGGTGCAGGGTCTCTCCCAGGCGTCGGGACTTTAGGTTCAAAGAGTCGCGGTCAGGGGAAGCCTCGGGATTCCCTCTGCAGGCGGCGCTGTGGGGGCTCAGGGGGGACAGGTTTTTGTACTCACAGTCTTAGAGTAGTCCTGGGGTCCCTCCTGAGGTGTTGGATCGCCACCAGCCGAGTCGGGGTCGCCGGGTGCAGTGTTGCAAGTCTCACGCTTCTTGCGGGGAGCTTGCAGGGTTCTTTACAGCTGCTGGAAACAAAGTTGCAGCTTTTCTTGGAGCAGGTCCGCTGTCCTCGGGAGTTTCTTGTCTTTTCGAAGCAGGGGCAGTCCTCAGAGGATGTCGAGGTCGCTGGTCCCTTTGGAAGGCGTCGCTGGAGCAGGATCTTTGGAAGGCAGGAGACAGGCCGGTGAGTTTCTGGAGCCAAGGCAGTTGTCGTCTTCTGGTCTTCCTCTGCAGGGGTTTTCAGCTAGGCAGTCCTTCTTCTTGTAGTTGCAGGAATCTAATTTTCTAGGGTTCAGGGTAGCCCTTAAATACTAAATTTAAGGGCGTGTTTAGGTCTGGGGGGTTAGTAGCCAATGGCTACTAGCCCTGAGGGTGGGTACACCCTCTTTGTGCCTCCTCCCAAGGGGAGGGGGTCACATTCCTAACCCTATTGGGGGAATCCTCCATCTGCAAGATGGAGGATTTCTAAAAGTCAGAGTCACCTCAGCTCAGGACACCTTAGGGGCTGTCCTGACTGGCCAGTGACTCCTCCTTGTTGCTTTCTTTGTTCCCTCCAGCCTTGCCGCCAAAAGTGGGGGCCGTGGCCGGAGGGGGCGGGCAACTCCACTAAGCTGGAGTGCCCTGCTGGACTGTGACAAAGGGGTGAGCCTTTGAGGCTCACCGCCAGGTGTCACAGCTCCTGCCTGGGGGAGGTGTTAGCATCTCCACCCAGTGCAGGCTTTGTTACTGGCCTCAGAGTGACAAAGGCACTCTCCCCATGGGGCCAGCAACATGTCTCTGGTGTGGCAGGCTGCTGGAACTAGTCAGCCTACACAGACAGTCGGTTAAGTTTCAGGGGGCACCTCTAAGGTGCCCTCTGTGGTGTATTTTACAATAAAATGTACACTGGCATCAGTGTGCATTTATTGTGCTGAGAAGTTTGATACCAAACTTCCCAGTTTTCAGTGTAGCCATTATGGTGCTGTGGAGTTCGTGTTTGACAGACTCCCAGACCATATACTCTTATGGCTACCCTGCACTTACAATGTCTAAGGTTTTGTTTAGACACTGTAGGGGTACCATGCTCATGCACTGGTACCCTCACCTATGGTATAGTGCACCCTGCCTTAGGGCTGTAAGGCCTGCTAGAGGGGTGTCTTACCTATACTGCATAGGCAGTGAGAGGCTGGCATGGCACCCTGAGGGGAGTGCCATGTCGACTTACTCGTTTTGTCCTCACTAGCACACACAAGCTGGCAAGCAGTGTGTCTGTGCTGAGTGAGAGGTCTCCAGGGTGGCATAAGACATGCTGCAGCCCTTAGAGACCTTCCTTGGCATCAGGGCCCTTGGTACTAGAAGTACCAGTTACAAGGGACTTATCTGGATGCCAGGGTCTGCCAATTGTGGATACAAAAGTACAGGTTAGGGAAAGAACACTGGTGCTGGGGCCTGGTTAGCAGGCCTCAGCACACTTTCAATTGTAAACATAGCATCAGCAAAGGCAAAAAGTCAGGGGGCAACCATGCCAAGGAGGCATTTCCTTACAGACTGCCTAGCTGAAAACCCCTGCAGAGGAAGACCAGAAGACGACAACTGCCTTGGCTCCAGAAACTCACCGGCCTGTCTCCTGCCTTCCAAAGGTCCTGCTCCAGCGACGCCTTCCAAAGGGACCAGCGACCTCGACATCCTCTGAGGACTGCCCCTGCTTCGAAAAGACAAGAAACTCCCGAGGACAGCGGACCTGCTCCAAGAAAAGCTGCAACTTTGTTTCCAGCAGCTTTAAAGAACCCTGCAAGCTCCCCGCAAGAAGCGTGAGACTTGCAACACTGCACCCGGCGACCCCGACTCGGCTGGTGGCGATCCAACACCTCAGGAGGGACCCCAGGACTACTCTGATACTGTGAGTACCAAAACCTGTCCCCCCTGAGCCCCCACAGCGCCGCCTGCAGAGGGAATCCCGAGGCTTCCCCTGACCGCGACTCTTTGAACCTAAAGTCCCGACGCCTGGGAGAGACCCTGCACCCGCAGCCCCCAGGACCTGAAGGACCGGACTTTCACTGGAGAAGTGACCCCCAGGAGTCCCTCTCCCTTGCCCAAGTGGAGGTTTCCCCGAGGAACCCCCCTCTTGCCTGCCTGCAGCGCTGAAGAGATCCCGAGATCTCTCATAGACTAACATTGCGAACCCGACGCTTGTTTCTACACTGCACCCGGCCGCCCCCGCGCCGCTGAGGGTGAAATTTCTGTGTGGACTTGTGTCCCCCCCGGTGCCCTACAAAACCCCCCTGGTCTGCCCTCCGAGGACGCGGGTACTTACTTGCAAGCAGACCGGAACCGGGGCACCCCCTTCTCTCCATTCTAGCCTATGTGTTTTGGGCACCACTTTGAACTCTGCACCTGACCGGCCCTGAGCTGCTGGTGTGGTAACTTTGGGGTTGCTCTGAACCCCCAACGGTGGGCTACCTTGGACCAAGAACTGAACCCTGTAAGTGTCTTACTTACCTGGTAAAACTAACAAAAACTTACCTCCCCTAGGAACTGTGAAAATTGCACTAAGTGTCCACTTTTAAAACAGCTATTTGTGAATAACTTGAAAAGTATACATGCAATTTTGATGATTTAAAGTTCCTAAAGTACTTACCTGCAATACCTTTCGAATGAGATATTACATGTAGAATTTGAACCTGTGGTTCTTAAAATAAACTAAGAAAAGATATTTTTCTATACAAAAACCTATTGGCTGGATTTGTCTCTGAGTGTGTGTACCTCATTTATTGTCTATGTGGATGTACAACAAATGCTTAACACTACTCCTTGGATAAGCCTACTGCTCGACCACACTACCACAAAATAGAGCATTAGTATTATCTCTTTTTGCCACTATCTTACCTCTAAGGGGAACCCTTGGACTCTGTGCATGCTATTCCTTACTTTGAAATAGCACATACAGAGCCAACTTCCTACACTCATCCTCTTTCGTTTGGGGGGGGGGGGGGGGGGTGTAAGGAAATGCCTCCTTGGCATGGTTACCCCCTGACTTTTTGCCTTTGCTGATGCTATGTTTTGAATTGAAAGTGTGCTGAGGCCTGCTAACCAGGCCCCAGCACCAGTGTTCTTTCCCTAACCTGTACTTTTGATTCCACAATTGGCACACCCTGGCATCCAGGTAAGTCCCTTGTAACTGGTACCCCTGGTACCAAGGTCCCTGATGCCAGGGAAGGTCTCTAAGGGCTGCAGCATATCTTATGCCACCCTGGGGATCCCTCACTCAGCACAGACACACTGCTTGCCAGCTTGTGTGTGCTGATGAGAACAAAACGAGTAAGTCGACATGGCACTCCCCTCAGGGTGCCATGCCAACCTCACACTGCCTATGCTGTATAGATAAGTCACCCCTCTAGTAGGCCTTACAGCCCTAAGGCAGGGTGCACTATACCATAGGTGAGGGCACCAGTACATGAGTACTGTGCCCCTACAGTGTCTAAGCCAAACCTTAGACATTGTAAGTGCAGGGTAGCCATAAGAGTATATGGTCTGGGAGTCTGTCAAACACAGACTCCACAGCACCATAATGGCTACACTGAAAACTGGGAAGTTTGGTATCAAACTTCTCAGCACAATAAATGCACACTGATGCCAGTGTACATTTTATTGTGAAATACACCCCAGAGGGCACCTTAGAGGTGCCCCCTGAAACCTTAACCGACTATCTGTGTAGGCTGACTGGTTCCAGCAACCTGCCACAACCGAGACATGTTGCTGGCCCCATGGGGAGAGTGCCTTTGTCACTCTGAGGCCAGTAACAAAGCCTGCCCTTGGTGGAGATGCTATCACCTCCCCCAGGCACGAGCTGTAACACCTGGCGGTGAGCCTCAAAGGCTTACCCCCTTTGTTCCAGCACCGCAGGGCACTCCAGCTAGTGGAGTTGCCCGCCCCCTCTGGCCACGGCCCCACTTTTGGTGGCAAGGCCGGAGGAGATAATGAGAATAACAAGGAGGAGTCACTGGCCAGTCAGGACAGCCCCTAAGGTGTCCTGAGCTGAAGTGACTAACTTTTAGAAATCCTCCATCTTGCAGATGGAGGATTCCCCAATAGGATTAGGGATGTGACCCCCTCCCCTTGGAAGGAGGCACAAAGAGGGTGTACCCACCCTCAGGGCTAGTAGCCATTGGCTACTAACCCCCCAGACCTAAACACGCCCTTAAATTTAGTATTTAAGGGCTTCCCTGAACCTAAAGATTTAGATTCCTGCAACTTACAAGAAGAAGAAGACTGCTGAGCTGAAAAACCCCTGCAGAGGAAGAACAGAAGACACCAACTGCTTTGGCCCCAGTCCTACCGGCCTGTCTCCTGCCTTCCAAAGAAACCTGCTCCAGCGACGCTTTCCAAAGGACCAGCGACCTCTGAATCCTCAGAGGACTGCCCTGCTTCAAGAAAGACAGAAACTCCCGAGGACAGCGGCCCTGCTCCAAAAGACTGCAACTTTGTTTCAAAGGAGCAGATTTAAAGACCCCTGCAACTCCCCGCAAGAAGCGTGAGACTTGCAACACTGCACCCGGCGACCCCGACTCGACTGGTGGAGAACCAACACCTCAGGGAGGACCCTCCGGCGACTCCGAGACCGTGAGTAACCAAAGTTGTCCCCCCTGAGCCCCCACAGCGACGCCTGCAGAGGGAATCCCGAGGCTCCCCCTGACCACGACTGCCTGAACCTAAAGTCCCGACGGCTGGAAAAGACCCTGCACCCTCAGCCCCCAGCACCTGAAGGAACTGAACTTCTGTGCAGGAGTGACCCCCAGGAAGCCCTCTCCCTTGCCCAGGTGGCGGCTACCCCGAGGAGCCCCCCCCTTGCCTGCCTGCACCGCTGAAGAGACCCCTTGGTCTCCCATTCATTTACATTGCGAACCCGACGCTTGTTTGCACACTGCACCCGGCCGCCCCCGTGCTGCTGAGGGTGTACTTTCTGTGTGGACTTGTGTCCTTTCCGGTGCCCTACAAAACCCCGCAGGTCTGCCCTCCGAAGACGCGGGTACTTACCTGCTGGCAGACTGGAACCGGGGCACCCCCTTCTCTCCATTGAAGCCTATGCGTTTTGGGCACCACTTTGAACTCTGCACCTGACCGGCCCTGAGCTGCTGGTGTGGTGACTTTGGGGTTGCTCTGAACCCCCACCGGTGGGCTACCTTGGACCCCAATCTTAACCTCGTAGGTGGTTTACTTACCTGCAAAAACTAACATTACTTTACCTCCCACAGGAACTGTGAAAATTGCACTGTGTCCACTTTTAAAACAGCTTATTGTGTTTTATGAAAAAAGTATATATGCTACTGTGATTATTCAAAGTTCCTAAAGTACGTACCTGCAATACCTTTCAAATGAGATATTACATGTAGAATTAGAACCTGTGGTTCTTAAAATAAACTAAGAAAAGATATTTTTCTATAACAAAACCTATTGGCCTGGAATTGTTTCTCAGTGTGTGTTCCTCATTTATTGCCTGTGTGTATGTACAACAAATGCTTAACACTACTCCTTTGATAAGCCTACTGCTCGACCACACTACCACAAAATAGAGCATTAGTATTATCTCTTTTTGCCACTATCTTACCTCTAAGGGGAACCCTTGGACTCTGTGCATGCTATTCCTTACTTTGAAATAGCACATACAGAGCCAACTTCCTACAGGACACATTTTATTTATGGACGGAAAGACCTTAGCCAAATGGTCATGGCATGCTTCTTCCTTGGCCAGTCTACCCTGTCGGGATAAGATAGTACTAACCTGTCCATCTCAACCTTAACCTGAAAAGCTTTTTGTGAAAAGGGAACTCTGAATAAAGTGTGTCCTGGTAAATATAGGGAACCAGATCTCAGTATGATAAAACTGCCTGTGTTTGTGTCCTGGTTGACTTTTATTAGTTGGATCACACAGGGTAGGATGGATTAAAAATTGATTGCTCCATTGTCAGGAGCGACCCTAGAGGGGTTTCTAGGAGTGATGAGGATTCACCACACCTCTGCATCCATTCCAATCTGCTTCACTCTAACCCAAAATAATCTGCTCCACTCCAATACAAAAGAATCTGCCTTACTCCAGTCTGTACTGCTCCAGTCCAAAACAGTCTTCTCCATGTAGGAAAGTAGCACCTTTCTGACATAGGTACCCCCACTTTTTTGCCTGGTGTCGGTGTGTTTAGACTGTAGTACACTGGGATCCTGCTGACCGGGACCCCAGTGTTGAAGTTCTCTCCCCTTAATTTAGTTGGTAAGTAACTTTTACACCCCATAATGTGCATACTGGTGCACCCATTTAAGTCCCTAGTATTTGGTACTTAGGTACCCAGGACATTGATACACCAGGGGTCCCCCATGGGCTGCAGCATGTATTGTGCCGCCCAAGGGGGCCCATGCAACCTGTGACTACAGGGCTGCTATTGCAGTCTGTGTGAAATGGTGCATGCATGTTTCACCCCAGATATAAGGGTTACATTATCACAGTCACTGCATGCTGACCCTATAAGTCACCCCTAAGGTAGGCCCTTCAGCCCAAGAGTAGGGTTCTACCCTCCTGCTAAGCCTAACTTGAGCAGGAGAAGGCAGAACAAAGGATATCCTCTAAAGGAGAGGTGTTACCACCTCTCCTTTAGAAATAGATGTCTCTGGGCTAGGGTGGGATGCCTCTGAGAGCCACCAGACTGCTTTGAAGGGCACATTTCTTGTGTAAACCAATTTACTCCAGTTCAGGAACCCTCGGGCTCCCGCTCTGGCATGAAACCACACATAGGACAGGGGAGTGACCACCCCCCTGTCCAGCTCCTCTCCTTGGGAGGTACCCAGAGCTCTGACAGGTGTCCACTTGATTCTCCCATCTTGAAAATAAGATGGAGCACAGGCCTTTGGGAGCATCTAACTTGTTAATCCAGCTGGTTGACGTCCCTGACACCCCTCCACTCCTCAATAGGTGGGTCACTGCAGTAAGTGTCCAGCCCCCTTCCTGGGTTACTGAAGGACTCCTCTGAGGTTGGGACCTTAGATTTATCTGTGCATTCATCTGGAACAGTCTGAAGACTCTTCTGTAGGATACTTCTGGACACTGGAACCGCTGTTGGCTTTGCCGGGACCCAAGACAAGACTGCACCTAGTAGGAGGGCTACTACTGCAACCTTGTCCCCATGCTTTGCAAGGACTCTGCATCCTCCAGAGTTGCAAGGAATCTGCCTGCACTTAGGAAAGCATGAAGGAATCTCCCTTGGAGTGAAGGTTTCACTTACCTGCATCTGCAGACACCTCAACGTCGACAATTCGTTTCTGGATCCTCTTGTCTCACAGACTCTCCTCCAAAGCTCTTCAACACAGGTGGTGGCTCTGTGGCTCTCCAGATGTCTGACCTGTCTTCTTTGCAACTGAGAATTCTTGGTCCCTCGCTGGAACTGCCTGGCTGGAAACCCTGTGCACCGTGTCTGTTTGTTGTTGCCAAGGCTTGTTGGCTCTTTAGTCTGAAGATCTCCTAGCTCAAAAAAGCCCCAGCCTCCAGCACTATACAGCTCCAGGAACGATGTCCTCTCTGCAACTCCTGCGGAGTGGGCAACCTTCTTTGCTGAGCTGCTGAGGTCTCCCTGCGACTTCCAGTGCCTTCTGGCAGAAGGTCCTACTGGGGGCGCCAATGATTCCTGCTGGTTCTCCTACTTGCTGAGGGATGGCCCTGACTTACCTGCAAAGGTTGAGTCTCCTGGACCTTGCTGCTTTCCAAAATTTTGCAACACTCAGTGCAATGCTTTCTTGAATGTGCCACGGCTTGTTGGTGGTTCTGCTGACCACTGACCCCTCTGTAATCCGAAAACCGGCGTGGACGACTCCTGGGAACCTCCTTCATCGCGTGGACTTCACAGCTACACTTCTTCGACCACCGTCCCAACAAGAAAGCATCTCAGAGAAGGGTGGGCATTGCCCCCTGCACCGCCTGGGCACCTCTGGGTGGTATGGACTCTGTACCCTCTTTCCTTAGGCTCTCTTCTGGAATCCGCACCTGGGTTCCACTGACCTGGTCTATGGGTCATGACAGCAGCTGGACAGCTGAGGTCCTTATTGACTTCAACAGGAGATTCTGAGACAGCTTCACCCCTATGCACCTGGACACCCTGTTAGAGGTCCTCCACTTCTCTGGGTATCCATGGGTGTGGGCACTCTTGAACTTCCCTTGTCCCAACAACAAGTTTCCTCCAGGTCCTCTGGGTAGAGTCCTCAAACACTCCAACCATGACTTTCCCACGTTGTCCTATGGACACCTAACACAGGATAATCTCTGCACACAGGCGCCTGGGGTAATCCTTCCTAATTACCTTTGGTGTTCTAGTGCATCCCTAGTCTTAAAGATCCTTGGGTGTTAGTTTTGGTTGGTAGTGATTTTCGCATTTCATTTTCTTAGTATGTGGTTTGGCCCACTGATAGGGGCCTGTAGCAGGGTCGGCACTACCCTGGTTTATTGCGATACCCCATGGAACATGGAGCAGTCCCCCGGGGGCACCCTTTCATCTTCCGGACGTGACATTATCCTGCATCAACCCGGAACTAAAAGATGTAAATCAGAACTCCACGGAGCGAGCGGTGTCTCAGGAAGCGAAGGTGGAAGTATCGGATGAGGAGAAGGAGAGCCAGCGTGGGACAGGACGGAAGGAGCGGCGTCCAGGATGCTACAAGGCGAAGTGTCACCCCGGGAAGACCAGTTGGCCACTAGAGCCAGCCACGTCTCCGGAGGGATGTGGCTCACGCAGGTATGTGCCTGCTTTCTGAGCCCCTCTGAGTATTGTTGGTAGAAGGATATTATTCAGTTGCGGGATCGCTAGTGTGTTTTTTTTTTTTTTTTTTGTTTAATAGTTTTCCCCTTCCTTTCTCCGCCACTACCTCTCCGTATGATTTCTTTTTTTCTTTCTTTTCTTTCACACACAAGACTGGCTCCAAAAAAAGGGTAGAGTGCTTTGCCGAACAGTCCCCTCAAATCACGAAATACTTACTGGACGGGTGTTCCCAGACTGGCTGTTCACCGGAACGTTTGTCTCACACTAAAAACACTTATTTCCTTAAGATAAGAATTGTCACTAATTTTAAAATTCCACTAGTTTGCTGGTGTATCCCTGCACTCCTTGCCCTATTAAAACTTTAATTGAGACAGACAAGTCCACTTACCTTTGGTTTCGGTTTCCCATTTTTCCTTGGGGATTCCACAACGGCGAGACGCTCTGACCCCGAACTCTTGCCAAATAGAGAAATAAAGAGAACATTAAAGGGATACTCGAACCGAGAAGGAAGAGGAAGAAGGAACAGGGCATGTACAAAGGAAAAGAAAGAAGGGAGACCAGAAGGGAAGAAACGAGGAACATATGACATATAGTGAACATCAGAGACTATATGGGCAGAATATAGTAAATAAAACATATTACAAAAGACCATCAAGCTTGGGCGTCTTCCATTTCCGGGGCAAAGAACCCCTACAGGGCCCATGTTATTTTATGCTTTTACTTACCTGTTTGAGTATATTTTTGTATGTTCATATCTCCGGTTAGAAGATTAAAAATTGTTACTTTAGTGTTGTAATAAATAATGCATTATTTTAATAACAGTGATGTGATTCTTTCTTGTGTACATCACTGACTGACCTGTGTGGCATCTGCATCTCCGTTACACCCTCCTAAATAAGCCTTAGCTGCTCTCCACAGCTACCCTTCTGAGAGCTCTGGTTATTTAGAACCTCCCACACTATCACTAAGGGTTACCTGGACTTAGTACAGGGTGCCTCACCCAAATGTGACCACCATCTACTGAGCCAGCCTCCTACACCCCACTCCAGTGCAAACAGTCCACTCCAGTGCAGAAGTCTGCCCTGCTCCAGTGCAAAACAGTCTGCCCGCTCCAATGCACCCCAGTCCAGTCTACCCTACACCAATCCAGCCCACCCAATCCATTCCCCTCCGTCCCACTCCAATCTGATCCACCTCAATCCAGTCCACCCCAGTCCAATTTACCCCACTCCATCCAGTTCACCCCACTCCATTGTACCCCTCTCCAGTCCACCCATCCAGGTTCAGCCCACTACCCACACTCCAGTCCAGTCTGCCCCACTCCAGTCCAATCCACATCAAGCCAGTCCACTCCACACCATTCCAGTTTTATCCACCCTGTCCAGTCCAATCCACCCCACCCCACTCCAAACCACCCTACTCTAATCCACCCAGCTCACCCCTCCCTAGTCCATTCACTCCATTCTAATCCACCCACATCAGACCGATCAAGTCAACCACACTACATCCCAGCCCAATCCAACCCACCTCACTCCAGTGCACCCCCCAGGTCCAACCTACTCTACCCCTTTCCAATCAACCCCACTACCTCTATTCACTCGAACCTACTCCACCCTCCTCTTTGGAAAGTCATCCATGTTTTATTCTGAAGTAAAAGCACAGATGAACAGTTGTTTTTTTTACTAAAAAGTGCTGCATCGCTGTTGTTACTCTTGTGTTAGCATATAATTGTTGGCGGGCAACCTCTAACTGTCTATAAATGCATGAAATCTGTTATTTTTACACAGGTCAATTTTTTCAAGGAGTTCTGTGCATTTTCCCAGACACTGCAACCTCAAAACAGGGATGCATTCTTCAAAACTCTGGCAAACCTAGGAATTCTTCCTGCTCTTGAAATTGTGATGGTAAGAATGTAACGGCTCAAATTTTATCCTACGGAATGGGTAAACTTAGCAATATCCTTGTTGTTGCCCATCAGGTACAATTTGATATAAATAATTACTTGATTCTTATATTGCGTAGCCCCTTACAATCAAAGTTACAATTCTAAGGGAATTTTATTATTTTCTGAGTTCTGCTGTAGAAAATTTGCGTAGGTTTGTAAATAGTTTGGGAGGTAGTTAGGCTCTTGTAGCTGTGCTTTCTTTCCCCATGATGGGCATCATATGATAACTTTCCTTTTGTTGTAGCTAGCAACCACACCTGGAAGCTACACCTTTTAGCATATGCAAAACCATATATTTACATGGCGCAGATACATGACCACAACAGCGACCCGCTGAAGGTGTGCCATAAATGTGCCCCTCTGTGTTCAGTGGGACAAGCAGATAGTCTTTTTCAGTCTCACTACATACTCTGCATATCAGTTGATTAATACTGGAAGAAGCAAATGCCATCCAATTCTGAAGCAGCCATCTAATTGCAGGGAGCTAAATCCTTGGGAATTCTGTCGTACTCAAAACAGTATTGAGCAAAGAAAATAGAGAAGGAAAAATAAACTAATTAAACAAAACTATTTTGATTATCTGCTTATGGAAACTTGGGTCTCTGACTCACACACCTAAAATCCTAGAAGGAATCTTGGTTCACTATCCTGTTTCTAAGCTAAACACAGCTAACTACAAAAGGTGACAGTTATACCTAAGAGAAGCATTACTTAATGTACAATAACTTAATAAAAATGGATGTAGGCTTTTTTTGTTTTGTTAGTAATGCCATTGATTCCCTCAAATACTCTAAGAATACTCTAACTTCCCTCCCTCTTAAACGAACACCTTCCCATCTGAGTATTTTGAGCTAGTGTCTAGTCTCAAAGTAGATTTTAATTAGTGGGGCAATCATTTATTTGATGGCAAGACAAAATAATTTTGTTCTCCTAGCTATTTTTAATCTGTCGCAGAAAATCAGCACCCTGATACAGAAATATGCCACAATGGACTATCACTTGGACAAATGATCTATCAGCTCTATCTTGTATGAATACATTTACCCTTCAAATAACACCTAAGATCATTATAAAACTGACCACATATATAGTTCACCTTGGAATGAAACTGATATTGACACATCAGTGAAGCAGAGCTGGGGAGTCTTTTTCCAAATATTGTTACAGTCAAAGCTGCGGTGCCCTTGATACTAATGTATTACCCATGCAGAGGCATGCTACATTTATAAAGACTTCAGTTTTTTACATTATTGCTAGCAATCCTGCTTGATGAACTGAGGTGATCACTACTTGTGTTCTTGCGTATGGTGATCATGAATATAATATTGCTCTGATGCTGTCTTTATTACAACAGTAATATTAGCAGCTTGGTTTAATTTTCATTGAACAAAATTAGTTCTTCTTGTTCCTCCATCTAGTGGCTGGATCCAGAATTGTCTTTGTAGTCTTTTTTTCTTTTTTTTTTTCCTTTTGTTTTGAGTGGGTGTCGAATCATCCATCATTTGGTGATATGACATCATGACATATTTGACTTCAGACACCTTCCTTGAAAATCCTTGAACAGTCTCCATCTTCAGATTCTTTTTTCTGTTGTTAGACCTGAAAGTATAAAAGGAGCTTGAATGTTGAGGAGGAAGAAACTGCACTGAGGGAATCGTTTTTGATAGAGAACAGCATAGTTGACCTCTGAGTATACAACTGGCATTGTGGGGGAGAAGAAAACTGAAAGGCACTGAAATACACGGAGAGGTGTGAAGACGAAACCCACCACGGCCATGTGGGTCCAGAGGATCAAAGTGGTGTATGGAGCACACCATGTTTAGGTTTTGCCCCAAGGCCCACCCTAATTATGCACATACGGACATCCATGAGGTCCGCAGCCTTTGTCTTTTAAAAGACCATTGCCCATTGCAACATGCACAGAATTCCAACCCAAGACCATCAGACCCAAGACAGAAACAGAAGTGGGCGTACTACCCCAGAAAATTCTCAGAGGGAAGACAGGAACGCTCTGGAGCTGTCAGATGAGGAAGAAGACACACTGGAGAACACTGAGGTGGCCTAGGGAGAAGCCCCCAAACTCAGTCAGCGAAGGGCACCCAGAGAAGAAACGCAACCGGATGCCGAGTGGCAATGAAACCAAGCACTAGGTGGCACCACAAGGGTGCTCATTGGTGAAGCCGAAAACCTCAGACTCATGCAAAATCTGCATTGATGAAGAAAGATTCAGTGCTGGAAGGCAAACGAAACGGGGTTGAATGATGGAACCATGCATGCAATTACCGCACATGCCTTTACAATACCGTCAGTACAAGGCATCTATCATTGCCACGCATGCATTTACAACAAACATTATTACAATGCATATGCCGTTAGCACCCATGCTTTTACCACAAAAGTTTTGTGTTAAAGGGATGGTTGGCAAAGACACATGCGTGGTAAAAATACAATGGGTAAGTATACAAATATGCATATATCACCTTGCCACCCAGTAATCCATAATCCCCCCAAAACCCCTTATCAAACTAAAACCCAACCACCCTAAAACACCCATATCCACCCTAAAACCTAGAAATTCCCTTGACACCCAAAACCCATACCCACCCAAATGCCAAAATGCCTTTAACACCCAAAAACCCATAACCACCTTAAAACCTAAAAATGTCCTTACTACGCAAAACCCCATACCCAACCTACAACCTAAAAATGCACTTAACACCCAAAAACCTATACCTACCCTAACCCCTAAAACCAAATATATAAAATAATACTTACCTGTAAACCTTTACCACGCATATGCCTTTCCCATTCATGTGTTTAAAATGAAATTTGTTGTGAAGGCATGCGTGGTCAAGGTACATTTGTGGTAAAGGCATATTTGTGGTAATGGGTTCGTGGTAAAGGTTGTGCATGGTTTTGACCGCGCTGTAATGGGTGTTTCCCACCAAACAGAAGCCAAAAGAGCCCCATGGATCCAAGCCAAAGGATACCACTGGAGACATAGCTTCGGAACCAGCCTTTGCCTCATGAGAGGATTGGAAGCATGTTGGAGGGGAGGGGGCGGGGCAAGACGTCTTTGAGGAAGAACACCTCAATGCTGACACTGAATAAAAAGGGATAAACAACTCTGAAGAAGATTCTCTCAATTTTGGGGGGTGGGGGGGAGAACAAAAGGAGCCTTGAGGCAGCTATGGAAGGCCCTCATGTGCAAAAAGATTCCCATGAAACCTCAGCAAGAGAAAAAGGCAGGAGGTTGCTGAAATGGAACCATCCCTCACACCAGAACCTCAGGAGTAGATCGAGGAGGAGCTTTTCCATTCCAGGAAAGAACAGTTCCTGGAACATGATGTAGTAAAGTGCCCATTTTGGACCTGGTCAACCCCCCTCCTCCTTTTTTTTTTTTTTTTTTTTTTTTTTTTTTTTTTTTGCTCACTCGTGCTAAGGGTGTTTTGACTGAGATGCACTGGGTTCCTGCTAAAGAGGTCGCCAGTGCGCTTTCCCCAAAACGAGGTAAAAGTTCCAAATTGTGTACACTTGGCACACGCTTTAGTACCACTGTAAGTCCCTAGCAAATGGTTCCCCTGGTTACCTACGTCCTGGTTACTAGTGAGTGTCTCTAAAAGCTGCAGCATGTATTTTGCCACCCTAAGGGGCTCTCCTAAAAATTGCACACAGCCTGCCATTGCAGGCTGTTTCATGGTGCAAGCCATGAAAGAACACACAGCATGACATACTCACGGTCTTCCATGCCCTACTCACTGCATCTAAGTATATGTGAGTCACCCCTACAGCAGGCTTTGAAACCCTAAGGCGCAGGGTGCATTATTTGATGTGCGGACAGATCTGCATGAGCAAATATGCCACTGTGATGTTTAGTTCGATTACTAGATATTGCGAGTGAACAGGGAAGCCATCTTAAGGTATGTAGTGGACACTTGTTATTACGGGTTTCCCAGCGACATAAGGGCTTCACTAAAACCTATGGTGTTTAGTATCAGACACCCTCGTCTTAATAAATCCAGACTGATGCCAGTCTTGGATTTATGATGACATGCACCCAGAGGGCACTTTAGAGGGTCCCCCTGAAACCTATCAGACCCTCAGTGTGCTGGCTGATTGATATCGACCAGCCTGCCACCACAGACATGTTTCTGACCCCCTGGAGGTGAGAGCCCGTGATCTCAGAGACCAGAAACAATATCTGCTTCAGAGGAAGGTTTAGTCACCTTCTCCATCAGGATGGCTAGTGAATCTGCATACCAAGGCCACAGACTTCTAAGTACCGGCCACCTTTGATATGCAACACTGGCTTCCCCGAGACTTGGGAGTTGCCACCCCCTGCCCTAGGGTGTGTAGTCACTCCGAAGGTAAAGAGACCGTTGTCTACTACCCTACACTCCCCTAAACGCCTTTAAATTATATAGGTGCCCTCTTGACACCAGACAAACAGATTGATCTGACAAAAGTAGGACCAAGAGGAGCTTAAGAAGCCTGAACTGCTAGTGAACGTATACGCAAACCCTGCCTGCCTGCTCTGGTCCTGACAGTTGCGATTCTCGACTCATACTCCAGCTGTGCATCCTTCAAAAGCCTCAGAGGGCCTCCAGCACTTCAAGCCGTCAACATCTCCCTTGAAGTGGGAGGGACACTTCTTGCTCACTGCAGGCACCAACCGCAATGTCTGGATCACCGTTCTGCTGACCACCACGTCCACCGACGCAGCAGCCTCTCAAGAGGTCGTCACCGGGCTCCTGAAGGTCAGATCCGCTCCCCACCAAGTGAGAAGACTCGGAGACCCACCGGAGCGACCCTACACCAATGCCCAAGGTGCCGGACCCCTTGCAGCAGCCAACGCTTGTTTGTAGTCCAGCCCGAACTCCAAAGCCGAAACCGAAGACCAGTGTTCGAGGGCTATCAGCAACGCAGGACATAGAGTAGTTCAGCTGCCCTGTTTTGTCCTCTTCTTGCAGGTACACACAAGGGCTGTGTATACCTTGATGCAGGAGCACCCAGTGTCTACGACCTGCTGCACCTGAGCTCCACGTCCCAGGTCCACAATAACTGACTGTGTTCCTTTGCTCTCAGGCCTCACATGATTGATTTGGATTGAGCCTCCATTGGGAGCTCCTGGACTTGTCCTCAAGTCCCTCTATATACAGTCTTTTTCCAGGTGGCCTTCCTTGTCAAACTACGCAGTGCGCAAGGCAGCCGACTCGACCAGCACTACTACACCCGGACACCCCATGGCAGGTAAATCTGCACTGCTGGTGTTTAGTGACCTTGCACCTACAGCACCCTACTACCTACAGGGAACTCCAGAGAACTGTCTTCAAAGACTCTTATGCAGTAACTGTACTTTATCCAAAAGAAGGTTTTTACCGCGTAAAATTGAGTTTGAGTGAAATTGTTGTTTGCAAAAATAGATACTGTGTAGGAAAGTCCTTATTTTTGGCATGGTTACACCCACGTTTGTTTGTTATTAGTGTGCTTAGACTGTTTTAAGTGGGATCCTGCTAATCAGGACCCCAGTGATTGTGCTGTCTTCTCTAAATTTGGTTGCTGTCGTACCCTTTACACCCCACAATTAGTATACTGGTGTACCCCTGTAAGTGACTAGTTTATAGTACTTGGGTACCCAGAGCTTTGGTACACCACGGGTCCCCCATGGGCTGCCGCATGTATTGTGCCACTAATGGTAGCCCAGGCAAAAGTTGTCTGTGCGTCTGCCATTGCAGCCTGCGTGAAAAGGTGCATCCTTTCACAAGAGATCATTGTAAGTCACCCCTATGATAGGTGTGAGGGCACCCCTGCATGAGCGGAGGTGCCCCTATAAACTCCAGCCCCATTGCACTGGACTTTGTGCTGGAAGCCATTTTACCTGTGTACTGGAAACAGGTCAACCTGTGTCCAGTTACATAATGGTAACTCCGAACATGGGCATGTTTGGTATCAAACGTGTTGGAATCATACCCCAATATAGTTGCCAGTATTGGTTGTATGATTTCCATGCACTTCGGAGTCTCCTTAGAGGACCCCCCAGTATTGCTCCTACCAGTCTTCTGGGGTTTTCCGGGCAGCCGGCGCTGCTCCACCCCTCAGGTTTCTGCCCTCCTGCTGCTTGACCAGCTCAGGCAGCGGAAGGCTTAACAAAGGATGTCTTGTGGGAGAGGGAGGCAACAACCTCTATCTTGTTAATAGGTGTTAAAAGACTTGTGAAGGGTAGCCTCCCCAAGCCACCGGTTTGCTATGAAGGGCACATTGAGTGCCCTCCTTGCATAAACAGGTTTGCACCAGCTCAGGGGCCCCCATTCCCTGCTCTGGTGTGAAATTGGACAGAGGATAGGTGTAGGAAGTTGGCTCTGTATGCACTATTTCAAAGTAAGGAATAGTAGTCCAAGGGTTCCCCTTAGAGGTAGGATAGTGGCAAAAAGAGATAATACTAATGCTCTATTTTGTGGTAGTGTGGTCGAGCAGTAGGCTTATCAAAGGAGTAGTGTTAAGCATTTGTTGTACATACACAGGCAATAAATGAGGAAGACACACTCGGAGACAATTCCAGGCCAATAGGTTTTTGTATAGAAAAATATATTTTCTTAGTTTATTTTAAGAACCACAGGTTCAAGATTTACAAGTAATACTTTAAATGAAAGGTACTTCACTTAGGAACTTTGAATTGGCAAAATAGCATATACAGTTTTCACATAAATGACATATAACTATTTTAAAACTAGACAGTGCAATTTTCACAGTTCCTAGGGGAGGTAAGTAATTGTTAGTTCTTGCAGGTAAGTAAACCACCTACGGGGTTCACGTTTGGGTCCAAGGTAGCCCACCGTTGGGGGTTCAGAGCAACCCCAAAGTTACCACACCAGCAGCTCAGGGCCGGTCAGGTGCAGAGTTCAAAGTGGTGCCCAAAACACATAGGCTTCAATGGAGAAGGGGGTGCCCCGGTTCCAGTCTGCCAGCAGGTAAGTACCCGCGTCTTCGGAGGGCAGACCAGGGGGGTTTTGTAGGGCACCGGGGGGGACACAAGTTAGCACAGAAAGTACACCCTCAGCAGCACGGGGGCGGCTGGGTGCAGTGTGCCAACACACGTCGGGTTTGTCGTTGAAATCAATGGGAGACCAAGGTGTCTCTTCAGCGAAGCAGGCAAGGGGGGGGGGGGCTCCTCGGGGTAGCCACCACCTGGGCAAGGGAGAGGGCCTCCTGGGGGTCACTCGTGCACTGGAGTTCCGATCTTTCAGGTCCTGGGGGCTGCGGGTGCAGGGTCTTTGCCAGGCGTCCAGATCTGGGAATCAGGCAGTTGCGGTCAGGGGGAGCCTCTGGATTCCCTCTGCAGGCATCGCTGTGGGGCTCAGGGGGGACAACTTTGGTTACTCACAGTCTCGGAGTCGCCGGGGAGTCCTCCCTGAAGTGTTGTTTCTCCACAAGTCGAGCCGGGGGCATCGGTTGCAGAGTTGCAAGTCTCACGCTTCTGGCGGGAAATGCAGTTGTCTTTAAGTTGCTTCTTTGGAAACAAAGTTGCAGTCTTGGGTGAACAGGGCTGCTGTTCTCGGGAGTTTCTTGGTCCTTTTGGAGCAGGGCAGTCCTCTGAGGATTCAGAGGTCGCTGGTCCTGGGGAAAGCGTCGCTGGAGCAGTTTCTTCAGAAGGGGGGAGACAGGCCGGTAGAGCTGGGGCCAAAGCAGTTGGTGTCTCTGTCTTCTCTGCAGGGTTTTTCAGCTCAGCAGTCCTCTTCTTCTTAGGTTGCAGGAATCTGAGTTCCTAGGTTCTGGGGAGCCCTTAAATACTAAATTTAAGGGCGTGTTTAGGTCTGTGGGGTTAGTAGCCAATGGGTACTAGCCCTGAGGGTGGGTACACCCTCTTTGTGCCTCCTCCCAAGGGGAGGGGGTCACATTCCTGTCCCTATTGGGGGAATCCTCCGTCTGCAAGATGGAGGATTTCTAAAAGTTAGTCACACCTCAGCTCAGGACACCTTAGGGGCTGTCCTGACTGGCCAGTGACGACTCCTTGTTTTTCTCATTATCTCCTCTGACCTTGCCGCCAAAAGTGGGGCCGTGGCTGGAGGGGGCGGGCAACTCCACTAGCTGGAATGCCCTGTGGTGCTGTAACAAAGGGGGTGAGACTTTGAGGCTCACCGCCAGGTGTTACAGCTCCTGCAAGGGGGAGGTGATAAGCACCTCCACCCAGTGCAGGCTTTGTTACTAGCCACAGAGTGACAAAGGCACTCTCCCCATGTGGCCAGCAACATGTCTCGAGTGTGGCAGGCTGCTAAAACCAGTCAGCCTACACGGGTAGTTGGTTAAGGTTTCAGGGGGCACCTCTAAGGTGCCCTCTGGGGTGTATGTTACAATAAAATGTACACAGGCATCAGTGTGCATTTATTGTGCTGAGACGTTTGATACCAAACTTCCCAGTTTTCAGTGTAGCCATTATGGTGCTGTGGAGTTCGTGTTTGACAGACTCCCAGACCATATACTCTTATGGCTACACTGCACTTACAATGTCTAAGGTTTTGCTTAGACACTGTAGGGGCACAGTGCTCATGCACTGGTGCCCTCACCTATGGTATAGTGCACCCTGCCTTAGGGCTGTAAGGCCTGCTAGAGGGGTGACTTATCTATACTGCATAGGCAGTGTGAGGTTGGCATGGCACCCTGAGGGGAGTGCCATGTCGACTTACTCGTTTTGTCCTCACCAACACACACAAGCTGGCAAGCAGTGTGTCTGTGCTGAGTGAGGGGTCCCCAGGGTGGCATAAGATATGCTGCAGCCCTTAGAGATCTTTTCTGGCATCAGGGCCCTTGGTACCAGGTGTACCAGTTACAAGGGACTTACCTGGATGCCAGGGTGTGCCAATTGTGTAAACAAAAGTACAGGTTAGGGAAAGAACACTGGTGCTGGGGCCTGGTTAGCAGGCCTCAGCACACTTTCAAATCAAAACATCGCATCAGCAAAGACAAAAAGTCAGGGGGTAACCATACCAAGGAGGCATTTCCTTACAATAGGGGAGTGACCACTCCCCTGTCCATCACCACCCTAGGGGTGGTGCCCACAGCTTCTCCGGGTGACCATTTGATTCTGCCTTCTTGAAACCAAGATGTGTGGTAGCCCCTGTAAGCATTTGAGTGGCCTAGTCAGGCAGTTGATGTCACAGACTCTTCATGATAGGTGGTCACCTTACTGGGTGACCTAACCCCCTTTTAGGGCTATTTAGGGACTCCCTTGAGGGTAGGTCCCCAGATTTGACGTGCAAGATTGCACCAGGACTCCTCTGCATTGTTTACTTCATCCTCTGGCCACTGGAACTGCAACTGGACTCTTCAGGAACCGACAAGCTGCAACTCTGGCGACAACTTCGCTTTACAACATTTTCTCAGGCTCCTTCCAGCAGCTGCAACATTTCCCCGGCTGTCCATCCTCTGAGGTCAGCGAGACTTCAGCCTGCACCAAGAAGTAAGAAGGAATCTCCCTTGGAGTGAAGGAGTCACTCCCCTGCATCTGCAGGCACCAACTGCAACAACGACTGGCTGTGTGGATTTGCTGTCCTCTGGAACTGCGTGGATCCTGCATAACAGGTGGTGGTCTGGAGTGGTCCCCTTGGTCCTCTCTGCCAGCTGTCCAACTTGGGAGACAGTGAAACCCTTGCCTCTCCTTGAGGGACAATACCCCTGTGCACTGCAACTCTTGCAGCTACCAAGAATTGTTAGCTCCTGCTCCAAGAGATCTGCAGGCTACGTGTAGCCTCAGCCCCCAGAACATCATCCTGCCAAGCAAAATATCCTCTCTGCTGCTCCGGCGACTCCCCTTCAGGTGTGCTGACTGAGCCTCACTGCGATTTGCTGTGCCTGCTGCCAGTGGGTTGCCTGTGGGGCCTCAGACTGCTTCTGTTGGCCCTCCCAACTGCTGAGGGTCCCCTCAGACTCCCCTCCCTGGGTCAAGTTCCCTGGGCCTTGCTGGTCCTCTTCAGCCTTGCAACTCTTCTTTTGCTCCTCTTGCATGTGCCAAGGCTTATTGGTGGTTTTCTTGCAGCACTGACCTTCTGTGACCTGACAACTGATGTGCAACACCACCTGCACTGCTCCAGGGACTCCTCTTCAGCTCCTGGGCTCCACAGCTGATCATCTTACCTCGTTGGCCTGGTTCTGCATCCACTGAAGGGTGGGTAGTAGCCCCTGCCCCCACTGGACACTCCATTGTGGACTGGACTCTGTCCCCTTCCTTTGCAGGTCCTCTTCTACCGGAATCCACCTTTGGTTTCTTCCCGTCTGGTTCTGCACGTGCATAGTGTGTACTCTTCTCCAGTTGGGGTGACTGCCAAATAGTAATCTAGTGTTGTTACTATAGTAAAGTACCTTTTTAGTTTAGTAACACTGTATGGTTCTTTCATGTGTGATGAGTGGTGTGTGTCTATAGTAGTATTGCATGAGTATAGGTAAATGCCACTGTTGGCATGGTTACCCCCTACGTTTTGCCTAGTGTTGATGTCAACTTTGATTATAAGTGTGCTGGGACCATGCTAACCAGGCCCCAGCACCAGTGTTCTTTCCCTAAAAATGTACCTTTGTTCCCACAATTGGCGCAGCCCTGGCACACAGTTAAGTCCCTGGTAAAAGGTACCCATTGTACCAAGGGCCCTGTGGCAAGGGAAGGTCTCGAAGGGCTGCAGCATGTATTATGCCACCCTGGGGAGCCCTCACTCAGCCCATGCACATTGCCTTGTAGCTTGGGTGTGCTGTTTAGGAGAAAAAGACAGTCGACATGGCACCTCTCTCAGGGTGCCATGCCCAAAAACCACTGCCTGTGGCATAGCTAAGTCACAAAAGGCAGGGTGCACTATACCACAGGTGAGGGCATCGTTGCATGAGCAATATGCCCCTACAATGTCTAAATCCATTCTTAGACATTGTAAGTGCAGGGTAGCCATAAAGAGTGTATGGTCTGTGAGTTTCATTACGAACTCTACAGCACCATAATGGCTTCACTGAATACTGGGAAGTTTGGTATCTAACTTCTCAGCACAATAAACCCACACTGATGCCAGTGTGGGATCCATTGAAAAATGCGCACAGAGGGCATCTTAGAGATGCCCCCTGTATGTTTGCCCAACTGCCACTTTCAGGCGAGTTTCTGACCACATGGGGTGAGTGTCTTGTGCACTCTGTGGCCAGGAACAAAAGCCTATCCTGGGTGGAGGTGCTTCACACCTTTCCCTGCAGGAATTGTAACACCTGGCTTTGAGCCTCAAAGGCTCAAGCCTCAGATTATAGTGCCCCAGGGCACTCCAGCTAGTGCAGATGATGTGGCTACTTACCCGCAAACAGACCATAACTGGAGTACCACCTGTCTCCATAGGGGCCCACATTATTTTGGCTCTTGTTTGACCTCTGCACCTAACCAGCCCCATGCTGCTGGGTGCTTGGGGTCATCTTGAACCCACAATAATGGGCTACCTATGCCCCAGAGACTAAACCTGTAAGTTTGTTACCTACCTCAGAAACTGTGCTTTACTTACCTCCCCCAGGAACTGTTGAAAGTTGCCCTAAGTGTCCACTTTTAAAATAACTTTTTGCCATTTTAAAGAAAACTGTATGCATTGTCGATTTGATTCAAAGTCCTGAACTTACCTTTGCAAAGTACCTTCCTTTAAGGTACTTACCTGCAAACTGAATCTTGTGGTTCTAGAAATAAAATGAACAAAATATATTTTTCTGTAAAATCCTATTGGTCTGGAGTTAAGTCGTTGAGTGTGTTTCTTCTACTGCTCGTGTGTGTACAACAAATGCTTAACACTACCCTTTGATAAGCCTAACTGCTCGACTACACTACCACAAATAGAGCATTAGTATTACCTATGTTTGCCTCTATCGAGCCTTGGGGGAACCCCAGGACTCTGTGCACACTGTATCTCATTTTGATATTGTATATTCAGAGCCAGAGTCCTACAATGAGCTTTAAATGTCTCCTAGATAAGTCTTGGCTGCTCATCCACAGCTACCTCTAGAGAGCCCTGGCTTCCTAGACACTACCTACACTTCACTAATAGAGGATACCTGGACCTGGTATAAGGTGACAACACCATAGGTGTCCACCACGCACCAGACCAACTTCCTACTGCATGCAGCAGAGGAAATGCAAGCTGGCCATACGCCTGGTTACCTTGCATGGCACATTCACATAACAGACTGGGCTCATGGAGTGTGTAGGGAACATCAGTGTGAAAGTGAATGCTTTGTTGCCTCCAACTGTAGGACCACATTTGGGAACAGTACCCTGAAGCCAACTAGGTGATCTTGTCCACACAAGGATATGCATATATGGATCTATTTGTCATGGCCCAGAACAGGAAATCTCCCCAGTTCCTTCTGAAACATGCCCTAGGGAATGTTTTCAGGGTCATCTTGCCTTATGGCCATATATTCACAGTTTCACCAACTCTGCTTCTGGCGAGGGTTCAGCATAAAGTTCAAGGGGATAGATTAAAGGTATTTCTAATCTCCTCAGATTGAGTGAGGAGGATCTGGCATGCCCAGATAGTGGAATTTCGTCTTTGGCTACATCAGGATACAGGATAAGAATGGCTCTAGCAGCAGGGCAGTCAGATCCTCAGCCCAGTCTTTAAATGATGCACCTGCATACGTGGAGATAGAGTGGTGCCCTTTAGCGTCCATTTGCCTGCCCGCTGAGATTGCAAAAGTCATTTTGGCTGCAGGTGAACCCACTACTAAATCAATTTTATTTGGTTGCTGGAAGAAATTTGTTCAGTGCTGTGAGTCCAAAGGAATGAATTATTTTCAGTCCCGCCTTTCTGACTTCCCGTAGTTCTCTCCGTCCCTTGGCAATGGAGACAGTTAAATCCTTTTTTTGTTGTCCAGTGCACTGTCATGTGCCACTTCATCCAGCTGTCCTTGTTAGATCACTACCAGCGTGTTTTCTAAAAGGTCTACTTTACTTTATTTCCCCCCACTCCGCTCAATGTGCTCAAGTTGAACTTGAATCTTATGTTGACTTTGTTCATGGCGTCCCGATATGAGCAGTTGCTCAGGTACTCAGTTCAACTTAGCACTGCATTTTTGGTGGCTAGAACTTAAGCCTATAGGCCCTCTAGGTTTGTCCATCTTTCACCATTTTCTGCCCCCATAAGCTGGTTCTTCATACCTGCCCATCTTTACTACCCCAGGTGGCATCTTCCTTTCACTTGGGCCAATCTGTTCACCCTTCCATTCTTTTTTCCTCCTCCTAGTTATACTAGAGAGGAGGAGCTATGAGGCTATACCTGAGGTGACATGTTTCTTAGCACATCAGCTTCATTTGAGATGAGTTGATTATCAGCTTTTTGTATGATTTGCAGGAGCAGCCAAAAATAACAGTGGTGTCTGAACACAATTTTTCTCAATAGATCATTAGTTTTATCAATATGTGCTATGCCTTAACCAAAAAAGATCACATTCTGCTATCCCATAGGTGCTTCCACTGCTCTTGTTGGAGGTGGTCCGATGGCTGATACCTCCTGGCTGCCACATGCTCATCCTTACATACTTTAGCCATTGATAATTACTATAGCCTCAACACATGTTAAGTGATTTATTTGTTGCAGCCATTGATACTTTCTTGGTTCCTCTCCATATGCTTTGACCAGTTTTGGAAAAAGTATCATGACCTGACGTCAGTGTGCAGATTGGCCCTAATAGAGATTCTTATTACAGCCTGTAGACGTATTCAAGACCAACAGTGCATGGTATGATTTGTGGGTGATGGAGAGCAATTGTTGGGGAAAGGTTTTCAAGAGAAGTCTTCACCTGGTCAGATATTCTTAAGGTGTGGATTGTACTCCGAGTTTATGTATTTACCTTGTAATATTGTTATTACAATGAACAACTCTCTTCTAGCTCTTTAGTTCTGTTTTCTTGAATCCTTCTTTTCTCCCAAGCTAAATAGAGATAATGATTTCTTCTATACCAAGCTGAATTATTTCAAATTAAAATGCTTACTATGTCTTTTCCAAATGTGTTTTAAGTTGCACTGATTGTCTAAGCTTATCCCTGAGAATTTCTAAAAACATTTTCACTTTTTATTTTTTCACTCTTCATCCTAAGGCTATGGACGATTTGCAGGTCCGATGTGCTGCAACAGATATATTTTCTTATCTGGTAGAATTTAGTCCATCAATGGTCAGAGACTTTGTCATGCAAGAAGCCCAACAAAGTGATGATGTAAGTATCATTTGCACTGTTTTGTTTATATATTCAAACTCCTCCTCCTTCTCTTTCATTAGATATATTTATATATATATATATATATATGTATATATATATATGTTCGATGGCATCTGTCGCTGTAGATACGCATGTTTTGCAATAGCTCGCCATCTGGTGTTGGGCCGGAGTGTTACAAGTTGTTTTTCTTCGAAGAAGTCTTTCAAGTCACGGGACCGAGTGACTCCTCCTTTTGTCTCCATTGCGCATGGGCGTCGACTCCATCTTCGATTGTTTTTTTTTTTCCGCCATCGGGTTCGGACGTGTTCCTGTCGCTCCGCGTTTCGGAACGGAAAAATTGCTAATTTCAGAAGATTTTCGTCGGTATTGTTGCGTTCGGGGTCGGCGTAGTTGGATTCAACACCGCGTCTAAGATCGAAGAGCTCCGGTGCCCTTCGGGGTAATTTTTTCGATCCCCCGTCGGGGCCTGGTCGGCCCGACCGCGTGCAGAAGAACGCCGATGGAACGGACCCCGTTCCGTTTCTGTCCCAAATGCCACAATAAATACCCCTATACAGACCAACACTTGGTCTGCAACCTGTGCCTGTCACCTGAGCACAGCGAAGACACCTGCGAGGCCTGTCGTGCGTTCCGGTCCCGAAAAACTCTCCGAGACCGTCGAGGCAGAAGACTTCAGATGGCGTCCGCGCCGACAGCCCACCGGGAGTTCGAGGAACAAGAAGAGGAGGGATCCTTTTCGATCCAAGAATCGGACTCCGAAGGATTCGACGATACACAAACCGTGAGTAGGACGTCGAAAACCACTCAAAAGAAGATTTACAAGGCCCAGGGGACGCCACTGCCATCAGGCCATGGCTCGACCCATAAATTCGGTGACCGACCGTCGGCACCGAAAAAGGCCCAAACAGTGCCGAGATCGTCCGACTCCGGTCGAGACACCGGCACGCAGCCTTCTCGGGACCGAGAAAGTGCTGGAGACAAGCATCGACACCGAGATACCGGTGTAGACACGGCTCGACGCCGAGACAGCGGCACCGAAGAAGATCGACGCCGAGAGGTTTCGGCCCCGAAAAAGAAAAAAGTCACCTCGGAGCCTAAAAAAGATGCAGACAGGGTTTCGGTGCCGAAACAAACTGCAACCGACCCAGTTTCAGGCTCTTATACAGAAGAGCACTCGCTAACCTCCCAAATGCAAAAGCATAGGTTTGAGGAAGAACTACACTCAACGGATGTAGACCATACGCAAAAGCGTATTTTCATACAGCAGGGGACAGGAAAAATAAGCACCCTTCCCCCTATTAGAAGAAAGTGAAGATTGGAGTTCCAAACTGAACAAACACCACAAACAAAAATGGTGAAAAAAGTTACCCCACCACCCTCTCCTCCACCTGTGATTAACGTCTCACCAGCACAAACTCCATCACATTCCCCAGCTCACACCACCATGAGCCAGGGTAACCAAGATCAAGACGCATGGGACTTATACGACGCCCCAGTGTCAGATAACAGTCCGGAGGCATACCCTACGAAGCCATCTCCACCAGAGGACAGCACTGCGTATTCTCAAGTGGTGGCTAGAGCAGCACAATTTCACAATGTAAGCCTCCACTCAGAACAGGTCGAGGATGACTTTTTATTCAACACACTCTCCTCCACCCACAGCTCCTACCAAAGCCTGCCTATGCTCCCTGGTATGCTCCGGCACCCAAAAGAAATCTTTAAGGAGCCGGTCAAAAGTAGGGCAATCACACCAAGAGTGGAAAAAAAGTATAAGGCGCCTCCTACAGACCCGGCTTTCATCACTACACAGCTGCCACCAGACTCTGTCGTTGTAGGAGCAGCTAGGAAAAGGGCCAACTCCCACACATCTGGAGATGCACCACCCCCAGATAAAGAAAGCCGCAAGTTCGATGCAGCTGGTAAGAGTCGCAGCACAAGCTGCAAACCAGTGGCGCATCGCTAACTCCCAGGCACTACTTGCGCGCTATGACAGAGCCCATTGGGATGAGATGCAACATCTCATTGACCATCTGCCCAAGGACCTACAAAATGGGGCAAAACAAGTGGTTGAGGAGGGACAGACCATTTCCAACAACCAAATCCGCTCCTCCATGGACGCTGCAGATACAGCTGCACGGACAATTAATACATCTGTAACTATCATAAGGCATGCATGGCTCCGAACGTCTGGATTTAAACCAGAGATTCAGCAAGCAGTTCTCAATATGCCTTTTAACGAAAAAGAACTGTTCGGTCCAGAAGTGGACACAGCGATTGAGAAACTAAAAAAAGACACGGACACTGCTAAAGCCATGGGCGCACTCTACTCCCCGCAGAGCAGAGGGAATTACAGCACATTCCATAAAACACCCTTTAGAGGGGGGTTTCGGGGTCAAAGCACACAAGCCAGCATCTCACAGGCAACACCGTCCAGTTACCAGGGACAGTACAGAGGAGGTTTTCGGGGACAATATAGAGGAGGGCAATTCCCTAGGAATAGAGGAAAATTTCAAAGCCCCAAAACCCCTACTACTAAGCAGTGACTCACATGTCACTCACCCCCTCCACACAACACCAGTGGGGGGAAGAATAAGTCATTATTACAAAGCATGGGAGGAAATCACTACAGACACTTGGGTTCTAGCAATTATCCAACATGGTTATTGCATAGAATTTCTACAATTCCCTCCAAACATACCACCAAAAGCACAAAATTTGACAAAACATCATTCCAATCTCCTGGAGATAGAAGTGCAGGCACTATTGCAAAAGAATGCAATCAAATTAGTGCCAAACACACAAATAAACACAGGAGTTTACTCACTGTACTTTCTGATACCAAAGAAGGACAAAACGCTGAGACCAATCCTAGACCTCAGAATAGTGAACACATTCATCAAATCAGACCACTTTCACATGGTCACACTACAAGAAGTATTACCATTGCTAAAACTACACGACTACATGTCAACTTTAGACCTCAAGGACGCGTATTTCCATATACCAATACGCCCATCGCACAGGAAATACCTAAGGTTTGTATTCAAAGGAATACCTTACCAATTCAAGGTACTGCCTTTCGGATTAACAACCGCACCAAGAGTCTTTACCAAATGTCTAGCGGTAGTCGCTGCACACATCAGAAGGCAGCAAATACATGTGTTCCCATATCTAGACGACTGGCTAATCAAGGCCCATTCATTAATAGAGTGCTCAAATCACACAAATCAGATCATACAAACCCTCTTCAAACTAGGGTTCACCGTCAACTTCACGAAATCCAACATTCTGCTGTGCAAGGTACAACAATACCTAGGAGCCATAATAGACACAACAAAAGGAGTAGCCACTCCAAGTCCCCAAAGAATTCAAAATGTCAACACCATCATACAACGCATGTATCCAACACAAAAGATACAAGCAAAGATGATATTACAACTCCTAGGCATGATGTCTTCATGCATAGCCATTGTCCCAAACGCAAGACTGCACATGAGGCCCTTACAACAGTGCCTAGCATCACAGTGGTCTCAAGCACAGGGTCATCTTCTAGATCTGGTGTTAATAGACCGCCAAACTTACCTCTCGCTTCTGTGGTGGAACAACATAAATTTAAACAAGGGGCGGCCTTTCCAAGACCCAGTGCCACAATACGTAATAACAGATGCTTCCATGACAGGGTGGGGCGCACACCTCGATCAACACAGCATCCAAGGACAATGGAACGTACATCAAACAAAACTGCATATAAATCACCTAGAACTACTAGCAGTTTTTCAAGCACTAAAAGCTTTCCAACCAATAATAGTTCACAAATACATTCTCGTCAAGACAGACAACATGACAACAATGTATTATCTAAACAAGCAAGGGGGGACACACTCCACGCAGTTAAGCCTGCTAGCACAAAAAAATTGGCGTTGGGCAATTCACAACCAAATTCGCCTAATAGCACAATTTATACCAGGGATCCAAAATCAACTCGCAGACAACCTCTCTCAAGATCACCAACAGGTCCACGAATGGGAAATTCACCCCCAAATTCTGAACACCTATTTCAAACTCTGGGGAACACCTCAAATAGACTTGTTTGCGACGAAGGAGAACGCAAAATGCCAAAACTTCGCATCCAGATACCCACACAAACAGTCCCTAGGCAATGCCCTATGGATGAACTGGTCAGGGATATTTGCTTACGCTTTTCCTCCTCTCCCTCTCCTTCCTTACCTGGTAAACAAACTCAGTCAAAACAAACTCAAACTCATATTGATAGCACCAACTTGGGCAAGGCAACCCTGGTACACAACGCTGCTAGACCTATCAGTAGTACCCTACATCAAATTGCCCAACAGGCCAGATCTGTTGACACAACACAACCAAAAGATCAGACACCCAGATCCAGCATCGCTGAATCTAGCAATCTGGCTCCTGAGATCCTAGAATTCGGGCACTTACAACTTACCCAAGAATGTATGGAAGTCATAAAGCAAGCCAGAAGGCCATCCACCAGGCACTGCTATGCAAGTAAATGGAAGAGGTTTGTTTGCTACTGCCATATTAATCAAATACAACCTTTACACACAACTCCAGAACATGTAGTGGGCTACTTGCTTCACTTACAAAAATCTAACCTGGCTTTCTCTTCCATTAAAATACACCTTGCAGCAATATCTGCATACCTGCAGACTACCTATTCAACTTCCCTATATAAGATACCAGTCATTAAAGCATTCATGGAGGGCCTTAGGAGAATTATACCACCAAGAACACCACCTGTTCCTTCATGGAACCTAAATGTTGTCCTAACTAGACTTATGGGTCCACCTTTTGAACCCATGCACTCCTGCGAAATACAGTTCCTAACCTGGAAGGTTGCATTTCTCATCGCCATTACTTCCCTAAGAAGAGTAAGCGAGATTCAGGCGTTTACAATACAAGAACCTTTTATACAACTACACAAGAATAAGGTTGTCCTAAGGACTAATCCTAAATTTTTGCCAAGTTATTTCACCGTTCCATCTAAATCAAACAGTGGAACTTCCAGTGTTCTTTCCACAGCCAGATACCGTAGCTGAAAGGGCACTACATACATTAGATGTCAAAAGAGCATTAATGTATTACATTGACAGAACAAAGAACATCAGAAAGACTAAACAACTATTTATTGCATTTCAAAAACCTCATGCAGGAAACCCAATATCAAAACAAGGTATAGCCAGATGGATAGTTAAATGCATCCAAATCTGCTACCTTAAAGCTAAACGACAGCTGCCCATTACACCAAGGGCACACTCAACCAGAAAGAAGGGTGCTACCATGGCCTTTCTAGGAAACATCCCAATGCAAGAAATATGTAAGGCAGCCACATGGTCTACGCCTCACACATTCACCAAGCACTACTGTGTAGATGTGTTATCCGCACAACAAGCCACAGTAGGTCAAGCCGTATTAAGAACATTATTTCAAACTACTTCCACTCCTACAGGCTGAGCCACCGCTTTTGGGGAGATAACTGCTTACTAGTCTATGCAAAACATGCGTATCTACAGCGACAGATGCCATCGAACTGAAAATGTCACTTACCCAGTGTACATCTGTTCGTGGCATCAGTCGCTGTAGATTCGCATGTGCCCACCCGCCTCCCCGGGAGCCTGTAGCAGTTTGGAAGTTACCTTCAACTATTTGTATATGTATCATCTCAACCTTAAATAGGTACATACTTAGTCACTCCATTGCATGGGCACTATTACTACAATTCAACTCCTACCTCACCCTCTGCGGGGAAAAACAATTGAAGATGGAGTCGACGCCCATGCGCAATGGAGACAAAAGGAGGAGTCACTCGGTCCCGTGACTCGAAAGACTTCTTCGAAGAAAAACAACTTGTAACACTCCGGCCCAACACCAGATGGCGAGCTATTGCAAAACATGCGAATCTACAGCGACTGATGCCACGAACAGATGTACACTGGGTAAGTGACATTTTCAATATGACAGACTATCTTGGTGTACATGTGTAAGGAAATGCCTCCTTGGCATGGTTGCCCCCTGACTTTTTGCCTTTGCTGATGCTATGTTTACAATTGAAAGTGTGCTGAGGCCTGCTAACCAGGCCCCAGCACCAGTGTTCTTTCCCTAACCTGTACTTTTGTATCCACAATTGGCAGACCCTGGCATCCAGATAAGTCCCTTGTAACTGGTACCTCTAGTACCAAGGGCCCTGATGCCAAGGAAGGTCTCTAAGGGCTGCAGCATGTCTTATGCCACCCTGGAGACCTCTCACTCAGCACAGACACACTGCTTACCAGCTTGTGTGTGCTAGTGAGGACAAAACGAGTAAGTCGACATGGCACTCCCCTCAGGGTGCCATGCCAGCCTCTCACTGCCTAGGCAGTATAGGTAAGACACCCCTCTAGCAGGCCTTACAGCCCTAAGGCAGGGTGCACTATACCATAGGTGAGGGTACCAGTGCATGAGCATGGTACCCCTACAGTGTCTAAGCAAAACCTTAGACATTGTAAGTGCAGGGTAGCCATAAGAGTATATGGTCTGGGAGTCTGTCAAACACGAACTCCACAGCACCATAATGGCTACACTGAAAACTGGGAAGTTTGGTATCAAACTTCTCAGCACAATAAATGCACACTGATGCCAGTGTACATTTTATTGTAAAATACACCCCAGAGGGCACCTTAGAGGTGCCCCCTGAACCTTAACCGACTATCTGTGTAGGCTGACTAGTTTTAGCAGCCTGCCACAAACCGAGACATGTTGCTGGCCCCATGGGGAGAGTGCCTTTGTCACTCTGAGGCCAGTAACAAAGCCTGCACTGGGTGGAGATGCTAACACCTCTCCCAGGCAGGAATTGTCACACCTGGCGGTGAGCCTCAAAGGCTCACCTCCTTTGTGCCAACCCAGCAGGACACTCCAGCTAGTGGAGTTGCCCGCCCCCTCCGGCCAGGCCCCACTTTTGGCGGCAAGGCCGGAGAAAATAATGAGAATAACAAGGAGGAGTCACTGGCCAGTCAGGACAGCCCCTAAGGTGTCCTGAGCTGAGGTGACTCTAACTTTTAGAAATCCTCCATCTTGCAGATGGAGGATTCCCCCAATAGGGTTAGGATTGTGACCCCCTCCCCTTGGGAGGAGGCACAAAGAGGGTGTACCCACCCTCAGGGCTAGTAGCCATTGGCTACTAACCCCCCAGACCTAAACACGCCCTTAAATTTAGTATTTAAGGGCTACCCTGAACCCTAGAAAATTAGATTCCTGCAACAAGAAGAAGGACTGCCCAGCTGAAAACCCCTGCAGCGGAAGACCAGAAGACGACAACTGCCTTGGCTCCAGAAACTCACCGGCCTGTCTCCTGCCTTCCAAAGATCCTGCTCCAGCGACGCCTTCCGAAGGGACCAGCGACCTCGACATCCTCTGAGGACTGCCCCTGCTTCGAAAAGACAAGAAACTCCCGAGGACAGCGGACCTGCTCCAAGAAAAGCTGCAACTTTGTTTCCAGCAGCTTTAAAGAACCCTGCCAGCTCCCCGCAAGAAGCGTGAGACTTGCAACACTGCACCCGGCGACCCCGACTCGGCTGGTGGAGACCCGACACCTCAGGAGGGACCCCAGGACTACTCTGATACTGTGAGTACCAAAACCTGTCCCCCCTGAGCCCCCACAGCGCCGCCTGCAGAGGGAATCCCGAGGCTTCCCCTGACCGCGACTCTTTGAACCTAAAGTCCCGACGCCTGGGAGAGACCCTGCACCCGCAGCCCCCAGGACCTGAAGGACCGGACTTTCACTGGAGAAGTGACCCCCAGGAGTCCCTCTCCCTTGCCCAAGAGGAGGTTTCCCCGAGGAATCCCCCCCTTGCCTGCCTGCAGCGCTGAAGAGATCCCGAGATCTCTCATAGACTAACATTGCGAACCCGACGCTTGTTTCTGCACTGCACCCGGCCGCCCCCGCGCCGCTGAGGGTGAAATTTCTGTGTGGGCTTGTGTCCCCCCCGGTGCCCTACAAAACCCCCCTGGTCTGCCCTCCGAAGACGCGGGTACTTACCTGCAAGCAGACCGGAACCGGGGCACCCCCTTCTCTCCATTCTAGCCTATGTGTTTTGGGCACCACTTTGAACTCTGCACCTGACCGGCCCTGAGCTGCTGGTGTGGTGACTTTGGGGTTGCTCTGAACCCCCAACGGTGGGCTACCTTGGACCAAGAACTGAACCCTGTAAGTGTCTTACTTACCTGGTAAAACTAATCAAAACTTACCTCCCCTAGGAACTGTGAAAATTGCACTAAGTGTCCACTTTTAAAACAGCTATTTGTCAATAACTTGAAAAGTATACATGCAATTTTGATGATTTGAAGTTCCTAAAGTACTTACCTGCAATACCTTTCGAATGAGATATTACATGTAGAATTTGAACCTGTGGTTCTTAAAATAAACTAAGAAAAGATATTTTTCTATATAAAAACCTATTGGCTGGATTTATCTCTGAGTGTGTGTACCTCATTTATTGTCTATGTGTATGTACAACAAATGCTTAACACTACTCCTTGGATAAGCCTACTGCTCGACCACACTACCACAAAATAGAGCATTAGTATTATCTATTTTTACCACTATTTTACCTCTAAGGGGAACCCTTGGACTCTGTGCATGCTATTCCTTACTTTGAAATAGCACATACAGAGCCAACTTCCTACATTGGTGGATCAGCGGTGGGGTACAAGACTTTGCATTTGCTGGACTACTCAGCCAATACCTGATCACACGACAAATTCCAAAATTGTCATTAGAAATTGATTTTTGCAATTTGAAAAGTTTTCTAAATTCTTAAAAGACCTGCTAGGGCCTTGTGTTAGATCCTGTTTAGCATTTCTTTTAGAGTTTAAAAGTTTGTAAAAGTTTGAATTAGATTCTAGAACCAGTTTTAGTTTCTTAAAAAGTATTCCAACTTTTAGAAGCATAATGTCTAGCACAGATGTGAATGTGGTGGAACTCGACACCACACCTTACCTCCATCTACAGATGAGAGAGCTAAGGTCACTCTGTAAACTAAAGAAAATAGCAATGGGCCCCAAACCTACCAAAGTACAGCTCCAGGAGCTTTTGGCAGAGTTTGAAAAGGCCAACCCCTCTGAGGATGGCAACTCAGAGGATGAAGATAGTGACTTGGAGGGAAATTCCCCCCCTCCAGTCCTACTTAGGGAGAGCAGGGCTTCTCAAGCCCTGACTCCACAAATAATAGTCAGGGATGCTGGTTCCCTCACAGGAGGGACCAACAACTCTGAAATCACTGAGGATAACTCCAGTGAAGAGGACATCCAGTTAGCCAGGATGGCCAAAAGGTTGGCTTTGGAAAGACAGATCCTAGCCATAGAGAGGGAAAGACAAGAGATGGGCCTAGGACCCATCAATGGTGGCAGCAACATAAATAGGGTCAGAGATTCTCCTGACATGTTGAAAATCCCTAAAGGGATTGTAACTAAATATGAAGATGGTGATGACATCACCAAATGGTTCACAGCTTTTGAGAGGGCTTGTGTAACCAGAAAAGTGAACAGATCTCACTGGGGTGCTCTCCTTTGGGAAATGTTCACAGGAAAGTGTAGGGATAGACTCCTCACACTCTCTGGACAAGATGCAGAATCTTATGACCTCATGAAGGGTACCCTGATTGAGGGCTTTGGATTCTCCACTGAGGAGTACAGGATTAGGTTCAGGGGGGCTCAAAAATCCTCGAGCCAGACCTGGGTTGACTTTGTTGACTACTCAGTGAAAACACTAGATGGTTGGATTCAAGGCAGTGGTGTAAGTAATTATGATGGGCTGTACAATTTATTTGTGAAAGAACACCTGTTAAGTAATTGTTTCAATGATAAACTGCATCAGCATCTGGTAGACCTAGGACCAATTTCTCCCCAAGAATTGGGAAAGAAGGCGGACCATTGGGTCAAGACAAGGGTGTCCAAGACTTCAACAGGGGGTGACCAAAAGAAAGGGGTCACAAAGACTCCCCAGGGGAAGGGTGATGAGACAACCAAAACTAAAAATAGTAAAGAGTCTTCTACAGGCCCCCAAAAACCTGCACAGGAGGGTGGGCCCAGAGCCTCTTCACAGAACAATGGGTACAAGGGTAAAAACTTTGATCCCAAAAAGGCCTGGTGTCATAGCTGTAAACAGCATGGACACCAAACTGGAGACAAGGCCTGTCCCAAGAAAGGTTCCACTCCAAACTCCCATCCAGGTAACACTGGTATGGCTAGTCTCCAAGTGGGATCAACAGTGTGCCCAGAGCAAATCAGGGTCCACACTGAAGCTACTCTAGTTTCTGAGGGTGGGGTGGATTTAGCCACACTAGCTGTCTGGCCGCCTAACATGCAAAAATACAGACAGCAACTCTTAATTAATGGGACTAGAATAGAGGGCCTGAGGGATACAGGTGCCAGTGTCACCATGGTGACAGAGAAACTGGTTTCCCCTGGCCAATACCTGACTGGAAAAACTTACACAGTCACCAACGCTGACAATCAGAGAAAAGTACATCCCATGGCAATGGTTACTTTAGAATGGGGAGGGGTCAATGGCCTGAAACAGGTGGTGGTCTCCTCAAATATCCCAGTGGACTGTCTGCTTGGAAATGACCTGGAGTCCTCAGCATGGGCTGAGGTAGAGCTAAAAACCCATGCAGCCATGCTGGGTATCCCTGAACTGGTGTGTGTGAAAACAAGAGCACAGTGCAAGGCACAGGGTGAACAAGTAGAGCTGGAGTCTGGAAAAATGGCCCAGCCTACCAAGAGAACAGGAAAGTCAGTTGGGAAACCAACTGCAACTCAGCAAAAGAAAGGGAACCTCTCTTCTCAGGAAGAAGTTCTGCCCTCTGAGGGAACTGAGCCTTTGGAGCTTGAACCTTATCAGGTTGAGCTCTTAGGCCCAGGGGGACCCTCAAGGGAAGAGCTGTGTAAGGGACAAGAAACCTGTCCCTCTCTTGAAGGCCTTAGGCAGCAAGCTGCTGAAGAGTCCAAAGGCAAGAAAAATGGAACGCATAGGGTCTATTGGGAAGGTGGGCTCCTGTACACTGAGGCCAGAGACCCCAAACCTGGTGCCACTAGGAGAGTGGTAGTGCCTCAGCTGTTCAGAGAGTTCATCCTAACATTGGCCCATGACATTCCCCTTGCTGGACATTTGGGACAAACCAAGACGTGGGAGAGGTTAGTCAACCACTTCTACTGGCCCAATATGTCCAACATGGTTAAGGAGTTTTGCCTCTCCTGCCCCACCTGTCAAGCCAGTGGTAAGACAGGTGGGCATCCAAAGGCCCCCCTCATTCCACTTCCAGTGGTGGGGGTGCCCTTTGAAAGAGTGGGTGTGGACATAGTTGGTCCACTGGAACCTCCCACAGCCTCAGGAAATATGTATATCCTGGTAGTAGTGGATCATGCTACCAGGTATCCTGAAGCTATTCCCCTTAGGTCGACTACTGCCCCTGCAGTAGCCAAGGCCCTCATTGGTATCTTTACCAGAGTGGGTTTCCCTAAGGAGGTGGTGTCTGACAGAGGTACCAACTTCATGTCAGCATACCTAAAGCACATGTGGAATGAGTGTGGAGTGACTTATAAATTCACTACACCATACCATCCACAAACTAATGGCTTGGTTGAGAGATTCAACAAGACATTAAAGGGCATGATCATGGGGCTCCCAGAAAAACTCAAAAGGAGATGGGATGTCCTCCTGCCATGTCTGCTTTTCGCTTACAGGGAGGTACCACAGAAGGGAGTAGGGTTCTCACCCTTTGAACTTCTGTTTGGTCATCCTGTAAGGGGACCACTTGCCCTTGTTAAAGAAGGCTGGGAGAGACCTCTCCATGAGCCTAAACAGGACATAGTGGACTATGTACTTGGCCTTCGCTCTAGAATGGCAGAGTACATGGAAAAGGCAACCAAAAACCTTGAGGCCAGCCAACAACTCCAGAAGTTTTGGTATGACCAAAAGGCTGCACTGGTTGAGTTCCAACCAGGGCAGAAAGTCTGGGTTCTGGAGCCTGTGGCTCCCAGGGCACTCCAGGACAAGTGGAGTGGCCCTTACCCAGTACTAGAGAGGAAGAGTCAGGTCACCTACTTGGTGGACCTGGGCACAAGCAGGAGCCCCAAGAGGGTGATCCATGTAAACCGCCTTAAACTCTTCCACGACAGGGCTGATGTCAATCTGTTGATGGTAACAGATGAGGATCAGGAGGCAGAGAGTGAACCTCTCCCTGATCTTCTGTCATCAGACCCAAAAGATGGTACAGTAGATGGAGTGATCTACTCAGACACCCTCTCTGGCCAACAGCAAGCTGATTGTAGGAGAGTCCTACAACAGTTTCCTGAACTCTTCTCCTTAACCCCTGGTCAGACACACCTGTGTACCCATGATGTGGACACAGGAGACAGCATGCCTGTCAAGAACAAAATCTTTAGACAGTCTGACCATGTTAAGGAAAGCATCAAGGTGGAAGTCCACAAGATGCTGGAATTGGGAGTCATTGAGCGCTCTGACAGCCCCTGGGCTAGCCCAGTGGTCTTAGTCCCCAAACCTCACACCACAGATGGAAAGAAAGAGATGAGGTTTTGTGTGGACTACAGAGGGCTCAATTCTGTCACCAAGACAGATGCTCATCCAATTCCGAGAGCTGATGAGCTCATTGATAAATTAGGTGCTGCCAAATTTCTAAGTACCTTTGACTTGACAGCAGGGTACTGGCAAATAAAAATGGCACCTGGAGCAAAAGAAAAGACAGCATTCTCCACACCTGATGGGCATTATCAGTTTACTGTTATGCCCTTTGGTTTAAAGAATGCCCCTGCCACCTTCCAAAGGTTGGTGAATCAAGTCCTAGCTGGCTTGGAGTCCTTTAGCACAGCTTATCTTGATGATATTGCTGTCTTTAGCTCCACCTGGCAGGATCACCTGGTCCACCTGAGGAAGGTTTTGAAGGCTCTGCAATCTGCAGGCCTCTCTATCAAGGCATCCAAATGCCAGATAGGGCAGGGAACTGTGGTTTACTTGGGACACCTTGTAGGTGGAGGCCAAGTTCAGCCACTCCAACCCAAGATCCAGACTATTCTGGACTGGGTAGCTCCAAAAACCCAGACTCAAGTCAGGGCATTCCTTGGCTTGACTGGGTACTACAGGAGGTTTGTGAAGGGATATGGATCCATTGTGACAGCCCTCACTGAGCTCACCTCCAAGAAAATGCCCAAGAAAGTGAACTGGACTGTGGACTGCCAACAGGCCTTTGACACCCTGAAACAGGCAATGTGCTCAGCACCAGTTCTCAAAGCTCCAGATTATTCTAAGCAGTTCATTGTGCAGACTGATGCCTCTGAACATGGGATAGGGGCAGTTTTGTCCCAAACAAACGATGATGGCCTTGACCAGCCTGTTGCTTTCATTAGCAGGAGGTTACTCCCCAGGGAGCAGCGTTGGAGTGCCATTGAGAGGGAGGCCTTTGCTGTGGTTTGGTCCCTGAAGAAGCTGAGACCATACCTCTTTGGGACTCACTTCCTAGTTCAAACTGACCACAGACCTCTCAAATGGCTGATGCAAATGAAAGGTGAAAATCCTAAACTGTTGAGGTGGTCCATCTCCCTACAGGGAATGGACTTTATAGTGGAACACAGACCTGGGACTGCCCATGCCAATGCAGATGGCCTTTCCAGGTTCTTCCACTTAGAAAATGAAGACTCTCTTGGGAAAGGTTAGTCTCATCCTCTTTCGTTTGGGGGGGGGTTGTGTAAGGAAATGCCTCCTTGGCATGGTTGCCCCCTGACTTTTTGCCTTTGCTGATGCTATGTTTACAATTGAAAGTGTGCTGAGGCCTGCTAACCAGGCCCCAGCACCAGTGTTCTTTCCCTAACCTGTACTTTTGTATCCACAATTGGCAGACCCTGGCATCCAGATAAGTCCCTTGTAACTGGTACCTCTAGTACCAAGGGCCCTGATGCCAAGGAAGGTCTCTAAGGGCTGCAGCATGTCTTATGCCACCCTGGAGACCTCTCACTCAGCACAGACACACTGCTTACCAGCTTGTGTGTGCTAGTGAGGACAAAACGAGTAAGTCGACATGGCACTCCCCTCAGGGTGCCATGCCAGCCTCTCACTGCCTAGGCAGTATAGGTAAGACACCCCTCTAGCAGGCCTTACAGCCCTAAGGCAGGGTGCACTATACCATAGGTGAGGGTACCAGTGCATGAGCATGGTACCCCTACAGTGTCTAAGCAAAACCTTAGACATTGTAAGTGCAGGGTAGCCATAAGAGTATATGGTCTGGGAGTCTGTCAAACACGAACTCCACAGCACCATAATGGCTACACTGAAAACTGGGAAGTTTGGTATCAAACTTCTCAGCACAATAAATGCACACTGATGCCAGTGTACATTTTATTGTAAAATACACCCCAGAGGGCACCTTAGAGGTGCCCCCTGAACCTTAACCGACTATCTGTGTAGGCTGACTAGTTTTAGCAGCCTGCCACAAACCGAGACATGTTGCTGGCCCCATGGGGAGAGTGCCTTTGTCACTCTGAGGCCAGTAACAAAGCCTGCACTGGGTGGAGATGCTAACACCTCTCCCAGGCAGGAATTGTCACACCTGGCGGTGAGCCTCAAAGGCTCACCTCCTTTGTGCCAACCCAGCAGGACACTCCAGCTAGTGGAGTTGCCCGCCCCCTCCGGCCAGGCCCCACTTTTGGCGGCAAGGCCGGAGAAAATAATGAGAATAACAAGGAGGAGTCACTGGCCAGTCAGGACAGCCCCTAAGGTGTCCTGAGCTGAGGTGACTCTAACTTTTAGAAATCCTCCATCTTGCAGATGGAGGATTCCCCCAATAGGGTTAGGATTGTGACCCCCTCCCCTTGGGAGGAGGCACAAAGAGGGTGTACCCACCCTCAGGGCTAGTAGCCATTGGCTACTAACCCCCCAGACCTAAACACGCCCTTAAATTTAGTATTTAAGGGCTACCCTGAACCCTAGAAAATTAGATTCCTGCAACAAGAAGAAGGACTGCCCAGCTGAAAACCCCTGCAGCGGAAGACCAGAAGACGACAACTGCCTTGGCTCCAGAAACTCACCGGCCTGTCTCCTGCCTTCCAAAGATCCTGCTCCAGCGACGCCTTCCGAAGGGACCAGCGACCTCGACATCCTCTGAGGACTGCCCCTGCTTCGAAAAGACAAGAAACTCCCGAGGACAGCGGACCTGCTCCAAGAAAAGCTGCAACTTTGTTTCCAGCAGCTTTAAAGAACCCTGCCAGCTCCCCGCAAGAAGCGTGAGACTTGCAACACTGCACCCGGCGACCCCGACTCGGCTGGTGGAGACCCGACACCTCAGGAGGGACCCCAGGACTACTCTGATACTGTGAGTACCAAAACCTGTCCCCCCTGAGCCCCCACAGCGCCGCCTGCAGAGGGAATCCCGAGGCTTCCCCTGACCGCGACTCTTTGAACCTAAAGTCCCGACGCCTGGGAGAGACCCTGCACCCGCAGCCCCCAGGACCTGAAGGACCGGACTTTCACTGGAGAAGTGACCCCCAGGAGTCCCTCTCCCTTGCCCAAGAGGAGGTTTCCCCGAGGAATCCCCCCCTTGCCTGCCTGCAGCGCTGAAGAGATCCCGAGATCTCTCATAGACTAACATTGCGAACCCGACGCTTGTTTCTGCACTGCACCCGGCCGCCCCCGCGCCGCTGAGGGTGAAATTTCTGTGTGGGCTTGTGTCCCCCCCGGTGCCCTACAAAACCCCCCTGGTCTGCCCTCCGAAGACGCGGGTACTTACCTGCAAGCAGACCGGAACCGGGGCACCCCCTTCTCTCCATTCTAGCCTATGTGTTTTGGGCACCACTTTGAACTCTGCACCTGACCGGCCCTGAGCTGCTGGTGTGGTGACTTTGGGGTTGCTCTGAACCCCCAACGGTGGGCTACCTTGGACCAAGAACTGAACCCTGTAAGTGTCTTACTTACCTGGTAAAACTAATCAAAACTTACCTCCCCTAGGAACTGTGAAAATTGCACTAAGTGTCCACTTTTAAAACAGCTATTTGTCAATAACTTGAAAAGTATACATGCAATTTTGATGATTTGAAGTTCCTAAAGTACTTACCTGCAATACCTTTCGAATGAGATATTACATGTAGAATTTGAACCTGTGGTTCTTAAAATAAACTAAGAAAAGATATTTTTCTATATAAAAACCTATTGGCTGGATTTATCTCTGAGTGTGTGTACCTCATTTATTGTCTATGTGTATGTACAACAAATGCTTAACACTACTCCTTGGATAAGCCTACTGCTCGACCACACTACCACAAAATAGAGCATTAGTATTATCTATTTTTACCACTATTTTACCTCTAAGGGGAACCCTTGGACTCTGTGCATGCTATTCCTTACTTTGAAATAGCACATACAGAGCCAACTTCCTACAACATGTGGAACACATTTTTGTAGTTTTTGTATGTCTGTGTATATTATAAAGAAAAGTAGGAGCAGACTTATTTAGATTTAAAAATAATGTGTATGATTAGCCAAAGTGAACGCACATGTGGCTGAAAACTTCTTTCTTATAATTATTTTGTAAATGTCGCACTTAAAGTAAAATATGGTCCCTAAAAAGGTTGCATTTGGATATCAACACAGTTATGAACATCTACTTGATTATTGTTGATTCAATGATTTGTCTTTATATAAATACATGTTGCAAAAATATTGGGTAAAAATACATTTTGCTAGTATAATTAATAATCACCAATTTGAGTATTGATCTGGTGGTATAATTTGCTTTTTGTTTATTGGGACTATCAGTCCCAGCATGCACTAAGTTGGTCAGAAGGTGATTAGCTATAAATAAGATGAAAAGGGATTGTAGGCTTTCAGAAATCGACAAAGACCGTGTTGGTTGAAACGCGTTGTTCTTTTTTGTCAGTCACCTAATAAATAATTTATATACAATCCTTGGTGGAGTGCTCGAGCAAACGTTTCTTTTTCAATAAATAAATATATATATATATATATATATATATATATATATATATATATATATATATATTGGATGGCATGTGTAGCTGCAGATACACATGCTGTGCACAGTCCGCCATCTGGTGTTGGGCTCGGAGTGTTACAAGTTGTTTTTCTTCGAAGAAGTCTTTTCGAGTCACGAGACCGAGGGACTCCTCCCATTTCGAGTCCATTGCGCATGGGTGTCGACTCCATCTTAGATTGTTTTTTTTCCTCCATCGGGTTCGGACGTGTTCCTTTTCGCTCCGTGTTTCGGAGCGGAAAGTTAGTTAGAAACTCTGAAAAAAAACGTCGGTATTGTTTGCGTTCGGTATCGGGTTAGTTAGAACAAATCGACACCGAATTTTGAAGAGCTCCGGTGGCCCTTCGGGGTTTTTTCGATCCCCCGTCGGGGCCTGGTCGGCCCGGCCACGTGCGACTTCAAGGCTCATGGAACGGACCCCATTCCGTTTCTGCCCAAAATGCCATCACAAGTATCCGTATACGGATCACCATCTGGTCTGTAACTTGTGCTTGTCCCCTGAGCACAAGGAGGATACTTGTGAAGCCTGTCGAGCGTTTCGGTCGAGGAAGACGCTGAGAGACCGAAGAGCCAGGAGACTACAAATGGCGTCCACGCCGACAGGTCAAGATCGGTTCGTGGAGGAAGAAGAAGCTTTCTCCGTCCGCGAGTCGGATTCGGAAGAACTCGACGCCGAAGAAACAACCAAAACCGTGAGTAAGACGTCGAAAATCAAGACTCACGAGAAGTCTACAAAAGCCCAGGGGACGCCACCGCCAACAGGCCATGGCTTAACCCGAAAAATAGGGGACCCATCCAAAGCACCGAAAAAGGGCATGCTGGTGTCGAAGTCATCCGACTCCGGTCGAGATACCGCCACACAGCAACCTCGGAGCCGAGACAGCGGCTCCGAGAAACTTCGGCACAGAGACAGCGGCACCGAAGAATTTCGGCACCGAGACACCACGCCGAAAACAAAGAAGGTTTCTTCGGAGCCTAAAAAGACTTCCGAAAAGATTTCGGTTCAGAAACAGCCAGCCTCGGAGCCGAAAAGTAGTTCCTATACAGAGGAACAAGGATTAACCTCCCAATTACACAGATTTGGAGAGGAGCTTCAAGCTGTAGAGCCTAACTACACACAAAGAAGGCTTCATATTCATGAGGACACAGGGAAGATAACCACTCTTCCCCCAATCAAAATAAAAAGGAAACTTGCCTTTCAACAAAAGGACAAGCAACCACAAGCAAAGGTGGCAAGGAAAACAACCCCACCACCGTCTCCACCACCATCAATACATGCATCACCAGCAACAACTCCACCACTGATGCACTCACCAGCTCATACCACAATGAGTCAGGATGATCCCGATGCATGGGACCTCCACGATGCTCCAGTGTCTGACAATAGCCCAGACTCTTATCCTACAAAACCGTCACCACCTGAGGACAGTACATCCTATACACAGGTGGTCGCAAGGGCAGCCGAGTTTCACAATGTCTCCTTACATTCGGAACCAATTGAGGATGACTTTCTCTTTAACACCCTATCCTCCACCCATAGCCAGTATCAATGCCTTCCCATGCTCCCAGGAATGCTAAGACATTCAAAACAAATTTTTCAGGATCCAGTTAAAGGCAGAGCCATAACTCCAAGGGTGGAGAAAAAATATAAGCCACCACCCACAGATCCAATATATATTACAACACAACTAACACCAGACTCAGTAGTTGTGGGGGCAGCTCGTAAGAGAGCCAACTCTCATACCTCAGGCGACGCACCACCTCCAGACAAGGAGAGCCGCAAATTTGATGCTGCGAGAAAAAGTGTTGCAGCACAAGCAGCAAATCAGTGGCGTATTGCCAATTCACAAGCACTTTTGGCAAGATACGACTGGGATGAAATGCAACATTTCATCGAACACTTACCCAAGGAGTTCCACAAAAGAGCGCAACAGGTGGTGGAAGAGGGACAAAGTATCTCAAATAATCAGATACGGTCTTCCATGGATGCAGCAGATACAGCTGCAAGGACAATAAACACTGCAGAAACAATACGAAGGCACGCATGGCTGCGCACTTCAGGGTTCAAACCGGAAATCCAGCAGGCTGTGCTCAATATGCCGTTTTAATGAACAGCAATTGTTTGGGCCGGAGGTAGACACTGCCATCGAAAAACTCAAAAAGGACACCGATACAGCCAAAGCCATGGGCGCACTCTACTCCCCGCAGAGCAGAGGCACATTTCGGAAAACACCTTTTAGGGGAGGGTTTCGAGGTCAACCCACAGAAACCACAACCTCACAAACAATGCCTACCTACCAGGGTCAATATCAAAGGGGAGGTTTTCGGGGGCAATTTAGAGGGGGCCAATTCCCAAAAAATTGAGGAAAATTCCAAGGCCCCAAAACCCCTCAAAATAAGCAGTGACTCACAAGTCACACACCCCCATCACATAACACCTGTGGGGGGGAAGACTAAGCCAATTTTACAAACTTTGGGAGGAAATAACAACAGACACTTGGGTCCTAGCAATTATCCAGCATGGTTATTGCATAGAATTTCGCCAATTCCCTCCAAACGTCCCACCGAAAACACACAATATGTCAAAACAACATATAGATCTTCTAGGACTAGAAGTTCAAGCATTGCTACAAAAGGACGCAATAGAATTAGTACCAATTCAACAGAAAAACACAGGAGTTTACTCAATGTACTTTCTAATACCCAAAAAGGACAAAACTCTGAGACCAATACTAGATCTCAGAACACTAAATACCTACATCAAATCAGACCACTTTCACATGGTCACATTACAAGACGTAATCCCACTGCTCAAACAGCAAGACTACATGACAACATTCGATCTAAAAGATGCGTATTTCCATATACCAATACATCCTTCACACAGGAAATACCTAAGGTTCGTATTCCAAGGAATACATTACCAATTCAAAGTGTTGCCATTCGGAATAACAACTGCGCCAAGAGTTTTTACAAAATGCCTGGCAGTAGTAGCTGCACATATCAGAAGGCAGCAAATACATGTGTTCCCGTACTTGGACGACTGGTTAATCAAAACCAACACTCTAAGACAATGTTCACAGCACACAAACTACGTCATACAGACCCTTCACAGGCTAGGTTTCTCGATCAACTACGCGAAGTCACACCTTTTGCCGTGTGTAGGAAGTTGGCTCTGTATGCACTATTTCAAAGTAAGGAATAGTATGCACAGAGTCCAAGGGTTACCCTTAGACGTAAGATAGTGGCAAAAAGAGATAATACTAATGCTCTATTTTGTGGTAGTGTGGTCGAGCAGTAGGCTTATCAAAGGAGTAGTGTTAAGTATTTGTTGTACATACACACAGGCAATAAATGAGGAACACACACTCAGAGACAAATCCAGCCAATAGGTTTTGTTATAGAAAAATATCTTTTCTTAGTTTATTTTAAGAACCACAGGTTCAATTTCTACATGTAATATCTCATTTGAAAGGTATTGCAGGTAAGTACTTTAGGAACTTTTAATCATTACATTAGCCTGTATACTTTTTACATAAAACACAATAAGCGGTTTTAAAAGTGGACACAGTGCAATTTTCACAGTTCCTGGGGGAGTTAAGTTTTTGTTAGTTTTGTCAGGTAAGTAAATCACTTACAAGTCTCAGGTCTTGGTCCAAGGTAGCCCACCGTTGGGGGTTCAGAGCAACCCCAAAGTTACCCCACCAGCAGCTCAGGGCCGGTCAGGTGCAGAGGTCAAAGAGGTGCCCAAAACACATAGGCTTCAATGGAGAGAAGGGGGTGCCCCGGTTCCGGTCTGCCAGCAGGTAAGTACCCGCGTCTTCGGAGGGCAGACCAGGGGGGTTTTGTAGGGCACCGGGGGGGACACAAGTCAGCACAAAAAGTACACCCTCAGGAGCGCGGGGGCGGCCGGGTGCAGTGTGTAAACAAGCGTCGGGTTCTCTGTAGGTTTCAATGAGAGACCAAGGGGTCTCTTCAGCGGTGCAGGCAGGCAAGGGGGGGGGCTCCTCGGGGTAGCCACCACCTGGGCAAGGGAGAGGGCCTCCTGGGGGTCACTCCTGCACAGGAGTTCCGTTCCTTTAGGTGCTGGGGGCTGAGGGTGCAGGGTCTTTTCCAGCCGTCGGGATTTTAGAGTCAGGCAGTCGCGGTCAGGGGGAGCCTCGGGATTCCCTCTGCAGGCGTCGCTGTGGGGGCTCAGGGGGGACAACTTTGGTTACTCACGGTCTCGGAGTCGCCGGAGGGTCCTCCCTGAGGTGTTGGTTCTCCACCAGTCGAGTCGGGGTCACCGGGTGCAGTGTTGCAAGTCTCACGCTTCTTGCGGGGAGTTGCAGGGGTCTTTAGGTCTGCTCCTTGAAACATAGTTGCAGTTCTTTTGGAGCAGTGCCGCTGTCCTCGGGAGTTTCTTGTCTTTCTTGAAGCAGGGCAGTCCTCAGAGGATTCAGAGGTCGCTGGTCCCTTGGAAAGCGTCGCTGGAGCAGGGTTCTTTGGAAGGCAGGAGACAGGCCGGTAGGACTGGGGCCAAAGCAGTTGGTGTCTTCTGTTCTTCCTCTGCAGGGGTTTTTCATCTCAGCAGTCGTCGTCTTCTTCTTCTTGTAGTTTCAGGAATCTAACTTCTTAGGTTCAGGGAACCCCTAAATACTAAATTTAAGGGCGTGTTTAGGTCTGGGGGGTTAGTAGCCAATGGCTACTAGCCCTGAGGGTGGGTACACCCTCTTTGTGCCTCCTCCCAAGGGGAGGGGGTCACATCCCTAATCCTATTGGGGAATCCTCCATCTGTAAGATGGAGGATTTCTAAAAGTTAGTCACTTCAGCTCAGGACACCTTAGGGGCTGTCCTGACTGGCCAGTGACTCCTCCTTGTTATTCTCATTATCTCCTCCGGCCTTGCCGCTAAAAGTGGGGCCGTGGCCGGAGGGGGCAGGCAACTCCACTAGCTGGAGTGCCCTGCGGTGCTGGAACAAAAGGGGTAAGCCTTTGAGGCTCACCGCCAGGTGTTACAGCTCGTGCCTGGGGGAGGTGATAGCATCTCCACCCAGGGCAGGCTTTGTTACTGGCCTCAGAGTGACAAAGGCACTCTCCCCATGGGGCCAGCAACATGTCTCGGTTGTGGCAGGCTGCTGGAACCAGTTAGCCTACACAGATAGTCGGTTAAGGTTTCAGGGGGCACCTCTAAGGTGCCCTCTGGGGTGTATTTCACAATAAAATGTACACTGGCATCAGTGTGCATTTATTGTGCTGAGAAGTTTGATACCAAACTTCCCAGTTTTCAGTGCAGCCATTATGGTATTGTGGAGTCCGTGTTTGACAGACTCCCAGACCATATACTCTTATGGCTACCCTGCACTTACAATGTCTAAGGTTTGGCTTAGACACTGTAGGGGCACAGTACTCATGTACTGGTGCCCTCACCTATGGTATAGTGCACCCTGCCTTAGGGCTGTAAGGCCTACTAGAGGGGTGACTTATCTATACTACATAGGCAGTGTGAGGTTGGCATGGCACCCTGAGGGGAGTGCCATGTCGACTTACTCGTTTTGTTCTCACCAGCACACACAAGCTGGCAAGCAGTGTGTCTGTGCTGGGTGAGGGGTCCCCAGGGTGGCATAAGATATGCTGCAGCCCTTAGAGACCTTCCCTGGCATCAGGGCCCTTGGTACCAGGGGTACCAGTTACAAGGGACTTACCTGGATGCCAGGGTGTGCCAATTGTGGAATCAAAAGTACAGGTTAGGGAAAGAACACTGGTGCTGGGGCCTGGTTAGCAGGCCTCAGCACACTTTCAATTCAAAACATAGCATCAGCAAAGGCAAAAAGTCAGGGGGTAACCATGCCAAGGAGGCATTTCCTTACACCGTGTCAAACACAGCAATACTTAGGAGCGACAATCAACACAGCAAAAGGGATTGCCACTCCAAGTCCACAAAGGGTTCACACATTTCACAAGGTAATACAGGCCATGTATCCAACACAAAAGATACAAGTCAAAATGGTAATGAAACTCCTAGGCATGATGTCTTTATGCATAGCCATTGTCCCAAACGCAAGATTGCACATGCGGCCCTTACAACAGTGCCTAGCATCACAATGGTCACAAGCACGGGGTCAACTTCTAGATCTGGTGTTGAAAGGCTGCCCTCTGTTTAAATTTCTATGGTGGAACAGTACAAATTTAAACAGAGGGCGGCCTTTCCAAGACCCAGTGCCACAATACGTCATAACGACGGATGCTTCCATGACAGGGTGGGGAGCACACCTCAACACAGCATCCAAGGACAATGGGACATACATCAGAGGCAGTTTCACATAAATCACTTAAAACTGTTAGCAGTATTTCTAGCGCTGAAAGCATTTCAACCCATAATAACCCAAAAATACATTCTTGTCAAAACAGACAACATGACAACCATGTATTATCTAAACAAACAAGGAGGGACACACTCGACACAGTTGTGCCTCCTAACACAAAAAATATGGCATTGGGCGATTCACAACCACATTCGCCTAATAGTACAATTTATTCCAGGGATTCAGAACCAGTTGGCAGACAATCTCTCTCGAGATCACCAACAAACCCACGAATGGGAAATTCACCCCCAAATACTAAACAATTACTTTCAAATTTGGGGAACACCTCAAATAGATCTATTTGCAACAAAAGAAAACTCAAAATGCCAAAACTGCGCATCCAGGTACCCACAAGATCAATCCCAAGGCAATGCTCTATGGATGAACTGGTCAGGGATATTTGCGTACGCTTTTCCCCCTCTCCTTCCATATCTAGTAAACAGGTTGAGTCAAAACAAACTCAAACTCATACTAATAGCACCAACATGGGCAAGGCAACCTTGGTACACAACACTACTAGACCTTTCAGTAGTACCTCATGTCAAACTACCTGTAGGAAGTTGGCTCTGTATGTGCTATTTCAAAGTAAGGAATAGCATGTACAGAGTCCAAGGGTTCCCCTTAGAGGTAAAATAGTGGTAAAAATAGATAATACTAATGCTCTATTTCGTGGTAGTGTGGTCGAGCAGTAGGCTTATCCAAGGAGTAGTGTTAAGCATTTGTTGTACATACACATAGACAATAAATGAGGTACACACACTCAGAGACAAATCCAGCCAATAGGTTTTGTATAGAAAAATATCTTTTCTTAGTTTATTTTAAGAACCACAGGTTCAAATTTAACATGTAATATCTTGTTTGAAAGGTATTGCAGGTAAGTACATTAGGAACTTTGAATCATTTCAATTGCATGTATACTTTTCAAGTTATTCACAAATAGCTATTTTAAAAGTGGACACTTAGTGCAATTTTCACAGTTCCTGGGGGAGGTAAGTTTTTGTTAGTTTTACCAGGTAAGTAAGACACTTACAGGGTTCAGTTCTTGGTCCAAGGTAGCCCACCGTTGGGGGTTCAGAGCAACCCCAAAGTCACCACACCAGCAGCTCAGGGCCGGTCAGGTGCAGAGTTCCAAGTGGTGCCCAAAACGCATAGGCTAGAATGGAGAGAAGGGGGTGCCCCGGTTCCGGTCTGCTTGCAGGTAAGTACCCGCGTCTTCGGAGGGCAGACCAGGGGGGTTTTGTAGGGCACCGGGGGGGACACAAGCCCACACAGAAATTTCACCCTCAGCAGCGCGGGGGTGGCCGGGTGCAGTGTAGAAACAAGCGTCGGGTTCGCAATGTTAGTCTATGAGCAGGCAGGCAAGGGGGGGCTTCCTCGGGGAAACCTCCACTTGGGCAAGGGAGAGGGACTCCTGGGGGTCACTTCTCCAGTGAAAGTCCGGTCCTTCAGGTCCTGGGGGCTGCGGGTGCAGGGTCTTTTCCAGGCGTCGGGACTTAGGTTTCAGAGAGTCGCGGTCAGGGGAAGCCTCGGGATTCCCTCTGCAGGTGGCGCTGTGGGGGCTCAGGGGGGACAGGTTTTTGTACTCAGTCTTAGAGTAGTCCTGGGGTCCTCCCTGAGGTGTTGGTTCTCCACCAGCCGAGTCGGGGTCGCCGGGTGCAGTGTTGCAAGTCTCACGCTTCTTGCGGGGAGTTGCAGGGTTCTTTAAAGCTGCTTCTGGAAACAAAGTTGCAGTCTTTTTGGAGCAGGTCCGCTGTCCTCGGGAGTTTCTTGTCTTTTTCGAAGCAGGGCAGTCCTCAGAGGATTCAGAGGTCGCTGGTCCCTTTGGAAGGCGTCGCTGGAGCAGAGTTCTTTGGAAGGCAGGAGACAGGCCGGTGAGTTTCTGGAGCCAAGGCAGTTGTTGTCTTCTGGTCTTCCTCTGCAGGGGTTTTCAGCTGGGCAGTCCTTCTTCTTGTCGCAGGAATCTAATTTTCTAGGGTTCAGGGTAGCCCTTAAATACTAAATTTAAGGGCGTGTTTAGGTCTGGGGGGTTAGTAGCCAATGGCTACTAGCCCTGAGGGTGGGTACACCCTCTTTGTGCCTCCTTCCAAGGGGAGGGGGTCACATCCCTAATCCTATTGGGGGAATCCTCCATCTGCAAGATGGAGGATTTCTAAAAGTTAGTCACCTCAGCTCAGGACACCTTAGGGGCTGTCCTGACTGGCCAGTGACTCCTCCTTGTTATTCTCATTATTTTCTCCGGCCTTGCTGCCAAAAGTGGGGGCCGGGCCGGAGGGGGCGGGCAACTCCACTAGCTGGAGTGTCCTGCGGTGCTGTGACAAAGGGGTGAGCCTTTGAGGCTCACCGCCAGGTGTTACAGCTCCTGCCTGGGGGAGGTGTTAGCATCTCCACCCAGTGCAGGCTTTGTTACTGACCTCAGAGTGACAAAGGCACTCTCCCCATGGGACCAGCAACATGTCTCTAGTGTGGCAGGCTGCTGGAACTAGTCAGCCTACACAGATAGTCGGTTAAGTTTCAGGGGGCACCTCTAAGGTGCCCTCTGGGGTGTATTTTGCAATAAAATGTACACTGGCATCAGTGTGCATTTATTGTACTGAGAAGTTTGATACCAAACTTCCCAGTTTTCAGTGTAGCCATTATGGTGCTGTGGAGTTCGTGTTTGACAGACTCCCAGACCATATACTCTTATGGCTACCCTGCACTTACAATGTCTAAGGTTTTGTTTAGACACTGTAGGGGTACCATGCTCATGCACTGGTACCCTCACCTATGGTATAGTGCACCCTGCCTTAGGGCTGTAAGGCCTGCTAGAGGGGTGTCTTACCTATACTGCATAGGCAGTGAGAGGCTGGCATGGCACCCTGAGGGGAGTGCCATGTCGACTTACTCGTTTTGTCCTCACTAGCACACACAAGCTGGCAAGCAGTGTGTCTGTGCTGAGTGAGAGGTCTCCAGGGTGGCATAAGACATGCTGCAGCCCTTAGAGACCTTCCTTGGCATCAGGGCCCTTGGTACTAGAAGTACCAGTTACAAGGGACTTATCTGGATGCCAGGGTCTGCCAATTGTGGATACAAAAGTACAGGTTAGGGAAAGAACACTGGTGCTGGGGCCTGGTTAGCAGGCCTCAGCACACTTTCAATTGTAAACATAGCATCAGCAAAGGCAAAAAGTCAGGGGGCAACCATGCCAAGGAGGCATTTCCTTACACAACCCCCCCCCCAAACGAAAGAGGATGAGACTAACCTTTCCCAAGAGAGTCTTCATTTTCTAAGTGGAAGAACCTGGAAAGGCCATCTGCATTGGCATGGGCAGTCCCAGGTCTGTGTTCCACTATAAAGTCCATTCCCTGTAGGGAGATGGACCACCTCAACAGTTTAGGATTTTCACCTTTCATTTGCATCAGCCATTTGAGAGGTCTGTGGTCAGTTTGAACTAGGAAGTGAGTCCCAAAGAGGTATGGTCTCAGCTTCTTCAGGGACCAAACCACAGCAAAGGCCTCCCTCTCAATGGCACTCCAACGCTGCTCCCTGAGGAGTAACCTCCTGCTAATGAAAGCAACAGGCTGGTCAAGGCCATCATCATTTGTTTGGGACAAAACTGCCCCTATCCCATGTTCAGAGGCATCTGTCTGCACAATGAACTGCTTAGAATAATCTGGAGCTTTTAGAACTGGTGCTGAGCACATTGCTTGTTTCAGGGTGTCAAAGGCCTGTTGGCATTCCACAGTCCAGTTCACTTTCTTGGGCATTTTCTTGGAGGTGAGTTCAGTGAGGGCTGTCACAATGGATCCATATCCCTTCACAAACCTCCTGTAATACCCAGTCAAGCCAAGGAATGCCCTGACTTGAGTCTGGGTTTTTGGAGCTACCCAGTCCAGAATAGTCTGGATCTTGGGTTGGAGTGGCTGAACTTGGCCTCCACCTACAAGGTGTCCCAAGTAAACCACAGTTCCCTGCCCTATCTGGCATTTGGATGCCTTGATAGAGAGGCCTGCAGATTGCAGAGCCTTCAAAACCTTCTTCAGGTGGACCAGGTGATCCTGCCAGGTGGAGCTAAAGACAGCAATATCATCAAGATAAGCTGTGCTAAAGGACTCCAAGCCAGCAAGGACTTGATTCACCAACCTTTGGAAGGTGGCAGGGGCATTCTTTAAACCAAAGGGCATAACAGTAAACTGATAATGCCCATCAGGTGTGGAGAATGCTGTTTTCTCTTTTGCTCCAGGTGCCATTTTTATTTGCCAGTACCCTGCTGTCAAGTCAAAGGTACTTAAGAATTTGGCAGCACCTAATTTATCTATGAGCTCATCAGCTCTAGGAATTGGATGAGCATCTGTCTTGGTGACAGAATTGAGCCCTCTGTAGTCCACACAAAACCTCATCTCTTTCTTTCCATCTTTGGTGTGAGGTTTGGGGACTAAGACCACTGGGCTAGCCCAGGGGCTGTCAGAGCGCTCAATTACTCCCAATTCTAGCATCTTGTGGACTTCCACCTTGATGCTTTCCTTAACATGGTCAGACTGTCTAAAAATGTTGTTCTTGACAGGCATGCTGTCTCCTGTGTCCACATCATGGGTACACAGGTGTGTCTGACCAGGGGTTAAGGAGAAGAGTTCAGGAAACTGTTGTAGGACTCTCCTACAATCAGCTTGCTGTTGGCCAGAGAGGGTGTCTGAGTAGATCACTCCATCTACTGAGCCATCTTTTGGGTCTGATGACAGAAGATCAGGGAGAGGTTCACTCTCTGCCTCCTGATCCTCATCTGTTACCATCAACAGATTCACATCAGCCCTGTCATGGAAGAGCTTAAGGCGGTTCACATGGATCACCCTCTTGGGGCTCCTGCTTGTGCCCAGGTCCACCAGGTAGGTGACCTGACTCTTCCTTTCTAGCACTGGGTAAGGGCCACTCCATTTGTCCTGGAGTGCCCTGGGAGCCACAGGCTCCAGAACCCAGACTTTCTGCCCTGGTTGGAACTCAACCAGTGCAGCCTTTTGGTCATACCAAAACTTCTGGAGCTGTTGGCTGGCCTCAAGGTTTTTGGTTGCCTTTTCCATGTACTCTGCCATTCTAGAGCGAAGGTCAAGTACATAGTCCACTATGTCTTGTTTAGGCTCATGAAGAGGTCTCTCCCAGCCTTCTTTAACAAGAGCAAGTGGTCCCCTTACAGGGTGGCCAAACAGAAGTTCAAAGGGTGAGAATCCTACTCCCTTCTGTGGCACCTCTCTGTAAGCAAAAAGCAGACATGGCAAGAGGACATCCCATCTCCTTTTGAGTTTTTCTGGGAGCCCCATGATCATGCCTTTTAATGTCTTGTTGAATCTCTCAACTAAGCCATTAGTTTGTGGATGGTATGGTGTAGTGAATTTGTAAGTCACTCCACACTCATTCCACATGTGTTTTAGGTATGCTGACATGAAGTTGGTACCTCTGTCAGACACCACCTCCTTAGGGAAACCCACTCTGGTAAAGATACCAATGAGGGCCTTGGCTACTGCAGGGGCAGTAGTCGACCTAAGGGGAATAGCTTCAGGATACCTAGTAGCATGATCCACTACTACTAGGATGTACATATTTCCTGAGGCTGTGGGAGGTTCCAGTGGACCAACTATGTCCACACCCACTCTTTCAAAGGGGACCCCCACCACTGGAAGTGGAATGAGGGGGGCCTTTGGGTGCCCACCTGTCTTACCACTGGATTGACAGGTGGGGCAGGAGAGGCAAAACTCCTTAACCTTCTGGGACATATTGGGCCAGTAGAAGTGGTTGACTAACCTCTCCCACGTCTTGGTTTGTCCCAAATGCCCAGCAAGGGGAATATCATGGGCTAAGGTCAGAATAAACTCTCTGAACGACTGAGGCACTACCACTCTCCTAGTGGCACCAGGTTTGGGGTCTCTGGCCTCAGTGTACAGGAGTCCATCTTCCCAATAGACCCTATGTGTTCCATTTTTCTTGCCCTTGGACTCTTCAGCAGCTTGCTGCCTAAGGCCTTCAAGAGAGGGACAGGTTTCTTGTCCCTTACACAGCTCCTCCCTTGAGGGTCCCCCTGGGCCTAAGAGCTCAACCTGATAAGGTTCAAGCTCCAAAGGCTCAGTTCCCTCAGAGGGCAGAACTTCTTCCTGAGAAGAGAGGTTCTCTTTTTCTGACTGTGTTGCAGTTGGTTTCCCAACTGACTTTCCTTTTCTCTTGGTAGGCTGGGCCATTTTTCCAGACTCCAGCTCTACTTTTTCACCCTGTGCCTTGCATTGTGCTCTTGTTTTTACACACACCAGTTCAGGGATACCCAGCATGGCTGCATGGGTTTTTAGTTCTACCTCAGCCCATGCTGAGGACTCCAGGTCATTTCCAAGCAGACAGTCTACTGGGATGTTTGAGGAGACCACCACCTGTTTCAGGCCATTGACCCCTCCCCATTCTAAAGTTACCATTGCCATGGGATGTGCTTTAGTTTGATTGTCAGCATTGGTGACTGTATAAGTTTTTCCAGTCAGGTATTGGCCAGGGGAAACCAGTTTCTCTGTCACCATGGTGACACTGGCACCTGTATCCCTCAGGCCCTCTACACTTGTCCCATTAATAAAGAGCTGCTGCCTGTATTTTTGCATGTTAGGGGGCCAGGCAGCTAGTGTGGCTAAATCCACCCCACCCTCAGAGACTAGAGTAGCTTCAGTGTGGACCCTGATTTGCTCTGGGCACACTGTTGATCCCACTTGGAGACTAGCCATTCCAGTGTTACCTGGATTGGAGTTTGGAGTGGAACTTTTCTTGGGACAGGCCTTGTCTCCAGTTTGGTGTCCAGACTGACTACAGTTTCGACACCAGGCCTTTTTGGGATCAAAGTTTTTACCCTTGTACCCAGGATTGTTTTGTGAAGAGGCTCTGGGCCCACCCTCCTGTGCAGGTTTTTGGGGGCCTTTAGAAGACTCTTGACTATTTTTATTTTTGGCTGTCTCACCACCTTTCCCCTGGGGAGGTTTTGTGACCCCTTTCTTTTGGTCACCCCCTGTGGAAGTTTTGGACACCCTAGTCTTGACCCAATGGTCCGCCTTCTTTCCCAATTCTTGGGGAGAAATTGGTCCTAGGTCTACCAGATGCTGATGCAGTTTATCATTGAAACAATTACTTAACAGGTGTTCTTTCACAAATAAATTGTACAGCCCATCATAATTACTTACACCACTGCCTTGAATCCAACCATCTAGTGTTTTTACTGAGTAGTCTACAAAGTCAACCCAGGTCTGGCTCGAGGATTTTTGAGCCCCCCTGAATCTAGTCCTATACTCCTCAGTGGAGAATCCAAAGCCCTCAATCAGGGTACCCTTCATGAGGTCATAAGATTCTGCATCTTGTCCAGAGAGTGTGAGGAGTCTATCCCTACACTTTCCTGTGAACATTTCCCAAAGGAGAGCACCCCAGTGAGATCTGTTCACTTTTCTGGTTACACAAGCCCTCTCAAAAGCTGTGAACCATTTGGTGATGTCATCACCATCTTCATATTTAGTTACAATCCCTTTAGGGATTTTCAACATGTCAGGAGAATCTCTGACCCTATTTATGTTGCTGCCACCATTGATGGGTCCTAGGCCCATCTCTTGTCTTTCCCTTTCTATGGCTAGGATCTGTCTTTCCAAAGCCAATCTTTTGGCCATCCTGGCTAACTGGATGTCCTCTTCACTGGAGTTATCCTCAGTGATTTCAGAGGTGTTGGTCTCTCCTGTGAGGGAACCAGCATCTCTGACTATTATTTTTGGAGTCAGGGTTTGAGAGACCCTGTTCTCCCTAGATAGGACTGGTAGGGGGGAATTTTCCTCCAAGTCACTATCCTCTTCCTCTGAGTTGCCACCCTCAGAGGGGTTGGCCTTTTCAAACTCTGCCAAAAGCTCCTGGAGCTGTATTTTGGTAGGTTTGGGGCCCATTGTTATTTTCTTTATTTTACAGAGTGACCTTAGCTCCCTCATCTTAAGATGGAGGTAAGGTGTGGTGTCGAGTTCCACCACAGTCACATCTGTGCTAGACATTTTGCTTCTAAAAGTTGGAATACTTTTTAAGAATCTACAACTGGTTCTAGAATCTAATTCAAACTTTTACAAACTTTTAAACTCTAAAAGAAATGCTAAACAGGATCTAACACAAGGCCCTAGCAGGTCTTTTAAGAATTTAGAAAACTTTTCAAATTGCAAAAATCTATTTCTAATGACAATTTTGGAATTTGTCGTGTGATCAGGTATTGGCTGAGTAGTCCAGCAAATGCAAAGTCTTGTACCCCACCGCTGATCCACCAATGTAGGAAGTTGGCTCTGTATGTGCTATTTCAAAGTAAGGAATAGCATGTACAGAGTCCAAGGGTTCCCCTTAGAGGTAAAATAGTGGTAAAAATAGATAATACTAATGCTCTATTTCGTGGTAGTGTGGTCGAGCAGTAGGCTTATCCAAGGAGTAGTGTTAAGCATTTGTTGTACATACACATAGACAATAAATGAGGTACACACACTCAGAGACAAATCCAGCCAATAGGTTTTGTATAGAAAAATATCTTTTCTTAGTTTATTTTAAGAACCACAGGTTCAAATTTAACATGTAATATCTTGTTTGAAAGGTATTGCAGGTAAGTACATTAGGAACTTTGAATCATTTCAATTGCATGTATACTTTTCAAGTTATTCAGAAATAGCTATTTTAAAAGTGGACACTTAGTGCAATTTTCACAGTTCCTGGGGGGAGGTAAGTTTTTGTTAGTTTTACCAGGTAAGTAAGACACTTACAGGGTTCAGTTCTTGGTCCAAGGTAGCCCACCGTTGGGGGTTCAGAGCAACCCCAAAGTCACCACACCAGCAGCTCAGGGCCGGTCAGGTGCAGAGTTCCAAGTGGTGCCCAAAACGCATAGGCTAGAATGGAGAGAAGGGGGTGCCCCGGTTCCGGTCTGCTTGCAGGTAAGTACCCGCGTCTTCGGAGGGCAGACCAGGGGGGTTTTGTAGGGCACCGGGGGGGGACACAAGCCCACACAGAAATTTCACCCTCAGCAGCGCGGGGGCGGCCGGGTGCAGTGTAGAAACAAGCGTCGGGTTCGCAATGTTAGTCTATGAGAGATCAACGGATCTCTTCAGCGCTGCAGGCAGGCAAGGGGGGGCTTCCTCGGGGAAACCTCCACTTGGGCAAGGGAGAGGGACTCCTGGGGGTCACTTCTCCAGTGAAAGTCCGGTCCTTCAGGTCCTGGGGGCTGCGGGTGCAGGGTCTTTTCCAGGCGTCGGGACTTAGGTTTCAGAGAGTCGCGGTCAGGGGAAGCCTCGGGATTCCCTCTGCAGGCGGCGCTGTGGGGGCTCAGGGGGGACAGGTTTTGGTACTCGCAGTCGGAGAGTAGTCCGGGGGTCCTCCCTGAGGTGTTGGTTCTCCACCAGCCGAGTCGGGGTCGCCGGGTGCAGTGTTGCAAGTCTCACGCTTCTTGCGGGGAGTTGCAGGGTTCTTTAAAGCTGCTTCTGGAAACAAAGTTGCAGTCTTTTTGGAGCAGGTCCGCTGTCCTCGGGAGTTTCTTGTCTTTTTCGAAGCAGGGCAGTCCTCAGAGGATTCAGAGGTCGCTGGTCCCTTTGGAAGGCGTCGCTGGAGCAGAGTTCTTTGGAAGGCAGGAGACAGGCCGGTGAGTTTCTGGAGCCAAGGCAGTTGTTGTCTTCTGGTCTTCCTCTGCAGGGGTTTTCAGCTGGGCAGTCCTTCTTCTTGTTGTCGCAGGAATCTAATTTTCTAGGGTTCAGGGTAGCCCTTAAATACTAAATTTAAGGGCGTGTTTAGGTCTGGGGGGTTAGTAGCCAATGGCTACTAGCCCTGAGGGTGGGTACACCCTCTTTGTGTCTCCTCCCAAGGGGAGGGGGTCACAATCCTAACCCTATTGGGGGAATCCTCCATCTGCAAGATGGAGGATTTCTAAAAGTTAGTCACCTCAGCTCAGGACACCTTAGGGGCTGTCCTGACTGGCCAGTGACTCCTCCTTGTTATTCTCATTATTTTCTCCGGCCTTGCCGCCAAAAGTGGGGGCCGGGCCGGAGGGGGCGGGCAACTCCACTAGCTGGAGTGTCCTGCGGTGCTGTGACAAAGGGGTGAGCCTTTGAGGCTCACCGCCAGGTGTTACAGCTCCTGCCTGGGGGAGGTGTTAGCATCTCCACCCAGTGCAGGCTTTGTTACTGGCCTCAGAGTGACAAAGGCACTCTCCCCATGGGGCCAGCAACATGTCTCTAGTGTGGCAGGCTGCTGGAACTAGTCAGCCTACACAGATAGTCGGTTAAGTTTCAGGGGGCACCTCTAAGGTGCCCTCTGGGGTGTATTTTGCAATAAAATGTACACTGGCATCAGTGTGCATTTATTGTGCTGAGAAGTTTGATACCAAACTTCCCAGTTTTCAGTGTAGCCATTATGGTGCTGTGGAGTTCGTGTTTGACAGACTCCCAGACCATATACTCTTATGGCTACCCTGCACTTACAATGTCTAAGGTTTTGTTTAGACACTGTAGGGGTACCATGCTCATGCACTGGTACCCTCACCTATGGTATAGTGCACCCTGCCTTAGGGCTGTAAGGCCTGCTAGAGGGGTGTCTTACCTATACTGCATAGGCAGTGAGAGGCTGGCATGGCACCCTGAGGGGAGTGCCATGTCGACTTACTCGTTTTGTCCTCACTAGCACACACAAGCTGGCAAGCAGTGTGTCTGTGCTGAGTGAGAGGTCTCCAGGGTGGCATAAGACATGCTGCAGCCCTTAGAGACCTTCCTTGGCATCAGGGCCCTTGGTACTAGAAGTACCAGTTACAAGGGATTTATCTGGATGCCAGGGTCTGCCAATTGTGGATACAAAAGTACAGGTTAGGGAAAGAACACTGGTGCTGGGGCCTGGTTAGCAGGCCTCAGCACACTTTCAATTGTAAACATAGCATCAGCAAAGGCAAAAAGTCAGGGGGCAACCATGCCAAGGAGGCATTTCCTTACACTACCCAACAGACCAGATCTGTTAACACAACACAAACAACAGATCCGACATCCAAATCCAGCATCGTTGAATCTAGCAATTTGGCTCCTGAAATCCTAGAATTCGGGCACTTAGACCTCACACAGGAATGTATGGAGGTCATAAAACAAGCTAGAAAACCTACCACTAGACACTGCTATGCAAATAAGTGGAAAAGATTTGTTTATTACTGCCATAATAATCAAATTCAACCTTTACACGCATCTGCAAAAGAAATAGTAGGATACTTAATACATTTGCAAAAATCTAACCTAGCTTTCTCTTCCATTAAAATACATCTTACGGCAATTTCTGCTTACCTACAAATTACGCACTCAATTTCATTGTTTAGGATACCAGTCATAAAGGCGTTTATGGAAGGCCTAAAGAGAATTATACCACCAAGAACACCACCAGTTCCTTCATGGAACCTCAACATTGTCCTAACACGACTCATGGGTCCACCTTTTGAGCCCATGCACTCTTGTGAAATGCAATACTTAACGTGGAAAGTTGCATTTTTAATTGCCATCACATCTCTAAGAAGAGTGAGTGAGATTCAAGCATTTACCATTCAAGAACCATTTATTCAAATACACAAAAATAAAGTTGTTCTACGGACCAATCCTAAATTTTTACCAAAAGTAATCTCACCGTTCCACCTAAATCAAACGGTAGAATTACCAGTGTTCTTCCCACAACCAGATTCGGTAGCCGAAAGAGCACTACATACATTAGACATCAAAAGAGCACTAATGTACTACATTGACAGAACAAAACTAATTCGAAAGACAAAACAATTATTTATCGCCTTTCAAAAACCTCATACAGGAAATCCAATTTCAAAACAAGGCATTGCTAGATGGATAGTTAAGTGCATTCAAACCTGCTATCTTAAAGCTAAAAGAGAACTGCCTATTACACCAAAGGCACACTCAACCAGAAAGAAAGGTGCTACCATGGCCTTTCTAGGAAATATTCCTATGAACGAAATATGTAAGGCAGCAACATGGTCTACGCCTCATACATTTACCAAGCACTACTGTGTAGATGTGCTAACTGCACAACAAGCAACAGTAGGTCAAGCTGTATTAAGAACATTATTTCAAACTACTTCAACTCCTACAGGCTGAACCACCGCTTTTGGGGGAGATAACTGCTTACTAGTCTATGCACAGCATGTGTATCTGCAGCTACACATGCCATCGAACAGAAAATGTCACTTACCCAGTGTACATCTGTTCGTGGCATTAGTCGCTGCAGATTCACATGCGCCCACCCGCCTCCCCGGGAGCCTGTAGCTGTTTAGAAGTACAGGGAGTGCAGAATTATTAGGCAAGTTGTATTTTTGAGGATTAATTTTATTATTGAACAACAACCATGTTCTCAATGAACCCAAAAAACTCATTAATATCAAAGCTGAATATTTTTGGAAGTAGTTTTTAGTTTGTTTTTAGTTTTAGCTATGTTAGGGGGATATCTGTGTGTGCAGGTGACTATTACTGTGCATAATTATTAGGCAACTTAACAAAAAAAAAAATATACCCATTTCAATTATTTATTATTACCAGTGAAACCAATATAACATCTCAACATTCACAAATATACATTTCTGACATTCAAAAACAAAACAAAAACAAATCAGTGACCAATATAGCCACCTTTCTTTGCAAGGACACTCAAAAGCCTGCCATCCATGGATTCTGTCAGTGTTTTGATCTGTTCGCCATCAACATTGCGTGCAGCAGCAACCACAGCCTCCCAGACACTGTTCAGAGAGGTGTACTGTTTTCCCTCCTTGTAAATCTCACATTTGATGATGGACCACAGGTTCTCAATGGGGTTCAGATCAGGTGAACAAGGAAGCCATGTCATTAGATTTCCTTCTTTTATACCCTTTCTTGCCAGCCACGCTGTGGAGTACTTGGACGCGTGTGATGGAGCATTGTCCTGCATGTAAATCCTGTTTTTCTTGAAGGATGCAGACTTCTTCCTGTACCACTGCTTGAAGAAGGTGTCTTCCAGGAACTGGCAGTAGGACTGGGAGTTGAGCTTGACTCCATCCTCAACCCGAAAAGGCCCCACAAGCTCATCTTTGATGATACCAGCCCAAACCAGTACTCCACCTCCACCTTGCTGGCGTCTGAGTCGGACTGGAGCTCTCTGCCCTTTACCAATCCAGCCACGGGCCCATCCATCTGGCCCATCAAGACTCACTCTCATTTCATCAGTCCATAAAACCTTAGAAAAATCAGTCTTGAGATATTTCTTGGCCCAGTCTTGACGTTTCAGCTTGTGTGTCTTGTTCAGTGGTGGTCGTCTTTCAGCCTTTCTTACCTTGGCCATGTCTCTGAGTATTGCACACCTTGTGCTTTTGGGCACTCCAGTGATGTTGCAGCTCTGAAATATGGCCAAACTGGTGGCAAGTGGCATCGTGGCAGCTGCACGCTTGACTTTTCTCAGTTCATGGGCAGTTATTTTGCGCCTTGGTTTTTCCACACGCTTCTTGCGACCCTGTTGTCTATTTTGCATGAAACGCTTGATTGTTCGATGATCACGCTTCAGAAGCTTTGCAATTTTAAGAGTGCTGCATCCCTCTGCAAGATATCTCACTATTTTTGACTTTTCTGAGCCTGTCAAGTCCTTCTTTTGACCCATTTTGCCAAAGGAAAGGAAGTTGCCTAATAATTATGCACACCTGATATAGGGTGTTGATGTCATTAGACCACACCCCTTCTCATTACAGAGATGCACATCACCTAATATGCTTAATTGGTAGTAGGCTTTCGAGCCTATACAGCTTGGAGTAAGACAACATGCATAAAGAGGATGATGTGGTCAAAATACTCATTTGCCTAATAATTCTGCACTCCCTGTAGATCTTAAACACTTGTACATTTGTAAATATATTACTTAAAACTTTATTATGTACATACGCATTCACTCCATTGCAGGGCACTATTACTAGCATACACAACTCCTACCTCACCCTCTGCGGGCAAAACAATCTAAGATGGAGTCGACGCCCATGCGCAATGGACTCGAAATGGGAGGAGTCCCTCGGTCTCGTGACTCGAAAAGACTTCTTCGAAGAAAAACAACTTGTAACACTCCGAGCCCAACACCAGATGGTGGACTGTGCACAGCATGTGAATCTGCAGCGACTAATGCCACGAACAGATGTACACTGGGTAAGTGACATTTTCTATATATTGTGTGTTCGATGGCATGTGTAGCAGATACACAAGCTACATATTATTCCGCCATCTAGTGTTGGGCTCTGAGTGTTACAAGTTGTTTTTCTTCAAAGAAGTCTGTAGGAAGTTGGCTCTGTATGTGCTATTTCAAAGTAAGGAATAGCATGCACAGAGTCCAAGGGTTCCACTTAGAGGTAAAATAGTGGTAAAAATAGATAATACTAATGCTCTATTTTGTGGTAGTGTGGTCGAGCAGTAGGCTTATCCAAGGAGTAGTGTTAAGCATTTGTTGTACATACACATAGACAATAAATGAGGTACACACACTGAGACAAATCCAGCCAATAGGTTTTGTTATAGAAAAATATCTTTTCTTAGTTTATTTTAAGAACCACAGGTTCAAATTTAACATGTAATATCTTGTTTGAAAGGTATTGCAGGTAAGTACATTAGGAACTTTGAATCATCTCAATTGCATGTATACTTTTCAAGTTATTGACAAATAGCTACTTTAAAAGTGGACACAGTGCAATTTTCACAGTTCCTGGGGGAGGTAAGTTTTTGTTAGTTTTACCAGGTAAGTAAGACACTTACAGGGTTCAGTTCTTGGTCCAAGGTAGCCCACCGTTGGGGGTTCAGAGCAACCCCAAAGTCACCACACCAGCAGCTCAGGGCCGGTCAGGTGCAGAGTTCAAAGTGGTGCCCAAAATGCATAGGCTAGAATGGAGAGAAGGGGGTGCCCCGGCTCCGGTCTGCTTGCAGGTAAGTACCCGCGTCTTCGGAGGGCAGACCAGGGGGGTTTTGTAGGGCACCGGGGGGGGACACAAGCCCACACAGAAATTTCACCCTCAGCAGCGCGGGGGCGGCCGGGTGCAGTGTAGAAACAAGCGTCGGGTTCGCAATGTTAGTCTATGAGAGATCAACGGATCTCTTCAGCGCTGCAGGCAGGCAAGGGGGGGCTTCCTCGGGGAAACCTCCACTTGGACAAGGGAGAGGGACTCCTGGGGGTCACTTCTGCAGTGAAAGTCCGGTCCTTCAGGTCCTGGGGGCTGCGGGTGCAGAGTCTTTTCCAGGCGTCGGGACTTAGGTTTCAGAGAGTCGCGGTCAGGGGAAGCCTCGGGATTCCCTCTGCAGGCGGCGCTGTGGGGGCTCAGGGGGGACAGGTTTTGGTACTCACAGTCGTAGAGTAGTCCGGGGGTCCTCCCTGAGGTGTTGGTTCTCCACCAGCCGAGTCGGGGTCGCCGGGTGCAGTGTTGCAAGTCTCACGCTTCTTGCGGGGAGTTGCAGGGTTCTTTAAAGCTGCTTCTTGAAACAAAGTTGCAGTCTTTTTGGAGCAGGTCCGCTGTCCTCGGGAGTTTCTTGTCTTTTTCGAAGCAGGGCAGTCCTCAGAGGATTCAGAGGTCGCTGGTCCCTTTGGAAGGCGTCGCTGGAGTAGAGTTCTTTGGAAGGCAGGAGACAGGCCGGTGAGTTTCTGGAGCCAAGGCAGTTGTTGTCTTCTGGTCTTCCTCTGCAGGGGTTTTCAGCTGGGCAGTCATTCTTCTTGTTGTTGCAGGAATCTAATCTTCTAGGGTTCAGGGTAGCCCTTAAATACTAAATTTAAGGGCGTGTTTAGGTCTGGGGGGTTAGTAGCCAATGGCTACTAGCCCTGAGGGTGGGTACACCCTCTTTGTGCCTCCTCCCAAGGGGAGGGGGTCACAATCCTAACCCTATTGGGGGAATCCTCCATCTGCAAGATGGAGGATTTCTAAAAGTTAGAGTCACCTCAGCTCAGGACACCTTAGGGGCTGTCCTGACTGGCCAGTGACTCCTCCTTGTTGCTTTCTTTGTTCCCTCCAGCCTTGCCGCCAAAAGTGGGGGCCGTGGCCGGAGGGGGCGGGCAACTCCACTAAGCTGGAGTGCCCTGCTGGGCTGTGACAAAGGGGTGAGCCTTTGAGGCTCACCGCCAGGTGTCACAGCTCCTGCCTGGGGGAGGTGTTAGCATCTCCACCCAGTGCAGGCTTTGTTAGTGGCCTCAGAGTGACAAAGGCACTCTCCCCATGGGGCCAGCAACATGTCTCTAGTGTGGCAGGCTGCTGGAACTAGTCAGCCTACACAGACAGTCTGTAGGAAGTTGGCTCTGTATGCACTATTTCAAAGTAAGGAATAGTATGCACAGAGTCCAAGGGTTCCCCTTAGAGGTAAGATAGTGGCAAAAAGAGATAATACTAATGCTCTATTTTGTGGTAGTGTGGTCGAGCAGTAGGCTTATCCAAGGAGTAGTGTTAAGCATTTGTTGTACATACACATAGACAATAAATGAGGTACACACACTCAGAGACAAATCCAGCCAATAGGTTTTTATATAGAAAAATATCTTTTCTTAGTTTATTTTAAGAACCTCAGGTTCAAATTCTACATGTAATATCTCATTCGAAAGGTATTGCAGGTAAGTACTTTAGGAACTTCAAATCATCAAAATTGCATGTATACTTTTCAAGTTATTCACAAATAGCTGTTTTAAAAGTGGACACAGTGCAATTTTCACAGTTCCTAGGGGAGGTAAGTATTTGTTAGGTTAACCAGGTAAGTAAGACACTTACAGGGCTTAGTTCTTGGTCCAAGGTAGCCCACCGTTGGGGGTTCAGAGCAACCCCAAAGTCACCACACCAGCAGCTCAGGGCCGGTCAGGTGCAGAGTTCAAAGTGCTGCCCAAAACGCATAGGCTAGAATGGAGAGAAGGGGGTGCCCCGGTTCCGGTCTGCTTGCAGGTAAGTACCCGCGTCTTCGGAGGGCAGACCAGGGGGGTTTTGTAGGGCACCGGGGGGGACACAAGTCCACACAGAAATTTCACCCTCAGCGGCGCGGGGGCGGCCGGGTGCAGTGTAGAAACAAGCGTCGGGTTCGCAATGTTAGTCTATGAGAGATCTCGGGATCTCTTCAGCGCTGCAGGCAGGCAAGGGGGGGGTTCCTCGGGGAAACCTCCACTTGGGCAAGGGAGAGGGACTCCTGGGGGTCACTTCTCCAGTGAAAGTCCGGTCCTTCAGGTCCTGGGGGCTGCGGGTGCAGGGTCTCTCCCAGGCGTCGGGACTTTAGGTTCAAAGAGTCGCGGTCAGGGGAAGCCTCGGGATTCCCTCTGCAGGCGGCGCTGTGGGGGCTCAGGGGGGACAGGTTTTGGTACTCACAGTATCAGAGTAGTCCTGGGGTCCCTCCTGAGGTGTTGGATCGCCACCAGCCGAGTCGGGGTCGCCGGGTGCAGTGTTGCAAGTCTCACGCTTCTTGCGGGGAGCTTGCAGGGTTCTTTAAAGCTGCTGGAAACAAAGTTGCAGCTTTTCTTGGAGCAGGTCCGCTGTCCTCGGGAGTTTCTTGTCTTTTCGAAGCAGGGGCAGTCCTCAGAGGATGTCGAGGTCGCTGGTCCCTTTGGAAGGCGTCGCTGGAGCAGGATCTTTGGAAGGCAGGAGACAGGCCGGTGAGTTTCTGGAGCCAAGGCAGTTGTCGTCTTCTGGTCTTCCGCTGCAGGGGTTTTCAGCTGGGCAGTCCTTCTTCTTGTAGTTGCAGGAATCTGGTTTTCTAGGGTTCAGGGTAGCCCTTAAATACTAAATTTAAGGGCGTGTTTAGGTCTGGGGGGTTAGTAGCCAATGGCTACTAGCCCTGAGGGTGGGTACACCCTCTTTGTGCCTCCTCCCAAGGGGAGGGGGTCACAATCCTAACCCTATTGGGGGAATCCTCCATCTGCAAGATGGAGGATTTCTAAAAGTCAGAGTCACCTCAGCTCAGGACACCTTAGGGGCTGTCCTGACTGGCCAGTGACTCCTCCTTGTTTTTCTCATTATTTTCTCCGGCCTTGCCGCCAAAAGTGGGGCCTGGCCGGAGGGGGCGGGCAACTCCACTAGCTGGAGTGTCCTGCTGGGTTGGCACAAAGGAGGTGAGCCTTTGAGGCTCACCGCCAGGTGTGACAATTCCTGCCTGGGGGAGGTGTTAGCATCTCCACCCAGTGCAGGCTTTGTTACTGGCCTCAGAGTGACAAAGGCACTCTCCCCATGGGGCCAGCAACATGTCTCGGTTTGTGGCAGGCTGCTAAAACTAGTCAGCCTACACAGGTAGTCGGTTAAGCTTCAGGGGGCACCTCTAAGGTGCCCTCTGGGGTGTATTTTACAATAAAATGTACACTGGCATCAGTGTGCATTTATTGTGCTGAGAAGTTTGATACCAAACTTCCCAGTTTTCAGTGTAGCCATTATGGTGCTGTGGAGTTCGTGTTTGACAGGCTCCCAGACCATATACTCTTCTGGCTACCCTGCACTTACAATGTCTAAGGTTTTGTTTAGACACTGTAGGGGTACCATGCTCATGCACTGGTACCCTCACCTATGGTATAGTGCACCCTGCCTTAGGGCTGTAAGGCCTGCTAGAGGGGTGTCTTACCTATACTGCATAGGCAGTGAGAGGCTGGCATGGCACCCTGAGGGGAGTGCCATGTCGACTTACTCATTTTGTTCTCACTAGCACACACAGGCTTGTAAGCAGTGTGTCTGTGCTGAGTGAGGGGTCTCTAGGGTGGTATAAGACATGCTGCAGCCCTTAGAGACCTTTCCTTGGCATCAGGGCCCTTGGTACTAGAAGTACCAGTTTACAAGGGACTTATCTGAATGCCAGGGTGTGCCAATTGTGGATACAATGGTACATTTTAGGTGAAGGAACACTGGTGCTGGGGCCTGGTTAGCAGGGTCCCAGCACACTTCTTAGTCAAGTCAGCATCAGTATCAGGCAAAAAGTGGGGGGGTAACTGCAACAGGGAGCCATTTCTTTACACAAGCCCCCCCCAGCCTACAGGCCAGGAGACTCAGCCCAAGCTGGGAGAGTCTTCCTAGTCTGTCAGGCGAGGAAGAGTAGGAGAAATAGGCTGGTTAGTTGCAGGGCCTACTCTGCCTTACATCCTTCTGTTCAGGTCATTCCCTTTGGGGAACTGACCCACTTCCACAGTGATAGGACCTAGTCTGAATTGCCTCTTGTCTGCCTCTTCAATGTCTCCACCCATTCTTTCTATTTTGGTCTTAGAGGTGTCCACCTCTGCTACCCTTATCTTGGCCAGGGTCACCCCTAGCTTACCCAGAGAGGTTACCCAGAGCTGGAGTAACCCCACCATGACCAATAGGGTCAGGGGGCCTAACTTGCTATTTGGCATGGGGTCAGACCACCATGCTAAGGATAGTGCAGCCATAAAGGCTAACACCCAGCAGAGGCCACTGACAGCTGTCAGTGCCCAGAACCACACCTTTAGCTCTTCACCTAAAAGGGAAGGGGCTAAGTTACAGGCTTCTTTGGGTTCAGGTTGCCTGTCTGCTGTATTGGAGTGGGGGGTTACCACATCTTGTAGTAAACACCCTTCTTCCACTCTTTCTTCTGTTAGCTGAGGAGCCACCCACTCAGGTTTAACAGTTGCCTGACTAGCCAGGACTTCTTGTGGGTCAGGTTGGACTTTATCAGGGCCATTTTTGGAGTTCTCCCCTACTGGAGCAGAATCTCCTTGGCTTGCTGTAACCTTGGCTAAAGGTTGTCCACCCTTCCTACTCTGTTTTCTTTTCTTCTTCTTCTGGGGCCTGCTTGCATTTACTGCAGAGGCAGGACTTCCAGAATCCTTGGGAGAGGACTGGCACTGGACCAGTTCCTCTCTTGGGCTCCGACTAACCTCTGGGTAGTCATTTCCAAGGAGACAATCAAGGGGGAGGTCTGTACTGACTACTACCCTTCTCCAGCTAAGAGTGCCACCCACTTCTATGGGCACTAAAGCCACAGGCCTCTTAGTGACCCTGTCTAGGCTAACTCTTACCCTGGCAGTCTCACCTGGGATGTACTGGTTTGAGAGCACCAGCCTGTCATGCACAATAGTGTGACTGGCACAAGTGTCTCTCAGGGCAGTGGTTGGGATTCCATTCACCAGTAGGTGGTGGAAGTGTCTACTTCCCTCTGGAATCTCCAACTCACCTGTTGGGCCCTGTTTCCAGTTGAAGGCTAGGAAGACCTCCTCATCTGAGGGGTCATCTCCCATGGCTACACTGGTTACCCCTGGAATTTTGTTCTGGGGTTTGTTTTTGGGACAAGAAGTGTCCTTGGTGTGGTGCCCAGACTGTTTACAGTTGTGGCACCATGCCTTAGTGGCATCCCAGTTCTTACCCTGGTACCCACCTTTGTTTTGGGTTGTGTCTTGGGGCCCACCCACCTGTTCTGGTTTTTGGGGGCCTACAGAGGACACTTTTTCTTTGTTTCTAGTGTCACCCACTTTCTCCTGGGGAGTTTTTGTAACCCCTTTCTTTTGGTCACCCCCAGTGGAAGTTTTGGTTACTCTAGTCTTGACCCAGTGGTCTGCCTTCTTTCCCAATTCTTGGGGAGAAATTGGACCTAGGTCTACCAGATACTGATGCAACTTTTCATTGAAGCAGTTACTTAAAATGTGTTGTTTCATAAACAAATTATAAAGCCCAACATAGTCACACACTTCATTTCCAGTTAACCAACCATCTAGTGTTTTTACTGAGTAGTCTACAAAATCAACCCAGGTCTGGCTCGAGGATTTTTGAGCCCCCCTGAATCTAATTCTATACTCCTCAGTGGAGAATCCAAAGCCCTCAATCAGGGTACCCTTCATGAGGTCATAAGATTCTGCATCTTTTCCAGAGAGTGTGAGGAGTCTATCCCTACACTTTCCAGTGAACATTTCCCAAAGGAGAGCACCCCAGTGAGATCTGTTTACTTTTCTGGTTACACAAGCCCTCTCAAAAGCTGTGAACCATTTGGTGATGTCATCACCATCTTCATATTTTGTTACAATCCCTTTGGGGATTTTTAGGATGTCAGGAGAATCTCTGACCCTATTTAAGTTGCTGCCACCATCGATGGGACCTAGGCCCATCTCTTTTCTTTCCCTTTCTATGGCTAGGAGCTGCTTTTCCAAAGCCAATCTTTTGACCATCCTGGCTAACAGGGGGTCATCTTCACTGAGAGCATCCTCAGTGATTTCAGAAATGCTGGACCCTCCTGTGAGGGAAGCAACATTTCTGACTATCATTTTTGGAGACAGGGCTTGAGAGGCCCTGGTCTCCCTATTTAGGACTGGAAGGGGGGAATTGCCCTCCAAGTCACTAATTTCTTCCTCTGTGAAGTCATCCTCAGAGGGGTTGGCTTTTTCAAACTCTGCCAACAGCTCCTGGAGCTGAATTTTGGTAGGTCTGGAGCCAATGGTTATTTTCTTTATATTACAGAGAGACCTTAGCTCCCTCATCTTAAGATGGAGGTAAGGTGTGGTGTCGAGTTCCACCACATTCATCTCTGTATCAGACATTATTTTGCTAAAAGTTGGAAGACTTTTTAAAGAATCTAAAACTGTTTCTAGAATCTAATTTCAAACCTTTAACAAACTTTTAAACTCTAAAAGACAATGCTAAACAGGGACTTAACACACAAGGCCCTAGCAGGACTTTTAAGAATTTAGAAAAATTTCAAATTGCAAAAAATGAATTTCTAATGACAATTTTGGAATTTGTCGTGTGATCAGGTATTGGCTGAGTAGTCCAGCAAATGCAAAGTCTTGTATCCCACCGCTGCCACCAATGTAGGAAGTTGGCTCTGTATGCACTATTTCAAAGTAAGGAATAGTATGCACAGAGTCCAAGGGTTCCCCTTAGAGGTAAGATAGTGGCAAAAAGAGATAATACTAATGCTCTATTTTGTGGTAGTGTGGTCGAGCAGTAGGCTTATCCAAGGAGTAGTGTTAAGCATTTGTTGTACATACACATAGACAATAAATAAGGTACACACACTCAGAGACAAATCCAGCCAATAGGTTTTTATATAGAAAAATATCTTTTCTTAGTTTATTTTAAGAACCACAGGTTCAAATTCTACATGTAATATCTCATTCGAAAGGTATTGCAGGTAAGTACTTTAGGAACTTCAAATCATCAAAATTGCATGTATACTTTTCAAGTTATTCACAAATAGCTGTTTTAAAAGTGGACACAGTGCAATTTTCACAGTTCCTAGGGGAGGTAAGTATTTGTTAGGTTAACCAGGTAAGTAAGACACTTACAGGGCTTAGTTCTTGGTCCAAGGTAGCCCACCGTTGGGGGTTCAGAGCAACCCCAAAGTCACCACACCAGCAGCTCAGGGCCGGTCAGGTGCAGAGTTCAAAGTGGTGCCCAAAACGCATAGGCTAGAATGGAGAGAAGGGGGTGCCCCGGTTCCGGTCTGCTTGCAGGTAAGTACCCGCGTCTTCGGAGGGCAGACCAGGGGGGTTTTGTAGGGCACCGGGGGGGACACAAGTCCACACAGAAATTTCACCCTCAGCGGCGCGGGGGCAGCCGGGTGCAGGGTAGAAACAAGCGTCGGGTTCGCAATGTTAGTCTATGAGAGATCTCGGGATCTCTTCAGCGCTGCAGGCAGGCAAGGGGGGGGTTCCTCGGGGAAACCTCCACTTGGGCAAGGGAGAGGGACTCCTGGGGGTCACTTCTCCAGTGAAAGTCCGGTCCTTCAGGTCCTGGGGGCTGCGGGTGCAGGGTCTCTCCCAGGCGTCGGGACTTTAGGTTCAAAGAGTCGCGGTCAGGGGAAGCCTCGGGATTCCCTCTGCAGGCGGCGCTGTGGGGGCTCAGGGGGGACAGGTTTTGGTACTCACAGTATCAGAGTAGTCCTGGGGTCCCTCCTGAGGTGTTGGATCGCCACCAGCCGAGTCGGGGTCGCCGGGTGCAGTGTTGCAAGTCTCACGCTTCTTGCGGGGAGCTTGCAGGGTTCTTTAAAGCTGCTGGAAACAAAGTTGCAGCTTTTCTTGGAGCAGGTCCGCTGTCCTCGGGAGTTTCTTGTCTTTTCGAAGCAGGGGCAGTCCTCAGAGGATGTCGAGGTCGCTGGTCCCTTTGGAAGGCGTCGCTGGAGCAGGATCTTTGGAAGGCAGGAGACAGGCCGGTGAGTTTCTGGAGCCAAGGCAGTTGTCGTCTTCTGGTCTTCCGCTGCAGGGGTTTTCAGCTGGGCAGTCCTTCTTCTTGTAGTTGCAGGAATCTGGTTTTCTAGGGTTCAGGGTAGCCCTTAAATACTAAATTTAAGGGCGTGTTTAGGTCTGGGGGGTTAGTAGCCAATAGCTACTAGCCCTGAGGGTGGGTACACCCTCTTTGTGCCTCCTCCCAAGGGGAGGGGGTCACAATCCTAACCCTATTGGGGGAATCCTCCATCTGCAAGATGGAGGATTTCTAAAAGTCAGAGTCACCTCAGCTCAGGACACCTTAGGGGCTGTCCTGACTGGCCAGTGACTCCTCCTTGTTTTTCTCATTATTTTCTCCGGCCTTGCCGCCAAAAGTGGGGCCTGGCCGGAGGGGGCGGGCAACTCCACTAGCTGGAGTGTCCTGCTGGGTTGGCACAAAGGAGGTGAGCCTTTGAGGCTCACCGCCAGGTGTGACAATTCCTGCCTGGGGGAGGTGTTAGCATCTCCACCCAGTGCAGGCTTTGTTACTGGCCTCAGAGTGACAAAGGCACTCTCCCCATGGGGCCAGCAACATGTCTCGGTTTGTGGCAGGCTGCTAAAACTAGTCAGCCTACACAGGTAGTCGGTTAAGCTTCAGGGGGCACCTCTAAGGTGCCCTCTGGGGTGTATTTTACAATAAAATGTACACTGGCATCAGTGTGCATTTATTGTGCTGAGAAGTTTGATACCAAACTTCCCAGTTTTCAGTGTAGCCATTATGGTGCTGTGGAGTTCGTGTTTGACAGGCTCCCAGACCATATACTCTTCTGGCTACCCTGCACTTACAATGTCTAAGGTTTTGTTTAGACACTGTAGGGGTACCATGCTCATGCACTGGTACCCTCACCTATGGTATAGTGCACCCTGCCTTAGGGCTGTAAGGCCTGCTAGAGGGGTGTCTTACCTATACTGCATAGGCAGTGAGAGGCTGGCATGGCACCCTGAGGGGAGTGCCATGTCGACTTACTCATTTTGTTCTCACTAGCACACACAGGCTTGTAAGCAGTGTGTCTGTGCTGAGTGAGGGGTCTCTAGGGTGGCATAAGACATGCTGCAGCCCTTAGAGACCTTTCCTTGGCATCAGGGCCCTTGGTACTAGAAGTACCAGTTTACAAGGGACTTATCTGAATGCCAGGGTGTGCCAATTGTGGATACAATGGTACATTTTAGGTGAAGGAACACTGGTGCTGGGGCCTGGTTAGCAGGGTCCCAGCACACTTCTTAGTCAAGTCAGCATCAGTATCAGGCAAAAAGTGGGGGGGTAACTGCAACAGGGAGCCATTTCTTTACACAGTCGGTTAAGTTTCAGGGGGCACCTCTAAGGTGCCCTCTGGGGTGTATTTTGCAATAAAATGTACACTGGCATCAGTGTGCATTTATTGTGCTGAGAAGTTTGATACCAAACTTCCCAGTTTTCAGTGTAGCCATTATGGTGCTGTGGAGTTCGTGTTTGACAAACTCCCAGACCATATACTCTTATGGCTACCCTGCACTTACAATGTCTAAGGTTTTGTTTAGACACTGTAGGGGTACCATGCTCATGCACTGGTACCCTCACCTATGGTATAGTGCACCCTGCCTTAGGGCTGTAAGGCCTGCTAGAGGGGTGTCTTACCTATACTGCATAGGCAGTGAGAGGCTGGCATGGCACCCTGAGGGGAGTGCCATGTCGACTTACTCGTTTTGTCCTCACTAGCACACCCAAGCTGGCAAGCAGTGTGTCTGTGCTGAGTGAGAGGTCTCCAGGGTGGCATAAGACATGCTGCAGCCCTTAGAGACCTTCCTTGGCATCAGGGCCCTTGGTACTAGAAGTACCAGTTACAAGGGACTTATCTGGATGCCAGGGTCTGCCAATTGTGGGTACAAAAGTACAGGTTAGGGAAAGAACACTGGTGCTGGGGCCTGGTTAGCAGGCCTCAGCACACTTTCAATTGTAAACATAGCATCAGAAAAGGTAAAAAGTCAGGGGGCAACCATGCCAAGGAGGCATTTCCTTACAAAGTCTTTTTGGAGTCACAGGATTGAATGATGACTCCTCTCGGTCATCCTGCGCATGGGCATTGTTAGATTGTTTTCTTTCTGCTGTTGGGTTGGGACGTGTTATTCCCATGGCAGGGACATTTCTACTTCTGCTTGGTGCTTCAATGCATGTCTGTGCCCCTGATGCACATGACTGAGCCTGACGGCTACCTTTTTTTCTCCTAATCTGCTGAAGAAATGATCTATCCTTCCGAAGTCACTAACTTTAAAATGCCTTGTGATACAACGTCTGTGCATTATTTTGTACTTGTGTTAGGGTGCATATATTCCTTTTGTAGTGTGGGTAATTACACAAGATAAAACACTTTGTCCTTTAACTTTATTAACCTGCTCATGCATTGCTTTTTTATAGGATATTCTGCTCATCAATGTAGTTATTGAACAAATGATATGTGATGCTGATCCAGAGCTTGGAGGAGCTGTACAGTTAATGGGACTTTTGCGTACTCTGATAGATCCTGAGAACATGTTAGCCACAGCTAATGTAAGAAAATTCAAATGGGTAAAGAATCTTTAATGTTTTAATTCATTTGAGAAAATCTAAATGTAATTTCAATAAGTATTGCCATTAAACGTTTTTGCAGTGATTCTTAAAATATGTTGAAATAAGCAACATACATACTTGTTTTCATGTACTACAAATGTGCATGTACTGTGGAAATGTAGTTGAGTGATTGTGTTGAGTTGTAAGCTTTTTATATGTAATTTTCATTGCTTAAAATATTATATATTTCTTTGTTTCCTTTCCAGAAAACTGAAAAAAGTGAGTTTCTGAATTTCTTCTACAACCACTGCATGCATGTTCTCACGGCACCTCTTTTGGCAAATACATCTGAAGATAAAGTGGAAAAAGGTAAACAAATGTTGTTATTTATTCCTAGTTGTTTTTTATTTTGGAGTTTCAGAAGCTAATCACTAACAATTACAACTTTTTTGTTAGATTCGTCATGTTTAGGTTGTTAAAATCCACCACGGTGATGAAGTAGTAATGTGGATGTTTCTCAAAGGCTGCTGTTCGCTTGTCATCAGAGAGCATCTCGGTGCGTTTTTGTTGATTACAATTTGACAGAATTTTCTTCTTTTCATAGGAGTGTGGAATTCTCTGTACCACTTAAAGTTGTACTACATACAAATATTCTTTAAGATTAATCCTTATTGTCCCTGACAATGTTTGTGATAGGTTGCATAGTTGTAAGCAGCTCTCACTTCTGTTTAGGAACCTTTTTCAGGGATACCTCAATGTTTTTATGAAAATATAACAGGATATCTTGCGAAAGCTGACCTAAAACCAATTTAAAACTTTGGTCTTGGTTACTTCCTAAGTACGTCATGAGGCAGTTGAGGGCTATGCTGTCAGAAGTGTGTATTATGAGGAAGAGTTGCCTGAAAGGATATTTTCATTTTGTGACTCAAGGATTTTAAAAACTGCAGTCCTTAATCCGAGGCTTTGGAGGAATAAGAAATTGTATGTAAGGTGGAAACAAGTGGACATGCTTATATTTTTCATTAATCTGTGTTGGTTAAATAAGTGTAAGAACAGATATTTTAATAGTTAACATATAAAAAGATATTGTAATAGTTTTTAAAAATACGTTATTTCTGTTTTGCTGCTTTTGAGTGTCTCAAATTTTAGGGGAATAAAAATAGCTTTATCTGTTTTATTTGTAGTACGGTTGATATAATCTACATCCTGTGATGGAATTAGATTATGGTTTTACATCTTGTGTGTGTAGTCAATTTTTTTTTTTTTTTTGGTAAGGCATGCCCTTTTTTAGGCATCGTTTTTTCATTACATTTTTAGTAATGTCTTAACTAATCAACTCCTCTAGGGCCTGCAGTAATACTTTATTTTTGTGGAATTAGTTTTGACTGATTAAAATTTTCATGTACTGTGCTATGTGGAAGAAGGATCTGTTGCTAGCCAGACAGTGGTACCTTAGGACTCAGATGTTTGTTGTTAACTTTGTTTTTATCCGACATCAATCTTCATAAGCACTTTTATTTAAACAGATTGTTTCAGAATTTTTATTTCACTTGGTAACTAGTCACTAAGATTACGCTTGGTGTTAAGGAAAGAAGTCTTTATTTTTTCAGTTGTGAACTTATTATACCACTAAAATCCACAAGAAAGTAATCATAATTGCTCCCCCCCCCCCAATAAATATTCAGTAACCACATTGTAGTTATAGTTAGAACTATTTTTCCTAAGGATATTGATGTTTTGGTTTGATAATTTTGATGCCGTTTCATGAATCTTCACAAAACTTTCCCAAAAAAAACTTGTTTCCCCATGCCATTTTCCATAGGAAAATTGAACAGTGATACCCTAAAACAGCTGAATGGAACTACCCCAGATTTGGTAGAAAGGTAAATCTTGATCCAGAAAGCATGCTTTTTGAGATCTTATGTAAACACATTCAGTAGTTTTTGAGACTTAAAAGTTGAAAATGTATACTTTTTTCTCCGCACGAGGGATCCGCAGGTCCAATAGATAAAAATATCAGGTACAATTGGCTGCCACAACATCAACTAAGATGCTGCTGCAGCCATTTTAATTCCCGCGCTGAAAAAAGTAAAAAAAAAAAACAAAAAAAAAAAAAAAAACACAGGGGCAGGGTAGGCATATCCTGACTACCCCCTATCCTTGGCTTGGTTAGGGGTTCCAAATGAAACCCACGTGCCAAAACGTAGATTATTGTTAGCACTTCACAGGTACAATTTTTAAAAAAATATTTAGAGAGGAGGGGTACATATGGCCAGCTTCCTGAGCCGATATATGGCCCTGCGGAATATCCCTTTAGGGCTAAAAATATTTTTTATGGTGAAGGATGGCATGAATGATTTCCTCCCCCAACCCCCCCCCCCCCCCCAAATCCCTGCGCCACTGTACGTTCTCAAGAACCCATGCCTCTCGACCACCCCCCTTCCCACCTGAACTTCATTGAGCATTGGGTCCGGGCACACCAGTCCCCACAGAATTTCTCTGGGTTGGTTGTTTGGGAGCATAGCTGGCTTCGGCTGAAACATGCAATGAGTGCCCTGGATTGGACCGAGGCGGTGCACCCACTTAATTTTTGCTTGTGTGTGGCCTGATTCTGCTTGGCCTCATGGAATCAGGCTGTTTGCTTGGAGTTTCTAGTACAGTTAACTATGGATGTCCAGAGTGGGACTAGGACAGCCACAAAACACAAATGAAAATTGCATAGAGGGGAAATAATATTTAATGAGTGTCTGAAGGATCTCCTTCATAAAATGACAGCTCCTGGCAATGAGTGCCTCATAATGCCCTTCATGGTAAATTTACTTATTTTACACCATGGTGGAGCCCCAGTGTAAACGGGGGCAACATCAACTTGTTATGTGTTTTGAGGGGGGATGCATGGAGCCCAAGAAGTACTTGGAAAAAACTTAAACCTATGTTTCCTGGGGTCTATAAAAATGATCCCAAGAAGGATTAATGATATTTTGAAGATTTCCCAGAGCCGAAGACTTTGATCTTCAGCTAGGGAATGCATGAACCCCTTGTGGTTGGTCTTATGGCTGCATTATTTGGTGTGGGGAATTTAAAAGACTCCAACACGTTTAATGTTTTTTTTATTACAAATGCTTTATTTAAATGTTTATTGACAGATATTGCAATGATATCCTGACTAATTGACAAAGCCAATGGGATTGTTTTGTATATTCAAGTAATAACCTCTTGACATTGTCACCTAAATATAAAATCACTTGAAATAAGTCATCTGCCCCACGAACCCCCCTGGCCCCCCAGCTGTGCAGACTGATTTTGCCTCAGAGAGGTGGCAGTCTCGGGGCTGCGGGAGGCCCGTGTGCCACACACATTATTTTTAATGCAGGGGGCATTGTGGCCCTCCCTGCATTAATTTCAATGCATTTGCCTTGGGGAGGAGGCGGTCCTTGGGGCATCAGTAAGCCCTAGGAGGGCAGCCTCCTGTGCGCTGCTCCCTCTTTTTTTTCACCCACCTCTGCCCCCGCGACCTGGCCCACCAAGAGGCAAAGTAAAGAGACCACATTTTTTTAGGTCTAGCGTAAGCGTACAACATCTTGTATACTTTAGTATACATCTCTTATGGGCTTAAAGCCATTTCATTTGTTTTGGTGTTCTTGAAAAATACGCATGCTCCGTTCTGCACAACCCCTCCGTCTGGAGGGAGCAAGCACAGGCTGCCATGACTGAGGTTCGGCAATACAGATCATTCACAGCGCCATCTTCTCACAGGACGAATCCTCAACTCTTCAGTACATTACGTTCACCTTGTTCATATATTTTTTACGTACTAAAAAGTTATGTTTAAAATAAAATGTAAGCACACATTGTCTTAAATTTAAAAATAAAAATAAAAAATACTCTATGAAAATGTGTGACGCAGAAAGCTTGACAAATATCAGTAATTAAATTTATGTGCATAACTTGTGAGGTGGACAGCAGTTGTTGCATAACGGTGCGCAATGCGGCATCACCTATATGCTGGACCGTCACTAAAATACATTTTGAGATCTTCACGCTTTTTTTTAAGAATTCTTTTTTTTTCAGCCCTTTAATATTTCTTTAGTGTATGACAGTAACATCACTATTTACGTCTTTTGATTTGCTGACAGCATCAATGCTTCCCATTGGCCCTATCCTTTTATAGCCATAGCAGAAGAACAGTAAAGCCAGCATTAGGGAGAGGCGGTGTCTCTAAACCATGACTCCTGCGGGCACTGGGCAGCCACTTGGATTCACAAGGCTGGTTGTGAGTATGAGGCAGCATAGAAACAGTAGTAATGCTGTGTTGGCATTTCATTTGCTGTACTTGAGGGATACGCAGTGGTATGGTGAAATTTAGAACCCAGTTACCACAGTTTTCCTGGTCTTTCAACAGTTTTCCCATATAAACTCGTCAGCACAATTGGAAATGGTGAATTGCGGCCCTTTAGTCATTCTTTGTTATGTTGCACCTCCAGGCTTTTTGAGCATGTGTTTCTGAGGCATGAGGGTGCGACGTCATTTCTAGGATAGAAGTGTTTTACAAAGGGCAACAAGAAGAGGGTTGAGGCACTCACGATCATAAAGCCTACCTGACCAAGGCCAGACACTGCACCTTTGTACACTGGGCACAACCGTTGGCCATGCCAGTAGCATTTTGGTAAGGGTAGTGAGGTTTTTATTTTGTCTGGACCATAATTTTCCCTTCAAGTGATTATGGGTAATTTAGTTTTTTTATTTATTTTTTTTGTTTTTTTTTAGAAACATTTGTCTTTTAAAACCTCAATCTTAAGTTATTCTTAAATCAAGTTTTATTTATACTGCATTTCAATTAACTTTTGCAAAAAATGAATTGGCAGAGCCAACTGTTCTCTCCTTTTGGCCCATCTAAGATGGGTAAACAATAATTAAAAACAAACAAAAAAAAAACTTAGTATGCGCAAAGCTCATTTTTAAAAAGAAGCAACCTAATAATTTTATTTATAAGCATGTTTATTCTATATAAGTATGGTATGAATGGAATTAATAGGTTGCCTAGAAATGTGCTGCCTCTGCAACACAAACGATAGAAAGAAGAGGCATCAACACTGTCAGATTTTCTTTTGCACAGTCTGTACATTTGTACACAGTTTTTCCAATACAGTACTTCTAGAGCCTTAAAAAAAAGTATTTCCTAATAAAACCTGCTGAGTGTTTAAGTGTTGTTCGTTCGGCTGGAAGCACTCTTGGAAACCACCTATGTTAATTTATTTTCACTTGTGCTAGTGTCCATGTATTCAGTGGTCGAACACATCTAATAAACTTCAGGCCTACCTCAAAGGCCAGCAGGACAGATATTAAGAATTCCTATGACACACAATTCAACTCCACACATTTGCAGAGCACACCATATAATTCAAAACCAAACCACATAATTCAACACAATCCACCACATAAAGCCAATCCACAACACAGAATTCCACATCATGCCACAAATTTCAATAGCACCCAACTTAATTACTCTTCACTGCATATCACGCCACAACACAAAATACCATTCCACATAATTACACTCCGTGATAGTCTGACTCCACATAGTTCCATAAACTCAGTGCCACATAATTCCACTGCAAACCATGCCACGTAATTCCACTCCACAAATCCAATCCACACAATTCCACACCATACAATTCCACAACTAACCATTCCAATCCAACCCACACAATTCCACTCCACAACACATGGGTAAAAGACATGGTCTATTTACAAGTTCAATAGCTGTAACTCTTGCAAAAGCAGAGTCCCAAAATGGCTGCCAACTCTTCCTTGTGGAAGTGTTGGCAGCCAGTCAGATATCAGCCCAGTGACAGTTGGATCCACTGAGAATCCACTTCCCTAGATATCTTTTTTTTTTTTTTTTACTGTTAATATCTTAAAAACTACTGAACTGATTTACACCAAATCAGAAAAAGCATGCTTTCTGCCAATTTTGGTGTAATTCCATCCAGTGGTTTGGGCTGTGGTCGTGTTCAAAATCCCAATGGGAAAATGTATGGGGAAATAAGTTTTGGGAGACCCATTCACCCTTTTCTCAGCCCCCCCCCCCCCCCCATTTGAAAGATCTCCCCAAAACTTTTAAGACCGCAGTTGAACCCACTGAAGTATACGTTTTCAGTACTTTGTGCAGATTCGTTAAGCAGCGCTAAAGTTATTGGCAAAACAAACGCTCTTCCTATGAAAGCTAGGTCCTAATTATAACTACCAACTGGTGAATGCCAGTAAGAAGTAATATATCAATCATATATATATATATATATATATATATATATATATATATAATAGATTGATATATGTTCGGAGGCATGTGTAGCTGCAGATACACATGCTATACATAATCCTGCCATCTAGTGTTGGGCTCCGAGTGTTACAAGTTGTTTTTCTTCGAAGAAGTCTTTTTTTCGAGTCACATGATCGAATGACTCCTCCCTTCGGTGATAGTGCGCATGGGCATCGAATCCTTTGTTAGATTTGTTTTCTTTCCGCTGTTGGGTTCGGCAGAGTTTCTTCTTGCTCAGAGACTTTAGATTCAGAAACTTTCTAATAATTCTATTTCAACGTCTATATTGTTTCGATCGCGTTTCCATCTGTAATTGAGCCGATAGTACAGTCAGAAAACGCCCTTTTGGGCATGCGCGCCCAACTCGGGCCTGTTCAGGCCTACCACGCTGGAGCCTAATGGCTCGCACTCCATTCTGCTTCTGTCCTCGATGCCACTCAAAATTGCCGTATACACATCAACACGTGGTATGTTATCGCTGTGTCTCTCCAAAGCATCGGGAAGAAGACTGCGAAGCTTGTCTGTCGTTCCGGTTGAAAAAGACACTGCGTGACCGGAGAGCGAGAAGACTTGAGTGAATGACTCTGCCACAAAGGAACTTCACCTGCCCTTTTATCCAACAAGAGTACACAGCTTTGCATGAAATATCTACCCAAGTGGAGGTCTTTCTGCCTACTTGGACAAATGGCTAGTATGTATTCTACACTACAGCTGCGTAATGGAGCCCAAGGAAATGTCACTAGTGACCTTGTGTGTGTTTAGCAATGTGATTTATTCCTTGTGCATCTTTTTCCAGAATTCTGTGATAACATGAATCCTCCTAGCCAGAGGCCAATAAGATTACAAAGCGTTAAATCTCCATCAAACCAGTGTCCTTCCTCTTATCTATATGAAGTAAGTGCTTCTATATTTGTGGAGATGTCCTCCTATTGCTCAGCATCAAGAACACGCCATCAAAATAAACGGGAAATTAACTGAAAAGCCCTTTAAGAAGCATCATCCTTGCAAAGGGGGTATGGCGGGGTGAGACATATGCATGCTACTAAGGTAGACTGTGCGGGCGCAGCTTCCAGGTGATTTGCACATGTGCGTACTCTTAGCAATTTAAAGAGGGAACCACGGGGGAAGGGGCTATGTGGCCCCCGGCCAATTTTGGCCCCAGGGGATCCCATCCCTGGTGCCCACCTGTATTCCTTGTGTTGGCAGGCATGGGAACCCATCTTCTGGGGCCTGGAGGAGGGGGACTGCATGACGAATCCCGCCCCCCCATCCTCCCCCAAACCCTGGGCTGATTTTAGTCCTAGGGACCCCATACCCTGGGTCCTGGCTATCTGTCCTGGGTGCCCCACAGGCACACAGTATACAGTGGGACTGTGGTGAGCCTGAATGACAGCTCTTGCCTGCTGGAAGCACAGTGTTTGCTTTGACTTGGCGGGCGCTGGCAAAACTCCTGCCAAGTCAAGAGCAATCAGGTATGTCCCAGGGGTGGGCACCCCAGAACATAGCAGGAGCCAGCATCCGTGACGGACCCCCTTCATTATTTAACCTCTGCCCCTGGGAGATGATCGTCGCTGGGGCTGTGCGGGGGGCAGGAGGGTCAGGGTGGGAGATGTTGGGGGAGCGCACGCATTCATTTCTCAGTTAGCCCCGGGGCGGTGGAGGTCCCCAGGTTTGGGCGGAGGGGGTCATACGGCCCCAAAATATTTCAGATATTGTCCCCTCCTCTCAGTCCCCCGAGTGCCCCTGGCCAACTGACTAAACCCCAAACCCCCCCCCCCCCCCCACTCCCTACCCAGAGAAAATCCATGGATCGGGATCCTCAGATTTTAAACCTGACCTATTAAAATAAAAAAGCTTTTTAGCCCTGGCCAGGTACGTGAGTAACCCCTAAACCCAGGGTCACCCTAAGCCCCCACCATCCTATACCAATGCTAAGGGCTCATGATGACCATACCCTGGCCTCTTTTCTCTTTATTTCACTTTTTTTCTAGGAGTCTTCTGAAGCAGAGTCCCAAGATGACTGACAGCACTTCCTTGTTGAAGTGTTGGCAGCCAATCAGATAACAGCAGGGGGATTGTTGGATCCGCATAGGATCTGCATCCCTAGATATCTATATGTTCGATGGCATACGTTGCTGCAGATACACATGTTTAGCACAGTCCGCTGCCTGGTGTTGGGCTCGGAGTATTACAAGTTGTTTTTCTTCGAAGAAGTCTTTTTTGGTCACGGGACCGAAGGACTCCTCCCTCTTCGGCTCCATTGCGCATGGGCGTCGACTCCATCTTAGATTGTTTTTTTCCGCTGTCGGGTTCGGACGTATTCCTTTTCGCTCCGTGTTTCGGTTCGGAAAGTTAGTCAGAATCTCGGAAGAAAGCGTCGGTATTGTTCCGTTCGGTATCGGGATAGTTAGGTACATCGACACCGATCATCGGAAGACTTTGGGGTAGCTTCGATCCCCCATCGGGGCCTGGTCGGCCCGACCGCGTGCGACATCGAAGCCGATGGAACGGACCCCGTTCCGTTTCTGCCCAAAATGTCACAGTAAGTATCCTTATACAGATCAGCACTTGGTCTGTAACTTGTGCTTGTCCCCCGAGCACAAGGAGGATACCTGTGAGGCCTGTCGAGCCTTCCGGTCCAGAAAAACACTCCGGGACCGAAGAGCCAGGCGTCTACAAATGGCGTTCCCGCCGACAAAACAACGTTTCGACGACGAAGAGGAAACATTCTCGGTTCCGGACTCAGAATCCGGAGACTCCGACGTCGAACAACAACAACAAACAGTGAGTAAGACGTCGAAAACAAAAACCATCGAAAAAACAAAAGCCCAGGGGACGCCACTGCCAACAGGCCATGGCTCAACCCATAAAACCGGCGAGCCATCGAAGGCGCCGAAAAAGGGCACGCCCATAGCGAAGACACCCGACTCCGGTCGAGGGACCGCCATGGAGCAACCTCGGAGCCGAGATAGCGGCTCCGAGAAGCAAAAACAAGATGCCGGCACCGAAAAACATCGGCACCGAGACACACAGCCGAAAGCCACAAAAATTCAGTCGGTACCGAAGCTGAAAAAAGATTCTCTCTCGGCGCCGAAAAGTTCCACACCTCCTTCCTACACAGAGGAACAAGGGATAAGTGGCCAGATGCACAGATTTGGACAAGAGCTCCAAAGTGTAGAATCAGACTACACACAAAAGAGACTGTACATCCAACAAGACACAGGGAAGATATCAACTCTTCCCCCAATAATGAGAAAAAGAAGGATCGGATTTCTCAATGATGACGCACAACCACAAGCCAAAGTGGTTAAAAAAGTCACGCCTCCGCCCTCTCCACCACAACAGGCGTCGCCGGCACAAACTCCGCCACAAATGCACTCACCAGCGCAAACTACTGTAAGTCAAGATAATCAGGATCAAGACGCTTGGGACCTATACGACACCCCAGTGCCGGACAATGATCCCGATTCATACCCCACAAAGCCGTCACCGCCAGAGGACAGTACCTCATACTCGCAACTGGTGGCTAGGGCAGCAGAATTCCACAATGTCCAACTGCATTCCGATCCTATAGAGGATGATTTTTTATTTAACACCCTCTCGGCTACACATAGCCAATATCAATGTCTCCCAATGCTACCAGGGATGTTACGGCACGCAAAACAAATTTTTGAAGAGCCCGTAAAATCAAGAGCCATCACCCCAAGGGTGGATAAGAAATACAAACCACCACCCACAGACCCAGTGTTTATTACTTCGCAGTTACCACCTGACTCCGTAGTAGTAGGGGCAGCTCGCAAAAGAGCAAATTCCCATACATCTGGCGACGCCCCACCTCCGGACAAAGAAAGCCGAAAATTTGATGCGGCAGGAAAAAGAGTAGCATCACAGGCAGCCAACCAGTGGCGCATCGCAAATTCTCAAGCGCTGCTAGCCCGATATGACCGCGCACACTGGGATGAGATGCAACTTCTCATAGACCATCTTCCCCAGGAATACCAAAAAAGGGCGCAGCAAATAGTTGAAGAGGGACAAACGATCTCAAACAATCAAATCCGCTCTTCAATGGACGCAGCCGATACTGCAGCGAGAACAGTCAACACTGCTGTCACCATAAGGAGACACGCTTGGCTCCGCACTTCAGGGTTCAAACCTGAAATCCAGCAGGCTGTCCTTAATATGCCCTTCAACGAGAAACAACTTTTTGGCCCTGAAGTGGACACAGCCATTGAAAAACTTAAAAAGGACACAGACACGGCCAAAGCCATGGGCGCACTCTACTCCCCGCAGAGCAGAGGCTCTTTTAGAAAAACTCCATTTAGAGGGGGGTTTCGTGGCCAACCCACAGACACCACCAGCCAACAAACAAGAACCACACCATATCAGGGTTCATTCCAAAGGGGAGGTTTCAGGGGATATAGAGGGGGTCAATTCCCAAGGAGTAGGGGAAGATTCCAGACTCCAAAAACACCTCCACCTAAACAGTGACTTTCAAGTCACACAACCCCTTCACTCAACACCAGTGGGGGGAAGACTAAGCCAATTCTACCAATCTTGGCAGCAGATTACAACAGACAATTGGGTATTAGCAATAATCCAACATGGCTATTGCATAGAATTCCACAAATTCCCACCAAACATCCCTCCAAAAACACGCAAAATGTCACCACAACATTTAGAACTTTTAGGACTAGAGGTTCAAGCACTACTGCAAAAGGATGCAATAGAGTTAGTACCAGTACAACAAAAAAACACAGGAGTTTACTCCCTGTACTTTCTAATTCCAAAAAAAGACAAAACATTAAGACCAATATTAGATCTCAGGACACTAAATGCCTACATCATATCGGACCATTTTCACATGGTCACACTACAAGACATCATTCCACTGCTCAAACAGCAAGATTACATGACCACATTAGACCTAAAAGATGCGTACTTTCATATACCGATACACCCTTCTCACAGAAAGTACCTAAGGTTCGTATTCAAAGGAATACATTACCAATTCAGGGTGTTGCCATTCGGGATAACAACTGCACCAAGTTTATTCACAAAATGTCTAGCAGTAGTAGCAGCACATATCAGGAGACAACAAATACATGTGTTTCCTTACCTAGACGATTGGCTAATCAAGACCAACACAGTAAAAAAGTGCACAAACAACACCACATATGTCATACAAACCCTTCACAAACTGGGTTTCTCCATCAACTATACAAAGTCACACCTCGAACCGTGTCAGACACAACAATATCTAGGGGCAACCATCAACACATCAAAAGGAATTGCCACTCCAAGTCCACAAAGAGTTCAAGCATTCCACAAGGTAATAAGTGCTATGTTTCCAAACCAAAAGATACAAGCAAAACTGGTGCTAAAACTTCTAGGCATGATGTCATCATGCATAGCCATTGTCCCAAACGCAAGACTACACATGCGACCCTTACAACAGTGCCTAGCATCACAATGGTCACAAGCACAGGGTCAACTTCTAGATCTGGTGTTGGTAGACCGCCAAACATACCTCTCGCTTCTATGGTGGAACAGCAACAATTTAAACAAAGGGCGGACATTTCAGGACCCAGTGCCTCAATACGTTATAACAACAGATGCTTCCATGACAGGGTGGGGAGCACACCTCAATCACCACAGCATTCAAGGACAATGGGACGTACACCAAACAAAATTTCATATAAATTACCTAGAACTGTTAGCAGTATTTCTAGCGTTAAAAGCCTTTCAACCCATAATAACACACAAATACATTCTTGTCAAAACAGACAACATGACAACAATGTATTATTTAAACAAACAAGGAGGAACACACTCAACACAATTGTGTCTCCTAACACAAAAAATATGGCAATGGGCGATTCACAACCACATTCGCCTAATAGCACAATTTATTCCAGGGATCCAAAACCAACTAGCAGACAACCTTTCGCGAGATCACCAACAAGTCCACGAATGGGAAATTCACCCCCAAGTTCTGAACAATTACTTTCAAATTTGGGGAACACCCCAGATAGATTTGTTCGCAACAAAAGAAAACGCAAAATGCCAAAACTTCGCATCCAGGTACCCACACCGCGAATCACAAGGCAATGCTCTATGTATGAGTTGGTCAGGGATATTTGCATACGCTTTTCCCCCTCTCCCTCTCCTTCCATATCTAGTAAACAAATTGAGTCAAAACCAACTCAAACTCATACTGATAGCACCCACATGGGCAAGACAACCTTGGTATACAACTCTACTAGACCTTTCACTAGTACCGCATGTCAAACTACCCAACAGACCAGATCTGTTAACACAACACAAACAACAGATCAGGCATCCAAACCCAGCATCATTGAATCTAGCAATTTGGCTCCTGAAATCCTAGAATTCGGACACTTAGACCTCACACAAGAATGTATGGAGGTCATAAAACAAGCTAGAAAAGCTTCCACTAGACACTGCTATGCATCTAAGTGGAAAAGATTTGTTTGCTACTGCCATACCAATCAAATCCAACCATTGCATGCCTCTACAAAGGACATAGTGGGATACTTACTACATTTGCAAAAAGCAAACCTTGCTTTTTCATCTATAAAAATACACCTCGCAGCAATATCTGCTTACCTACAAACTACTCATTCATCGTCTCTATTTAGAATACCAGTTATTAAAGCATTCATGGAAGGGCTAAAAAGAATTATACCACCAAGAACACCACCAGTTCCTTCATGGAACCTTAACATCGTCTTAACAAGACTCATGGGTCCACCTTTTGAACCCATGCATTCCTGTGAAATGCAATATCTAACGTGGAAAGTCGCATTTCTCATTGCAATCACATCCCTCAGAAGAGTAAGTGAAATACAGGCATTTACCATACAAGAACCATTTATTCAAATACACAAAAATAAAATAGTTCTAAGAACAAATCCAAAATTTCTACCAAAAGTAATCTCACCATTCCATTTAAATCAAACAGTAGAATTACCAGTGTTCTTCCCACAGCCAGATTCCGTGGCTGAAAGGGCACTACATACATTAGACATCAAAAGAGCACTAATGTAATACATTGACAGAACAAAGCTAATCAGGAAAACAAAACAACTGTTCATAGCTTTTCAAAAACCACACATAGGAAATCCAATCTCTAAACAAGGCATTGCTAGATGGATAGTCAGATGTATTCAAACATGCTATCTTAAAGCCAAGAGAGAATTGCCTATTACACCAAAGGCACACTCAACCAGAAAGAAAGGTGCTACAATGGCCTTTCTAGGAAACATTCCTATGAGCGAAATATGTAAGGCTGCAACCTGGTCTACGCCTCATACATTTACTAAACACTACTGTGTAAATGTACTAAATGCACAACAAGCTACAGTAGGCCAAGCTGTACTAAGAACATTATTCCAAACTACTTCAACTCCTACAGGCTGAACCACCGCTTTTGGGGGAGATAACTGCTTTATAGTCTATGCTAAACATGTGTATCTGCAGCAACATATGCCATCGAACTGAAAATGTCACTTACCCAGTGTACATCTGTTCGTGGCATTAGTCGCTGCAGATTCACATGTGCCCTCCCGCCTCCCCGGGAAGCCTGTAGCCGTTTAGAAGTAAATCTTAAATCTTAAACATTTGTACATTTGTAAATAATTATTATAAACTTTTTATGTACATACGTATTCACTCCATTGCATGGGCACTATTTATAGCAAACAACTCCAGCCTCACCCTCTGCGGGGAAAACAATCTAAGATGGAGTCGACGCCCATGCGCAATGGAGCCGAAGAGGGAGGAGTCCTTCGGTCCCGTGACCAAAAAAGACTTCTTCGAAGAAAAACAACTTGTAATACTCCGAGCCCAACACCAGGCAGCGGACTGTGCTAAACATGTGAATCTGCAGCGACTAATGCCACGAACAGATGTACACTGGGTAAGTGACATTTTCATTTTTACCTTTTAATGTCTCAAACTACTGAATGGAATTACACCAAATCACAAAATGTTCTCTTTCTGGTCTAAGAGCTAGCTTTCTGCCAAATTTGGTGTAATTCTGTTCAGCGGCTCGGACTGTAGTCATTTTAAAAAAAAGAAAATTTGAAAAATTCCATTGCCGTAGAATGGGGAAAAAAGTGTTTTGGGACTCTCCGCCCCTTAACTCTGCCCCTGCTTAGTGGACCACCCCAAGACCTTCAACACAGCAGCTGAACCAACTGAAGTACAAATTATGAAAAATGTATGAAGATTTGTCAAACAGCACCTCATTTATTGGCAAAACAAAAAACGCTCTTATGTTTAATTTTTTTAAAAAAAAAAACAAACAAATTGGTACTAACTAGAACTATCTACTTGCAAATGCTAGTCATATATATATATTTTGTCAACAAGCTGTGTGTGTGGTGTGGGGGTCCCTGACCCTGTTGGGTGGAGAAGCGTCCCATTGTAACATCAACCAAAACAAAATGCAGAGGCACCAGTTCCAAGTAACAACTAGGCGTTGATTCCCAATATAGGTAGCAGCTCAATCAAAATCCTGACAAGTTTTGGCAAAATGCCATGATCACAGGTAAGTGAGTACAGGTGTTCTCAGAGTCAGTGTTTATTACTCATGACTCGTGTGACTTGATAATCACGAAATACAAATCCCATGATAAACCATTAATGTTACTGTCTTTTGATATAGTGCTCAATTTTAATGCTATAATAGCTTAGGAGACAACACAGTTCCAGTTAATGTTCTTTACAGTGCACTTGGTTGCATGATGATGAAATATCCACATGCTTTTCATTGAAGCTTCTGCCCAAATCATATATTGGCCGCAAACATCTGATGCACTAGATATGGTCAGGAGTCTACCAACTTCAGCCATTGTGTGTGGTGGTGGTCCGCTCTCACTGAGCACATTCTCACACAAAGTACACTTCAGTCCCTGGAACTGCTTTGGACATGTGTGTTTTTGAGACCAAAACACTGTTCCTTATAGTCAACATTTTTTTTTTTAAGCTCCCCAACATTGGAGTATTAAAAGAAGAAAAATAAATAAAACAAAGCACATTTTGACAAAGCCAAAAGGCCTACACCCAGCGCCAGACCTGTTGCCTCTGCCAGTGCTTATTTTATTTGGAAACCTGATGTTTTGTTTCTGCATGATTCACATGATTAGAGTCTGGCATCAGTTATTTTTTCTCCATATTTATGGTAATCTGTAAGGCATGCCATCATGTGCCCAAAAAGCTGCTTTGGTGCTTTCTGATGTGGGTTGTAGCGCTCTTCTGCTGTCCATTCGTCTTTTGCTAAATCCTCAGGGGGCATGTCAAATGTTGGTTCTTTTCCACAATATGTTTTTAATGACATGAGTAACTTTGTGGTGAGTGCTTGACATTTCGGAGGGGTCTGCAAGTGTTGTTCACAGCTTGTTCCTGAAAGTCTTCTTGGATGGCTCAGACCCACCTATGTATGAATGGGACTCAGTTCTTAAATTGTTTTGAGGTATTTGGAAATCCACTGTTTCTTAGCGGGCCTTCAGTGGTTACCAGTCAGCTACGTTGTCAGAAAAAAATTCAGAGTCCTAGTAACCCTGAGCCCCCACAAGTCTGTATTGTTGGTTTGGTTAAAGGGGAGGAAACTTTTATGTGTACATATAAATTGCCAAACTAACTATCCTACCTTGCCTGATTTATTTTCAAAGAGGTATCAGGGATTGTTATTGGATACCTTGGCTAGGCAGTTGTTTCCCACAGGTGACTTTGTCTGCATCTTGAAGCAAATTTATTGAGTAGTGAGCATTTTTACTATCTGCTGAATGTTTTGTGAACATCCCCGTCACAAAGACTGGGTCTAGTTTATTTGTGTTTTTTTTTTTTTGTACTATCAGTAACACTTTCCACTGTCATTTGCTGGCACATCATGGCTTTGCTGTGAAGGGAGCAAATGCTGGGTGTGCAGAGTTGCAAAATAGTACCTCACTTGTGTTTTCCATTCCTTTTGAATATGCTTGTCATTGAAGGTGGGATATAAAATAAAGTAAGAGGAAAAATCCCACAAAAATCTGCTATGCTTGGATTTACAGAATGCACATGACATTAGATAGAGACTTCTAGTTGCAGATTCCTTACCATAGAATTTCCCCCAGGTGTCGATCTGGAGATTTCTCTCAAGCTGCAACCAGGCGCGCTGTTAGGTGGGTGGGTGGCTACCGTCATTGGCATTGTGCGCACTGGATATGACATCCCAGGACATATATTGGCACTACCTGGGTGCACTGATGTCAGTTCTTTTCTTTCCGCGCCAGTCAGCGCAGATCCGAAGAAGAGCTACTCCTCCGTCACTTTTTAACTGGTCTTTTAAAAAAAAAAAAAGTTTTCATTTTGTCAAAGATTTTTGATGTCTACTCTCCTGGTGTGTCGAGGATGTTGTCACGTAAGACTGGGTTCAATCCCTGCAGATCATGTTGTCTGGCAATGTCCATGATGGGCCCGCACCTAATGTGCTTGTGGTGTTTGAAGCACGACCTGAAGTGATGCTCCAGCTGTCAGGCCATGAATCCGAAAGCTTTGAGGGAGTGGTCCCTAAAGGCCCTTGCAGCCCGAGTCTCTGCTCCACATCGCTACAATCTCTGTCATGAAGAAAGTCCAGATAATGGTCACTGAGTCCCCATTCTTCTTTGTCCCACTCCAAGGCCTCGGGACAGTCGCTTAAGAGACACAGGAAGAAGTCAAAGAGAAACAAACATTCAACTTCACCCCGTCTGTCGGCTGATGAGAGGAGGGAAAGGGATTGTCGTTGCTCAAGGCCTCAGTCCTCTGAGCCTGTGCCTAGGTTGGCTCAGTGCCTCCCCGAGTTTCTGAGAACTGGAGTGACCCCCTGGCCAACTTAGAGTTTTATGAGGCCATGCGCCTCATCTGTGGGCAGTCTGACTCCGCTGGAGCGTCTTTGGCCCCATGTGGTCGGCAGGGGCCCCCTTGGGTTCTGCACCTTTGGCCTTGGCTCCAAAGGCCACCCAGGGATCCATTCCTGGATCAGAACGGACACTGGTTGCACCACCCCGACCTTTCCCGACGCCGGTTCTGACGTCTATGCGCTTGGGCGGCATTGACCCGATCATTTTTACCAACTGACAGTCAGATTGGTTCGCACAATGCAGACAGACCTCGGTAGGGGCCTAGCCCCCTATATCGGATCCTGACCCATATTCTTATGGGTTGGGGTACGGTGAGGGATGGGAGGGGTCACTGGACTCTTTAGAATCCCATCTCCAAGGCATTTTGGGGAGTGTAGGGTAGTAGCCAAAGGGTCACTAGACCCTCCTATAAGACCACTTACTGTGGGGAGGGGGCATAACCCTGTCCCAGAGTTCCTAAATCTGCCAACACCATGATGGCAGACTCTGAAATGTAGTGTCCCCATCAAGCAGCTCACAATAGGGGTGGGCACACCTCTCAGAGTGACATTTTCCACCTGTCCAGGTACCAAATGGGCCCTGGGAAAGGGGGGGTGGTGTTGTGAGGGGTGGCATTTCCCTTGTGAGGGAAGCCAGATCTGCATACCAAGGACAGTGGGCTTCTTTGAAGCTTTCTGCCTTGGAATGTAGATTTGCAGGTCATCCTGTGTGGTTGGTGGTGTGTAACACCCCTCCCAAAACAGGCTTTGTGTTTGACCGTCCAAGAGCAAAGGTTCTCACCTTAGGGGGTCAGAAATGTGTCTGGTGGTGGCAGGCTGGCTCAGATTAGTCGGCGAGCACACAAGAGGCTTCAGGATTTCAGGGGGCACCTCTATGGTGCCCTCTGGGTGCAGATATTGGTAAATCGATCACTGGAATCAGTGTTGGCTCATCAGTGCAGGATGTTTGATACCAAACTTCCCTATCTTCAGTGAAGCCATCATGTAGCTGGGGAACTTGTATTGCCCAGTGTCCAGCACATGCATTTAAAATGGCTTTCCAGTCCACTTACTATGACTCAAACGACAGACATAGGTACATATCTGCTTTTATACTTATGCCCTCACAAATATTATAATACACCCTACCTTAGGGCTGTCAGGCCTGCTGTAGCGATGACTTGCAAATATTGCATGCTGTGTTAGGGGACATGGCACACAGGGATGTGTGACATGTCGTTTTTTTTTCTCTGCATCACGATGTGCAGCCTACAATGGCAGCCTGGCATGTGCTTGGTGAGGGGTCCCTTAGGGTGGCAGAATTCGCTCCGCTCTGCAGCCCTCAGGGACCCCTTTAGTACCTCAGGCCTTAGGTGCCAGGGGTACCACTTACTAGGAACTTAGAGAGTGTTAAAGGATTTGCCAGGTGGGGAAACAATTGTACCCTTTTGGGAAAGAGATGTGGTACTGGAGACCTGGTTAGCAGGAACCCAGTGCACTTTAAGACAAAATCACATCAGGTTCCAGGCAAAACGTGGGGGGTAACCATGCCAAGAAGAGACACTTTCCTACGCTATGGGACAGGGTTATGCAAATGCTGCCACAGGTTTCGGAGGAGGCCTGGGCCATTTTCTCCCAAGCTGTTGCTGATGGGAGAGAGACAGCAAAGTTCACAATCAGATGTGGGCTGGGCACGACCAACTCACTAGGCAGAGCGGTTACACCGAGGATGGCCTTAAGGGTTTTAAGCCTGGCTTTTTGGGGGATGTCCAATCTACCCTTTTGGACATACCCTTTGATAGCACTCGTCTCTTCGAAGAGAAAGCAGACTGCACCCGTGCACTTCAAGAACTCTTGTGCTACAGCCAGGTCCTTGGGCCTCACAACTGCCCCTCGCCTCCTTAGTCTGCTTTTCGCCCCTTTTGTGGCCACAGAACGGGTGTCACATCACCTCCGGTCCTCTCCATCCACCATGCTGCGCATGCTGCCCAGCCTCTGCTTGGCTGTGGATGTGGGATTCTCTGTCCTTGGGGATCAGGGTGCTAGCGGTCTGGCCATTACACCCCCTCTAGAGCTCCAAACCTTCCTAGTTTGATGTTCCACCACCAGGGACCAGTCAGAGGCAGGGTTCGCCATCCCCTACTCTACTGGCAGTCCATCATGTCAGACAGGTGTGTTTTGCAAATAGTCTGAGTGGCTACTTCCTCCCCTTCGAGGCTACCCATCCATCCATGCCTCCATCCTACAATTGGATGACTGAGGATCACTTGGCACTTTGTCGCAAGGAGAGTTCAGCTCCCTTGGCCATAGGAGTCGTAGAGAGGGTCCCTGTGCTAGAAGTAGGCTGTTCTTGTGATTACCACTACTTTCTGGTACCCAAATAGGATGGTCTGCACTGCCTCCTTCACCTTCAGACCCTCAATCTCTTGCTCAGAAAGGAGTTCAAAATGCTCTCTCTGGCTCAGGTCTTATGTGTTCAGGAGGATGCTTTTCACATTCCTGTCCTGCCTGCCTACAGATATTACATGCTGCTTACAGTGGGCGACGAGCACTTTTAGTTCACAGTGCTCGCCTTCGGTCTTATCAGAGCCCCTTGGGTGTTCACCAAGGTGATGGTGGTTGCAGCTCATCTGCACTGGTTAGGGGTTTCAGTCTTCCCCTACCTCGACAACAGGCTGTTGAAGGTGGGCTCGCCCCAGGTATTGTCTCCCACCTTCAGACTATGGCGGACCTACTGCATTCGCTGGCCTTTACAATAAACATGCCAAATTTGCACCTGACTCCCTCTCAGACATTCTATTTCATCTGCGCTGTTCTGGACACAGTGTAGTTTCTGGATTATATTCCCAAGATGCGAGTCCGGGATATTCAGGCTATGATAACAATGTTTCAGCCTCTATCCTAGATTTTGGTGAGACTGACTCTAAGGCTGCTGGGCCTCATGGCATCCTTCATCCTGTTGGTGAATCATACCAGATGGCATATGCAGGCTCTACAGTGAAACCTGTAGTTCCAGTGGGCGCAGCATCAGGTAAATCTCTCCAACATGGTCGAGATCTCAGAGGTAACTGTGCTAGATCTACAGTGGTGGCTAACGAACCAGGTTGGGTCATAGACAGATCGCTTTCCCTTCCCCAACCAGGTCTGACAGTAGTGACAGATGCGTCACTCCTGGGGTGGGGTAGCCACCTGGGAGAGGCGGAGATCAGAGGCATCTGGTCTCCTGCAGAGTCCGGACTCCACATCAACGTTTTGAAACTCTGCACACTCAGACTGGCATTAGGCATTTCTTTCCTCTCTCAAAGGGAAAGTAGTGCAGTTGTTTACAGACAACACTACCGTCATGTGGTACTGCAACAGGGCAGGGTGCGCCGTTGACCCTTTGACAAGAGGGTCTGCGCCTCTGGACATGGCTAGAACATCAAGACATTTCCCTGATGGGTCAAAACCTGGCAGGCCCTCTGAATGCCAGAGTGGAAAAACTAAGCCGACAATGTCTAGTTTATCACGAATGGACTCTCCATCCGGAGGTTGTGCAAGGTCTCTTTCAGCAGTGGGTAGAGCTTTGGTTAGATCTGTTCGACTCTGCAGAATACATGCAATGTCAGGAGTTTTGTGTTGGAGTTTCCAAGGCTGCACTCATTCAGCTGCACTATTCATTGCAAATGGAGCTCAGGCCTCCTGTACGCCTTTCTGTCTATGCCACTTCTGCCCAGAATTAACAAGAACGACCATGCCCAAGTAGTCTGGTGGCTCAAGACTGGGTCTGAAGCGTATGGTATCCCAAGCTTTTGAACATGGACATTGATCCAGCGATCAGACTGTCCCTTCAGGAGGATCTTCTGTCACAGCCGCAGAGGAGGCTTCTCCACCCAAACCTGTCCAGTCTCCTCCTCCTTGCGTGGAGATTGAGCGGCTGCAGTTGACAGCTTTGACCTTTCACCCGAAGTCTGTAACGTCATCTTAGTAGCTGGTGCCCCTTCACCAAAATGGTATTCGCAGTTGACGGAAATAATCTGTGGCACGGTGTACAGTCAAATCTGTTGACCCCCTCTTTGAGGTTCCAGTATTCATACTTTCTTTGGCCCAGCAGGACTCTGCTTTGGGTACCCTCAAACATTGTCTGCTATCTCTGCATTTCTGAGATTACCTGACCAACCCTCTTTGTTTAAGCCTCTTGTTGCTAGTAGATTTCTTAAGTTCTTACCCATATGTTTCCTCCATCCCCATTCATCATGCCCCATTAGGATTTGAATTTGGTTCTGACATTCCTAATGTGCGCTCCCTTTGAGCCTCTTCACAGTTGTCCGCCCAGGCTTCCGACTCTAAAAACAGCCTTCCTTGTGGCAATTACCTCTGCCTGTAGGGTGAGTGAGCTGCAGGCATTGTCATCTAAGCAGCCATACCTTTCCACCTATCCTGACAAAGTGGTGCTTCACACCAGGGCTTCCTTTTTGCCAAAAGTGGTCATGCCCTTTAATGTAGGCCAGTCCATCACATTGCCTACTGTTTACACATCCCCACATCCTCCTAAGGAAGAGGAGACACTCCACTGCTATAACCCAGAAAGAGCATTGATGTTGTACCTTGATTGTACCAAAGACTTCTGTGTCGATGATCAACTCTTTATTGGCTATCTGGGCAGTGCAAAAGAGAACCATCTCCAGACGGGTCGTTATCTGTATTATGTGCTATGCATTGGCTAATGAGCAACCCCGGAGGGTTTGTGTCCTCGTCTACCAGGATGATGGCTGCAACCACTGCATTAGCATGCAGAGTTCCAGTCCTGGACATCTGTCAGACAGCAAAGTGGGCATCATTGCACAAGTTCACCAAACACTACTGCCTGGACAGTCTGGTCTGAGGGGGGCGGATGCTTTGCCCTTTTGGACCTACAGGACTTCCTGGAATGATATTGGTTTGTAGACCCACCTCCGGAGCTGGTATTGCTTGGGTATACCTTCTAAGGTAAGGAATCTGCAATTACAAGTCTCTAAGATAAGCAAGGTGCTTCCCTTCGGTAATGCCTTATCTGGTAGAGACATATTCTAGTTACAGATTCCTTACAGACCCATTCATCCTCCCAGCAAACTGGTTTCTAGGGACAGGGACTACCCTCAGGGTCCTAGCTTTGACGCACCATTTGTCAGTGCTCTTTATGGCTCTGTGCTTCTGGCCTGGAAAGTCATGAAAATAAATTGACGTCAGCGTGCCTGGGTGGCTCTAAATAGGATCCACGACCTCATGTCTGGCGCGCACAATGCCGAACACAGAGCTGACTGATGCCACCTGATGGTGCTCAGGAGTACTGCGCGAGGAAAACCTTCAGATCCAGACTGACGCCTGGGGCAAATTCTAAGGTAAGGAATCTTCAACTAGAGTATGTCTCTACCAGATAAGGCGTTACCGAAGGTAAGTAACTTGTTTGTAGGGCATTGTTGCGGAAATTCCTGCCAAAGATAAGGTGCCTTTAAAGGCCTTTACCACTTATAACCTTAGAAAAATGTTTGAGGATATCAATCACTTTTAGTGGCCATCTAATTAAACCATGAGATACATCCCTGCTCACACATCACCAGTGCAACTCCTCAACTGTAATCCTGGTGGAACCTTTATCTTTTAGGAAGGTCAGCCGTAGTGTTCTTATGACACTTCAGACAATTCTGTATTATCTTCCAGTGCCACATGTGTGAGATGTCAGTTCAAGCACATTTTAATTTTTATGGTTCCTCCTGAACTCCTTTTGTATATATAGATTGTGTTAATGAAGGTTTAACTGAGGAAAGTCCTGCCAGCATAGAGCCCAGAGCAACTTGACATCTGCTACCTTTTGCAAGAGGAAGCTGAGGGTACTAGTTGAACCTAGGGGTGCTAGAAAGATGACAGATGAAAACCCTGCCGCAACCAAATTATCCATCGCTGTACTCGTTACTGTGCTTAAAGGCATCTAAACTTGAGCTCTGATTTCATTTTCTCATTTCTAGCAACAAATGGCCCATGTTAATTTGCTTTGTTTAGCCATGTACTATTGCTGTTGATTTCCACACCACCTCCCATACAAACTCTTCTTTCACATACTGTGTAAAGAAATGGCTCCCTGTTGCAGTTACCCCCCACTTTTTGCCTGATACTGATGCTGACTTGACTGAGAAGTGTGCTGGGACCCTGCTAACCAGGCCCCAGCACCAGTGTTCCTTCACCTAAAATGTACCATTGTATCCACAATTGGCACACCCTGGCATTCAGATAAGTCCCTTGTAACTGGTACTCCTAGTACCAAGGGCCCTGATGCCAAGGAAGGTCTCTAAGGGCTGCAGCATGTCTTATGCCACCCTAGAGACCCCTCACTCAGCACAGACACACTGCTTACAAGCCTGTGTGTGCTAGTGAGAACAAAATGAGTAAGTCGACATGGCACTCCCCTCAGGGTGCCATGCCAGCCTCTCACTGCCTATGCAGTATAGGTAAGACACCCCTCTAGCAGGCCTTACAGCCCTAAGGCAGGGTGCACTATACCATAGGTGAGGGTACCAGTGCATGAGCATGGTACCCCTACAGTGTCTAAACAAAACCTTAGACATTGTAAGTGCAGGGTAGCCATAAGAGTATATGGTCTGGGAGTCTGTCAAACACGAACTCCACAGCACCATAATGGCTACACTGAAAACTGGGAAGTTTGGTATCAAACTTCTCAGCACAATAAATGCACACTGATGCCAGTGTACATTTTATTGTAAAATACACCACAGAGGGCACCTTAGAGGTGTCCCCTGAAACTTAACCGACTGTCTGTGTAGGCTGACTAGTTCCAGCAGCCTGCCACACTAGAGACATGTTGCTGGCCCCATGGGGAGAGTGCCTTTGTCACTCTGAGGCCAGTAACAAAGCCTGCACTGGGTGGAGATGCTAACACCTCCCCCAGGCAGGAGCTGTGACACCTGGCGGTGAGCCTCAAAGGCTCACCCCTTTGTCACAGCCCAGCAGGGCACTCCAGCTTAGTGGAGTTGCCCGCCCCCTCCGGCCACGGCCCCCACTTTTGGCAGCAAGGCTGGAGGGAACAAAGAAAGCAACAAGGAGGAGTCACTGGCCAGTCAGGACAACCCCTAAGGTGTCCTGAGCTGAAGTGACTCTAACTTTTAGAAATCCTCCATCTTGCAGATGGAGGATTCCCCCAATAGGGTTAGGATTGTGACCCCCTCCCCTTGGGAGGAGGCACAAAGAGGGTGTACCCACCCTCAGGGCTAGTAGCCATTGGCTACTAACCCCCCAGACCTAAACACGCCCTTAAATTTAGTATTTAAGGGCTACCCTGAACCCTAGAAAATTAGATTCCTGCAACTACAAGAAGAAGGACTGCCCAGCTGAAAACCCCTGCAGCGGAAGACCAGAAGACGACAACTGCCTTGGCTCCAGAAACTCACCGGCCTGTCTCCTGCCTTCCAAAGATCCTGCTCCAGCGACGCCTTCCAAAGGGACCAGCGACCTCGACATCCTCTGAGGACTGCCCCTGCTTCGAAAAGACAAGAAACTCCCGAGGACAGCGGACCTGCTCCAAGAAAAGCTGCAACTTTGTTTCCAGCAACTTTAAAGAACCCTGCAAGCTCCCCGCAAGAAGCGTGAGACTTGCAACACTGCACCTGGCGACCCCGACTCGGCTGGTGGCGATCCAACACCTCAGGAGGGACCCCAGGACTACTCTGATACTGTGAGTACCAAAACCTGTCCCCCCTGAGCCCCCACAGCGCCGCCTGCAGAGGGAATCCCGAGGCTTCCCCTGACCGCGACTCTTTGAACCTAAAGTCCCGACGCCTGGGAGAGACCCTGCACCCGCAGCCCCCAGGACCTGAAGGACCGGACTTTCACTGGAGAAGTGACCCCCAGGAGTCCCTCTCCCTTGCCCAAGTGGAGGTTTCCCCGAGGAATCCCCCCCCTTGCCTGCCTGCAGCGCTGAAGAGATCCCGAGATCTCTCATAGACTAACATTGAAAACCCGACGCTGGTTTCTACACTGCACCCGGCCGCCCCCGCGCTGCTGAGGGTGAAATTTCTGTGTGGACTTGTGTCCCCCCCCGGTGCCCTACAAAACCCCCCTGGTCTGCCCTCCGAAGACGCGGGTACTTACCTGCAAGCAGACCGGAACCGGGGCACCCCCTTCTCTCCATTCTAGCCTATGTGTTTTGGGCACCACTTTGAACTCTGCACCTGACCGGCCCTGAGCTGCTGGTGTGGTGACTTTGGGGTTGCTCTGAACCCCCAACGGTGGGCTACCTTGGACCAAGAACTAAGCCCTGTAAGTGTCTTACTTACCTGGTTAACCTAACAAATACTTACCTCCCCTAGGAACTGTGAAAATTGCACTAAGTGTCCACTTTTAAAACAGCTATTTGTGAATAACTTGAAAAGTATACATGCAATTTTGATGATTTGAAGTTCCTAAAGTACTTACCTGCAATACCTTTCGAATGAGATATTACATGTAGAATTTGAACCTGTGGTTCTTAAAATAAACTAAGAAAATATATTTTTCTATAACAAAACCTATTGGCTGGATTTGTCTCTGAGTGTGTGTACCTCATTTATTGTCTATGTGTATGTACAACAAATGCTTAACACTACTCCTTGGATAAGCCTACTGCTCGACCACACTACCACAAAATAGAGCATTAGTATTATCTATTTATACCACTATTTTACCTCTAAGGGGAACCCTTGGACTCTGTGCATGCTATTCCTTACTTTGAAATAGCACATACAGAGCCAACTTCCTACATTGGTGGATCAGCGGTGGGGTACAAGACTTTGCATTTGCTGGACTACTCAGCCAATACCTGATCACACGACAAATTCCAAAATTGTCATTAGAGATTGATTTTTGCAATTTGAAATTTTTCTAAATTCTTAAAAGTCCTGCTAGGGCCTTGTGTTAGATCCTGTTTAGCATTTCTTTTTAGAGTTTAAAAGTTTGTTAAAAAGTTGAAATTAGATTCTAGAAACAGTTATAGATTCTTTAAAAAGCCTTCCAACTTTTAGCAAAATAATGTCTGATACAGAGATGAATGTGGTGGAACTCGACACCACACCTTACCTCCATCTTAAGATGAGGGAGCTAAGGTCTCTCTGTAATATAAAGAAAATAACCATTGGCTCCAGACCTACCAAAATTCAGCTCCAGGAGCTGTTGGCAGAGTTTGAAAAAGCCAACCCCTCTGAGGATGACTTCACAGAGGAAGAAATTAGTGACTTGGAGGGCAATTCCCCCCTTCCAGTCCTAAATAGGGAGACCAGGGCCTCTCAAGCCCTGTCTCCAAAAATGATAGTCAGAAATGTTGCTTCCCTCACAGGAGGGTCCAGCATTTCTGAAATCACTGAGGATGCTCTCAGTGAAGATGACCCCCTGTTAGCCAGGATGGTCAAAAGATTGGCTTTGGAAAAGCAGCTCCTAGCCATAGAAAGGGAAAGGAAAGAGATGGGCCTAGGTCCCATCGATGGTGGCAGCAACTTAAATAGGGTCAGAGATTCTCCTGACATCCTAAAAATCCCCAAAGGGATTGTAACAAAATATGAAGCTGGTGATGACATCACCAAATGGTTCACAGCTTTTGAGAGGGCTTGTGTGTAAGGAAATGCCTCCTTGGCATGGTTGCCCCCTGACTTTTTGCCTTTGCTGATGCTATGTTTACAATTGAAAGTGTGCTGAGGCCTGCTAACCAGGCCCCAGCACCAGTGTTCTTTCCCTAACCTGTACTTTTGTATCCACAATTGGCAGACCCTGGCATCCAGATAAGTCCCTTGTAACTGGTACTTCTAGTACCAAGGGCCCTGATGCCAAGGAAGGTCTCTAAGGGCTGCAGCATGTCTTATGCCACCCTGGAGACCTCTCACTCAGCACAGACACACTGCTTGCCAGCTTGTGTGTGCTAGTGAGGACAAAACGAGTAAGTCGACATGGCACTCCCCTCAGGGTGCCATGCCAGCCTCTCACTGCCTAAGCAGTATAGGTAAGACACCCCTCTAGCAGGCCTTACAGCCCTAAGGCAGGGTGCACTATACCATAGGTGAGGGTACCAGTGCATGAGCATGGTACCCCTACAGTGTCTAAATAAAACCTTAGACATTGTAAGTGCAGGGTAGCCATAAGAGTATATGGTCTGGGAGTCTGTCAAACACGAACTCCACAGCACCATAATGGCTACACTGAAAACTGGGAAGTTTGGTATCAAACTTCTCAGCACAATAAATGCACACTGATGCCAGTGTACATTTTATTGTAAAATACACCACAGAGGGCACCTTAGAGGTGCCCCCTGAAACTTAACCGACTATCTGTGTAGGCTGACTAGTTTTAGCAGCCTGCCCCAAACCGAGACATGTTGCTGGCCCCATGGGGAGAGTGCCTTTGTCACTCTGAGGCCAGTAACAAAGCCTGCACTGGGTGGAGATGCTAACACCTCTCCCAGGCAGGAATTGTCACACCTGGCGGTGAGCCTCAAAGGCTCACCTCCTTTGTGCCAACCCAGCAGGACACTCCAGCTAGTGGAGTTGCCCGCCCCCTCCGGCCAGGCCCCACTTTTGGCGGCAAGGCCGGAGAAAATAATGAGAATAACAAGGAGGAGTCACTGGCCAGTCAGGACAGCCCCTAAGGTGTCCTGAGCTGAGGTGACTCTAACTTTTAGAAATCCTCCATCTTGCAGATGGAGGATTCCCCCAATAGGGTTAGGATTGTGACCCCCTCCCCTTGGGAGGAGGCACAAAGAGGGTGTACCCACCCTCAGGGCTAGTAGCCATTGGCTACTAACCCCCCAGACCTAAACACGCCCTTAAATTTAGTATTTAAGGGCTACCCTGAACCCTAGAAAATTAGATTCCTGCAACAAGAAGAAGGACTGCCCAGCTGAAAACCCCTGCAGCGGAAGACCAGAAGACGACAACTGCCTTGGCTCCAGAAACTCACCGGCCTGTCTCCTGCCTTCCAAAGACCCTGCTCCAGCGACGCCTTCCGAAGGGACCAGCGACCTCGACATCCTCTGAGGACTGCCCCTGCTTCGAAAAGACAAGAAACTCCCGAGGACAGCGGACCTGCTCCAAGAAAAGCTGCAACTTTGTTTCCAGCAGCTTTAAAGAACCCTGCAAGCTCCCCGCAAGAAGCGTGAGACTTGCAACCCTGCACCCGGCGACCCCGACTCGGCTGGTGGCGAGCCAACACCTCAGGAGGGACCCCAGGACTACTCTGATACTGTGAGTACCAAAACCTGTCCCCCCTGAGCCCCCACAGCGCCGCCTGCAGAGGGAATCCCGAGGCTTCCCCTGACCGCGACTCTTGGAATCCCAAGTCCCGACGCCTGGGAGAGACCCTGCACCCGCAGCCCCCAGGACCTGAAGGACCGGACTTTCACTGGAGAAGTGACCCCCAGGAGTCCCTCTCCCTTGCCCAAGTGGAGGTTTCCCCGAGGAATCCCCCCCTTGCCTGCCTGCAGCGCTGAAGAGATCCCGAGATCTCTCATAGACTAACATTGAAAACCCGACGCTTGTTTCTACACTGCACCCGGCCGCCCCCGCGCCGCTGAGGGTGAAATTTCTGTGTGGACTTGTGTCCCCCCCGGTGCCCTACAAAACCCCCCTGGTCTGCCCTCCGAAGACGCGGGTACTTACCTGCAAGCAGACCGGAACCGGGGCACCCCCTTCTCTCCATTCTAGCCTATGTGTTTTGGGCACCACTTTGAACTCTGCACCTGACCGGCCCTGAGCTGCTGGTGTGGTGACTTTGGGGTTGCTCTGAACCCCCAACGGTGGGCTACCTTGGACCAAGAACTGAACCCTGTAAGTGTCTTACTTACCTGGTAAAACTAACAAATACTTACCTCCCCTAGGAACTGTGAAAATTGCACTAAGTGTCCACTTTTAAAACAGCTATTTGTGAATAACTTGAAAAGTATACATGCAATTTTTATGATTTGAAGTTCCTAAAGTACTTACCTGCAATACCTTTCGAATAAGATATTACATGTAGAATTTGAACCTGTGGTTCTTAAAATAAACTAAGAAAATATATTTTTCTATACAAAACCTATTGGCTGGATTTGTCTCTGAGTGTGTGTACCTCATTTATTGTCTATGTGTATGTACAACAAATGCTTAACACTACTCCTTGGATAAGCCTACTGCTCGACCACACTACCACAAAATAGAGCATTAGTATTATCTATTTTTACCACTATTTTACCTCTAAGGGGAACCCTTGGACTCTGTGCATGCTATTCCTTACTTTGAAATAGCACATACAGAGCCAACTTCCTACATTGTGTAACCAGAAAAGTGAACAGATCTCACTGGGGTGCTCTCCTTTGGGAAATGTTCACTGGAAAGTGTAGGGATAGACTCCTCACACTCTCTGGAAAAGATGCAGAATCTTATGACCTCATGAAGGGTACCCTGATTGAGGGCTTTGGATTCTCCACTGAGGAGTATAGAATTAGATTCAGGGGGGCTCAAAAATCCTCGAGCCAGACCTGGGTTGATTTTGTAGACTACTCAGTAAAAACACTAGATGGTTGGTTAACTGGAAATGAAGTGTGTGACTATGTTGGGCTTTATAATTTGTTTATGAAAGAACACATTTTAAGTAACTGCTTCAATGAAAAGTTGCATCAGCATCTGGTAGACCTAGGACCAATTTCTCCCCAAGAATTGGGAAAGAAGGCGGACCATTGGGTCAAGACTAGGGTAACCAAAACTTCCACTGGGGGTGACCAAAAGAAAGGGGTTACAAAAACTCCCCAGGAGAAAGTGGGTAACACTAGAAACAAAGAAAAAGAGTCCTCTGTAGGCCCCCAAAAACCAGAACAGGTGGGTGGGCCCCAAGACACAACCCAAAACAAAGGTGGGTACCAGGGTAAGAACTGGGATGCCACTAAGGCATGGTGCCACAACTGTAAACAGTCTGGGCACCACACCAAGGACACTTCTTGTCCCAAAAACAAACCCCAGAACAAAATTCCTGGGGTAACCAGTGTAGCCATGGGAGATGACTCCTCAGATGAGGAGGTCTTCCTAGCCTTCAACTGGAAACAGGGCCCAACAGGTGAGTTGGAGATTCCAGAGGGAAGTAGACACTTCCACCACCTACTGGTGAATGGAATCCCAACCACTGCCCTGAGAGACACTTGTGCCAGTCACACTATTGTGCATGACAGGCTGGTGCTCTCAAACCAGTACATCCCAGGTGAGACTGCCAGGGTAAGAGTTAGCCTAGACAGGGTCACTAAGAGGCCTGTGGCTTTAGTGCCCATAGAAGTGGGTGGCACTCTTAGCTGGAGAAGGGTCGTAGTCAGTACAGACCTCCCCCTTGATTGTCTCCTTGGAAATGACTACCCAGAGGTTAGTCAGAGCCCAAGAGAGGAACTGGTCCAGTGCCAGTCCTCTCCCAAGGATTCTGGAAGTCCTGCCTCTGCAGTAAATGCAAGCAGGCCCCAGAAGAAGAAGAAAAGAAAACAGAGTAGGAAGGGTGGACAACCTTTAGCCAAGGTTACAGCAAGCCAAGGAGATTCTACTCCAGTAGGGGAGAACTCCAAAAATGGCCCTGATAAAGTCCAACCTGACCCACAAGAAGTCCTGGCTAGTCAGGCAACTGTTAAACCTGAGTGGGTGGCTCCTCAGCTAACAGAAGAAAGAGTGGAAGAAGGGTGTTTACTACAAGATGTGGTAACCCCCCACTCTAATACAGCAGACAGGCAACCTGAACCCAAAGAGGCCTGTAACTTAGCCCCTTCCCTTTTAGGTGAAGAGCTAAAGGTGTGGTTCTGGGCACTGACAGCTGTCAGTGGCCTCTGCTGGGTGTTAGCCTTTATGGCTGCACTATCCTTAGCATGGTGGTCTGACCCCATGCCAACTAGCAAGTTAGGCCCCCTGACCCTATTAGTCATGGTGGGGTTACTCCAGCTCTGGGTAACCTCTCTGGGTAAGCTAGGGGTAACCCTGGCCAAGATAAGGTTAGCAGAGGTGGATACCTCTAAGACCAAAATAGAAAGAATGGGTGGAGACATTGAAGAGGCAGACAAGAGGCAATTCAGACTAGGTCCTATCACTGTGGAAGTAGGTCAGTTCCCCAAAGGGAATGACCTGAACAGAAGGATGTAAGGCAGAGTAGGCCCTGCAACTAACCAGCCTATTTCTCCTACTCTTCCTCGCCTGACAGACTAGGAAGACTCTCCCAGCTTGGGCTGAGTCTCCTGGCCTGTGGGCTGGGGGGGGGGCTTGTGTAAAGAAATGGCTCCCTGTTGCAGTTACCCCCCACTTTTTGCCTGATACTGATGCTGACTTGACTGAGAAGTGTGCTGGGACCCTGCTAACCAGGCCCCAGCACCAGTGTTCCTTCACCTAAAATGTACCATTGTATCCACAATTGGCACACCCTGGCATTCAGATAAGTCCCTTGTAACTGGTACTCCTAGTACCAAGGGCCCTGATGCCAAGGAAGGTCTCTAAGGGCTGCAGCATGTCTTATGCCACCCTAGAGACCCCTCACTCAGCACAGACACACTGCTTACAAGCCTGTGTGTGCTAGTGAGAACAAAATGAGTAAGTCGACATGGCACTCCCCTCAGGGTGCCATGCCAGCCTCTCACTGCCTATGCAGTATAGGTAAGACACCCCTCTAGCAGGCCTTACAGCCCTAAGGCAGGGTGCACTATACCATAGGTGAGGGTACCAGTGCATGAGCATGGTACCCCTACAGTGTCTAAACAAAACCTTAGACATTGTAAGTGCAGGGTAGCCATAAGAGTATATGGTCTGGGAGTCTGTCAAACACGAACTCCACAGCACCATAATGGCTACACTGAAAACTGGGAAGTTTGGTATCAAACTTCTCAGCACAATAAATGCACACTGATGCCAGTGTACATTTTATTGTAAAATACACCACAGAGGGCACCTTAGAGGTGCCCCCTGAAACTTAACCGACTGTCTGTGTAGGCTGACTAGTTCCAGCAGCCTGCCACACTAGAGACATGTTGCTGGCCCCATGGGGAGAGTGCCTTTGTCACTCTGAGGCCAGTAACAAAGCCTGCACTGGGTGGAGATGCTAACACCTCCCCCAGGCAGGAGCTGTGACACCTGGCGGTGAGCCTCAAAGGCTCACCCCTTTGTCACAGCCCAGCAGGGCACTCCAGCTTAGTGGAGTTGCCCGCCCCCTCCGGCCACGGCCCCCACTTTTGGCGGCAAGGCTGGAGGGAACAAAGAAAGCAACAAGGAGGAGTCACTGGCCAGTCAGGACAACCCCTAAGGTGTCCTGAGCTGAAGTGACTCTAACTTTTAGAAATCCTCCATCTTGCAGATGGAGGATTCCCCCAATAGGGTTAGGATTGTGACCCCCTCCCCTTGGGAGGAGGCACAAAGAGGGTGTACCCACCCTCAGGGCTAGTAGCCATTGGCTACTAACCCCCCAGACCTAAACACGCCCTTAAATTTAGTATTTAAGGGCTACCCTGAACCCTAGAAAATTAGATTCCTGCAACTACAAGAAGAAGGACTGCCCAGCTGAAAACCCCTGCAGCGGAAGACCAGAAGACGACAACTGCCTTGGCTCCAGAAACTCACCGGCCTGTCTCCTGCCTTCCAAAGATCCTGCTCCAGCGACGCCTTCCAAAGGGACCAGCGACCTCGACATCCTCTGAGGACTGCCCCTGCTTCGAAAAGACAAGAAACTCCCGAGGACAGCGGACCTGCTCCAAGAAAAGCTGCAACTTTGTTTCCAGCAACTTTAAAGAACCCTGCAAGCTCCCCGCAAGAAGCGTGAGACTTGCAACACTGCACCCGGCGACCCCGACTCGGCTGGTGGCGATCCAACACCTCAGGAGGGACCCCAGGACTACTCTGATACTGTGAGTACCAAAACCTGTCCCCCCTGAGCCCCCACAGCGCCGCCTGCAGAGGGAATCCCGAGGCTTCCCCTGACCGCGACTCTTTGAACCTAAAGTCCCGACGCCTGGGAGAGACCCTGCACCCGCAGCCCCCAGGACCTGAAGGACCGGACTTTCACTGGAGAAGTGACCCCCAGGAGTCCCTCTCCCTTGCCCAAGTGGAGGTTTCCCCGAGGAATCCCCCCCTTGCCTGCCTGCAGCGCTGTAGAGATCCCGAGATCTCTCATAGACTAACATTGAAAACCCGACGCTGGTTTCTACACTGCACCCGGCCGCCCCCGCGCTGCTGAGGGTGAAATTTCTGTGTGGACTTGTGTCCCCCCCGGTGCCCTACAAAACCCCCCTGGTCTGCCCTCCGAAGACGCGGGTACTTACCTGCAAGCAGACCGGAACCGGGGCACCCCCTTCTCTCCATTCTAGCCTATGTGTTTTGGGCACCACTTTGAACTCTGCACCTGACCGGCCCTGAGCTGCTGGTGTGGTGACTTTGGGGTTGCTCTGAACCCCCAACGGTGGGCTACCTTGGACCAAGAACTAAGCCCTGTAAGTGTCTTACTTACCTGGTTAACCTAACAAATACTTACCTCCCCTAGGAACTGTGAAAATTGCACTAAGTGTCCACTTTTAAAACAGCTATTTGTGAATAACTTGAAAAGTATACATGCAATTTTGATGATTTGAAGTTCCTAAAGTACTTACCTGCAATACCTTTCGAATGAGATATTACATGTAGAATTTGAACCTGTGGTTCTTAAAATAAACTAAGAAAATATATTTTTCTATAACAAAACCTATTGGCTGGATTTGTCTCTGAGTGTGTGTACCTCATTTATTGTCTATGTGTATGTACAACAAATGCTTAACACTACTCCTTGGATAAGCCTACTGCTCGACCACACTACCACAAAATAGAGCATTAGTATTATCTATTTTTACCACTATTTTACCTCTAAGGGGAACCCTTGGACTCTGTGCATGCTATTCCTTACTTTGAAATAGCACATACAGAGCCAACTTCCTACATACTGTAAGGAAATGCCTCCTTAGCATGGTTACCCCCTGACTTTTTGCCTTTGCTGATGCTATGTTTTGAATTGAAAGTGTGCTGAGGCCTGCTAACCAGGCCCCAGCACCAGTGTTCTTTCCCTAACCTGTACTTTTGATTCCACAATTGGCACACCCTGGCATCCAGGTAAGTCCCTTGTAACTGGTACCCCTGGTACCAAGGGCCCTGATGCCAGGGAAGGTCTCTAAGGGATGCAGTATATCTTATGCCACCCTAGGGACCCCTCACTCAGCACAGACATACTGCTTGCCAGCTTGTGTGTGCTGGTGAGAACAAAACGAGTAAGTCGACATGGCACTCCCCTCAGGGTGCCATGCCAACCTCACACTGCCTATGCAGTATAGATAAGTCACCCCTCTAGTAGGCCTTACAGCCCTAAGGCAGGGTGCACTATACCATAGGTGATTGCACCAGTGCATGAGCACTGTGCCCCTACAGTGTCTAAGCCAAACCTTAGACATTGTCAGTGCAGGGTAGCCATAAGAGTATATGGTCTGGGAGTCTGTCAAACACGGACTCCACAGCACCATAATGGCTACACTGAAAACTGGGAAGTTTGGTATCAAACTTCTCAGCACAATAAATGCACACTGATGCCAGTGTACATTTTATTGTAAAATACACCCCAGAGGGCACCTTAGAGGTGCCCCCTGAAACCTAATCCAACTACCCGTGTAGGCTGACTGGTTCTAGCAGCCTGCCACACTTGAGACATGTTGCTGGCCACATGGGGAGAGTGCCTTTGTCACTCTGTGGCCTGTAACAAAGCCTGCACTGGGTGGAGATGCTATCACCTCCCCCAGGCAGGAGCTGTAACACCTGGCGGTGAGCCTCAAAGGCTTACCCCCTTTGTTCCAGCACCGCAGGGCACTCCAGCTAGTGGAGTTGCCCGCCCCCTCCGGCCACGGCCCCACTTTTGGCGGCAACGCCAGAGGAGATCATGAGAATAACAAGGAGGAGTCACTGGCCAGTCAGGACAGCCCCTAAGGTGTCCTGAGCTGAAGTGACTCTAACTTTTAGCAATCCTCCATCTTGCAGATGGAGGATTCCCCCAATAGGGATAGGAATGTGACCCCCTCCCCTTGGGAGGAGGCACAAAGAGGGTGTACCCACCCTCAGGGCTAGTAGCCATTGGCTACTAACCCCCCAGACCTAAACACGCCCTTAAATTTAGTATTTAAGGGCTTCCCTGAACCTAAGAATTCAGATTCCTGCAACTTACCGAAGAAGAAGACTGCTGAGCTGAAAACCCCTGCAGAAGAAGAAAGAAGACACCAACTGCTTTGGCCCCAGTCCTACCGGCCTGTCTCCTGCCTTCTAAAGAACCCTGCTCCAGCGACGCTTTCTCCAGGACCAGCAACCTCTGAATCCTCAGAGGACTGCCCTGCTTCAAGAGGAACAAGAAACTCCCGAGGACAGCGGACCTGCTCCAAAAAGACTGCAACTTTGTTACAGAGGAGCAGATTTAAAGACCCCTGCAATCCCCGCAAGAAGCGTGAGACTTGCAACACTGCACCCGGCGACCCCGACTCGACTGGTGGAGAAACAACGCTACAGGGAGGACCCTCCGGCGACTCCAAGACTGTGAGTAACCAAAGTTGTCCCCCCTGAGCCCCCACAGCGACGCCTGCAGAGAGAATCCCGAGGCTCCCCCTGACCGCGACTGCCTGACTCTAAAATCCCGACGGCTGGAAAAGACCCTGCACCCTCAGCCCCCAGCACCTGAAGGATCGGAACTTCAGTGCAGGAGTGACCCCCAGGAGGCCCTCTCCCTTGCCCAGGTGGTGGCAACCCTGAGGAGCCCCCCCTTGCCTGCCTGCACCGCTGAAGAGACCCCTTGGTCTCCCATTGATTTACATTGCGAACCCGACGCTTGTTTGCACACTGCACCCGGCCGCCCCAGTGCTGCTGAGGGTGTACTTTTTGTGTGAGCTTGTGTCACGGGGCGGCCGGGTGCAGTGTGCAAACTGGCGTCGGGTTCGCAATAGGTTTCAATGGGAGACCCAGGGGGCTCTTCAGCGATGCAGGCAAGGGGTGGGCTCCTCGGGGTAGCCACCACCTGGGCTAGGGAGAGGGCCTCCTGGGGGTCACTGCTTCACTGGGGTTCGGATCCTTCAGGTCCTAGGGGCTGCGGGTGCAGTGTCTTTACCAGGCGTCGGGTTCCTTGAAGCAGGCAGTCACGGTCAGGGGGAGCCTATGGATTCCCTCTGAGGCATCGCTGTGGGAGTCAGGGGGGGGGGTCAACTCTGGCTACTCATGGGCTCGCAGTTGCCGGGGAGTCCTCCCTGTAGTGTTAGTTTTCCGCAGGTCGAGCTGGGGGCGTCGGGTGCAGAGTGGAAAGTCTTTAAAAGTTGCTTCTTTGTTGCAAAGTTGCAGTTTCTTTGGAACAGGGCCGCTGTCCTAGGGAGTTCCTGGTCCTTTTAGATGCAGGGTAGTCCTCTGAGGCTTCAGAGGTCGCTGGACCTTGGGGGGTGCGTTGCTGTTGCAGTTTCTCTTGAAGTGGGGAGACAGGCCGGTAGGGCTGGGGCCAAAGCAGTTGGTGTCTCCATCTTCTCTGCAGGGCTTCAGGTCAGCAGTCCTCCTTCTTCAGGTTGCAGGAATCTATCTTCCTTGGTTCGGTGGGCCCCTAAATACTGAATTCAGGGGTGTGTTTAGGTCTGGGAGTGCAGTAGCCAATGGCTACTGTCCTTGAGGGTGGCTACACCCTCTTTGTTCCTCCTCCCTGAGGGGAGGGAGGGACATCCCTATTCCTATTGGGGGAATCCTCCAAAATCAAGATGGAGGATTTCTAAAGGCAGGTGTTGCCTCAGCTCAGGACACCTTAGGGGCTGTCCTGACTGGTGGGTGGTGACTCCTTGTTTTTCTCATTATCTCCCCTGGACTTGCTGCCAAAAGTAGGGGCTGTGTCCAGGGGGCGGGCATCTCCACTAGCTGGAGTGCCCTGGGGCATTGTAACAGGAAGCCTGAGCCTCTGAGGCTCACTGCTAGGTGTTACAGTTCCTGTAGGGGGGAGGTGTGAAGCACCTCCACCCAGAGCAGGCTTTTGTTTCTGCCCTCTGTGTGCATTTTTTTTTAATAAATCCAACAATGGCATCAGTGTGGGTTTATTATTCTGAGAAGTTTGATATCATACTTCACAGTATTCAGAGTAGCCAGTATGGAGCTGTGGAGTTCGTTTTTGACAGACTCCCAGACCATATACTTAATATGGCCACACTGTACTTACAATGTCTAAGAATAGACCTAGACACTGCAGGGGCATATTGCTCATGCAGCTATGCCCTCACCTGTGGTATAGTGCGCCCTGCCTTAGGGCTGTAAGACCTGCTAGAGGGGTGACTTACCTATGCCACAGGCAGCATTTTGTGTGCATGGCATCCTGAGGGGGATGCCATGTTGACTTTGCCTTTTTCTCCTCACCAACACACACAATCTGCAACGGCAGTGTGCATGTGTTAGGTGAGGGGTCCCTTAGGGTGGCACAGCATATGCTGCAGCCCTTAGGGATCTTCCCTGGTCACAGGGCCCTTGGTACCACTGGTACCTTTTACAAGGGACTTATCTGTGTGCCAGAGGTGTGCCAATTGTGGAAACAATGGTACATTTTAGGTGAAAGAACACTGGTGCTGGGGCCTGGTTAGCAGGGTCCCAGCACACTTCTCAGTCAAGTCAGCATCAGTATCAGGCAAAAGTGGGGGGTAACTGCAACAGGGAGCCATTTCCTTACAGGAGGCTTCAGGTCAGAGCCACCCACCTCACAATCCATGCCCTCATACCAGACACAATACCAAAGAGCGGGGTATCGGGGATCCTACAGAGGACAATTTCCCAAATCTAGAGGAAAATTCCAATCCTCAAAACAAGCCACTAATAACAAACAGTGACTTTTTCATCACCTTCCCTCAACACACTTCCCCTGTGGGAGGAAGACTGAAAATGTTCCACGACCAATGGTTAGACACCACAACAGACACATGGGTACCATCCATTATCCAACATGGTTACTGCATAGAGTTCACACAATTTCCTCCAGACATTCCCCCAAAAGCGCACAAACTTTCATCGCAACATCTTGCAATGTTACAAACAGAAGTACAGGCACTATTACTCAAACAAGCCATAGAACTAGTGTTGCATCGTCAAAAAGGAACAGGGGTTTACTCCCTGTACTTCCTTATTCCCAAGAAAGACAAAACGTTAAGGCCAATATTAAATCTCAGGACTCTCAATCTCTACATCCGATCAGAACACTTTCACATGGTAACACTACAAGATGTAGTCCCACCGCTGCAACAGGGAGAATTTATGCCAACACTGGATCTAAAAGATGCGTATTTTCACATACCCATCCATCCAGCTCACAGAAAATACCTCAGGTTTGTTATTCAAGGAAAACATTACCAATTCAAGGTATTACCCTTCGGGATAACAGCCCCCCAGAGTCTTTACAAAATGCCTTGCCGTAGTAGCAGCATACATAAGGAGACAACATATGCACATATTCCCATATCTCGCCAATTGGATAATAAAAGCCAACACTCAAAAACAGTGTCAAGATCACACATGTAATGTAATAGATACCCTACACACACTAGGGTTCTCAATAAATTACCAAAAATCACACCTGCAACCATCGCAAATTCAGCAGTACTTAGGAGCTACACTGAACACTCAAAAGGCGCTTGCAAGTCCAAGCCCACAAAGAGTACAATCGTTCCACACCATATTGCCAAAAATTCAGCCAAACCAGCACTACACTGTCCGTTTTGTCATGAAACTGCTAGGTATGATGGCATCGTGCATCGCCATTGTCCCAAACGCAAGGTTACACATGCGGCCCTTAGAACAGTGCCTCGCAAAACAATGGTCGCAGGCACAGGGTCATCTCCAAGATCTAGTGTTGATAGACAGCCGAACACACATTTCGCTTCAGTGGTGGAATCCCACAAATTTAAACAAAGGGCGGTCATTTCAAGACCATGTGCCTCACGCCATTCTCACAACAGATGCATCAATGATTGGATGGGGAGCACACCTCAACAATCGCAATATTCAGGGACAATGGGACAACAAACAGAAGCAGCTTCACTTAAATCACTTAGAACTGCTAGCAGTCTCCCTAGCACTAAGAGCCTTTCAACCTCTTCTTGCTCACAAACGCATTCTTGTCAGAACAGACACTATGACAACAATGTACTACTTAAACAAACAAGGAGGAACCCACTCATCACAACTTTGCCTTCTTGCACAAAAAATTTGGCACTAGGCAATTCCCAACAACATTCACCTGATAGCTCAATACATTCCGGGGATTCACAATCAGTTAGCAGACAACCTCAGTCGAGATCACCAACAAACTCACGAGTGGGAAATTCACCCCCAGGTACTTCACAAATACTTTCGTCAGTGGGAGACACCAAACCTAGATCTGTTCGCCACCAATCACAACGCAAAATGCCAAAACTTTGCGTCCAGGTACCCACGCCCTCAGTCCAAGGGCAATGCTCTATGGATCAACTGGTCAGGGATATTTGCTTACGCTTTTCCCCCTCTCCCGCTCATTCCATTTTTGGTCAACAAACTGCGTCAAATCAAACTCATACTTATAGCACCAACGTGGGCACGCCAACCATGGTACACCACACTGCTAGACCTGTCGATAGTACCACATGTCAAACTCCCAAACAGGCCAGACCTGCTGACACAGAACAAACAGCAGATCAGACACCACAATCCAGCGATGCTCAATCTAGCAATATGGCTCCTGAAATGTTAGAGTTTGGGTATCTAAATCTTCCACCAGAGTGTATGGAAGTCATTAAACAGGCAAGAAAACCTACCACAAGGCAGTGTTATGCTAACAAATGGAAAAGATTGGTTTTCTACTGTCAAGCCAAACACAACACCTTTAGATGCGTCCATACAAGACATCGTAGGTTATTTACTCCACCTACAAAAAGCAAATCTAGCTTTTTCATCCATCAAAATACATCTCACAGCAATTTCTGCTTATTTCAAAATAAACAGACCAAATCCCTATTTAGGGTACCAGTCATTAAAGCTTTCATGGAGGGTCTAAAACAAATCATACCTCCAAGAACGCCACCAGTACTCTGATGGAATCTTAACGTTGTACTTACACGACTCATGGGTCCACCATTTGAACCCATGCACTCTTGTCAGATTCAATTCCTAACTTGGAAAGTAGCATTTCTAGTGGCAATCACTTCATTACGAAGAGTTAGTGAGATACAAGCATTCACTATTGAACAACCCTTTATATAAGTACACAAACATAAGGTTGTACTCCGCACAAACCCTAAATTTCTACCAAAAGTCATCTCACTGTTTCATTTAAACCAAACAGTGGAACTCCCAGTCTTCTTTCCACAGCCAGACTCAGTGGCAGAAAGAGCACTGCATACATTAGATATTAAAAGAGCTCTAATGTATTACATCGACAGAACAAAATCATTTCGTAAAACTAAACAGTTGTTCGTTGCATTCCAAAAACCCTATACTGGTAATCCTATATCAAACCAAGGCATAGCCAGGTGGATAGTGAAATGTATACAAACTTGCTACCTAAAAGCTAAAAGACAACTGCTAATGACGCCAAAGGCGCACTCCACTAGGAAAAAAGGAGCAGCAATGGCTTTTCTAGGAAACATACCAATGGCAGAAATTTGTAAGGCAGCCACTTGGTCGACACCTCATACATTTACCAAGCATTACTGTGTAGATGTGTTAGCAACACAACAAGCCATAGTAGGACAGGCTGTACTAAGAACATTATTTCAGACAACTTCAACTCCTACATGCTGACCACCGCTTAGGGGAGGATTACTGCTGTGTAGTCTATGCATAGCGTGTATCTGCAGCTACACATGCCATCGAACAGAAAATTTCACTTACCCAGTGTACATCTGTTCGTGGAATGTTCCGCTGCAGATTCACATGCGCCCTCCCTCCTCCCCGGGAGCCTGTAGCCGTTTGTTATATTTAAAATCTGTACATATGTATATACATCTCTCTTCCATTGCATGGACACACCTTTATTTAAACTCTGTATATACATCTCTATTCCATTGCATGGACATTTTTCTTTACACTCTCACTCTTACCTTACCCTCTGCGGGGAAAACAATCTAAGATGGAGTCGATGCCCATGCGCAATGGAGCCGAAAAGGAGGAGTCACTCGATCCCGTGACTCTGAGTTCTTCGAAGAAAAACAACTTGTAACACTCTGAGCCAAACACTAGTTGGCAGGACATGTGCATAGCATGTGAATCTGCAAAGGAACGTGCCACGAACAGATGTACACTGGGTAAGTGACATTTTCCATATATTTTGGTACGGCCAGAAAGTGGGGAGTAGCAGAATGACTGGTATGATTGTGGTCCCGGGGGAACAAACAAATACTACAGCCTCAATAGAATTTTTTTTTTCTCCCAGAAGTCATTAGCTGTGTTTATAGATTGAAGAAAGAGCCTCCAAGAAGTTCAACTTACTCATGGTTTTGAAAGAAATTCTGTGCTCGATATTTGATTTTATTTAACAGGTCAGGTGATATATGATCTATCCTTGCTCATTTGTTGGAAACTGGACATCAAATAATTTAGAACCAAACAACTACTCATGCTGTTGTACTGCAGAGGTTGGGTAAAAACACAAAAGTAAGGTATTTTGATAGATTTGGTGCTGCACTTCCGGATGCAGTAGTCCTGTGGTGCTGCCGACTTCCTTTCTAAGAATGGCTTTGTTTTACAGGCAAGTGTGGCTTTGTGATTTCTCTGGCCTTCCAAAGCGTTTGGCAAATATGATGACAAAGTTCTCTGTTTTCATGAACGATAAATTACTTGACACACTATACAGAATAACTTATAGCACCATGTCCCTGCTCCTTTTGAAGTGGCAGCACCCAGTCATTCAGTGATAGATACCAGTTCCATTAGTATGAGGAGCCATACAACATTCAGCTCTAGAGTTCACGTAGAATAGCACAGTATACTTAACTGCCATGCTTCCCAGTTTTAGGCAGTAGAGTATTTCGTGTGCAGCAGTGTTTCAGGTTTAACCCAGTCATTCTGCCACTTTTCAAGAGATCATGTGAACTGTTGAAATGTAGTGCAAAAAAGTGTGGCTTGACAGAAGCTGCTTGGCATGAAAGTGGACATAGCTCTTTTTTGAGGACAGCAGGCGGAAGAGAAAAAAGGTGTTGCAGAGACAGAACTGCTGTTAATAAGTCATCACTGGTGGACACTGATTGCAACATTTTATTGCCCCCTATGAGTATAGGCAAATCGATGAGAGACACGTGTTATTTACATTTTTAACTATGTATACTTATAAGAAATGTTTGTGAAGTCTGTTTCTTCTGAACTACTACATTAAGAACTTTTTGTAAAGCATTTAACAAATTAATCGGATTAAATGCATTTGTATGTTTGGTTATGTATGCTGTGGAAAAAACTTGCATTTCCTTTCACATTGTGGAATGGATTTGAGATTTACCACATTATAGGAGCCCCTTATTCGGCCATGTTGCATCACCTCATAGTCATACCCAATATTGACAATACCAAAAAAGGTGTTTTTTTTTGTTGTTGTTTTTGTTGCTCCATGCTGCACTCCTGCATGTCTGCATAGCCATGTGTTTCGCCTGCTTTGAGCTTGGCAATTGTGCAAACATTCTAGGGCCAATTTTGTTGCTACAACCTCGACCTGCTATCAAAACCTGGTGTAAGTAGAGTTTGTGGAAGGTAGCAAACACATTTCCCTTGAGTCAATGTAGGAGTCCCCTGCCTTGAGTGAAAGTTGCTCCTTCCTGGTTTGCTGTTTTGTCTACATCTTCCAACAGAAAAGGAGCAGGTGCAGGCTTCAGAATGATTCCAGTACATATAACTTGAACAGTTAGAACTAGTCTTACCATAGATTCTTGCGTCACAAGGTAGTGATGTCTGACCAGCAACAACGACAGGATGCTTCCCAGAAATGGTGGAACACACAAAACCTGAATATTGTAGACCCCTCTTGCTGGCCCTGGCTTCCTGTTATGACTATCCAGGGAGTCTGTACTTGGTTCATAATTTTCTTCTTGACACAAACATTGCCTGCACCTCAGTGTTGGTAAGCGACACTAGGCCAAACTCGTTGCTGGATTGCTAACCTTTCTCCAGACTCTCCATAAGTTGAGTAACCCAGTGCAGTCTCCTTGCTGTTGTGACTTCATGAGACGAGAATTATTTATCTGTTACATGATCTGTAGAAGACTTGTGTGAATCCCAGCTGACTGGAATGACATTTGTGACGACAGCTCAATGGGCTGAGTCTGAAAATAAGCCACAAAGTGTTCACTATCTAGGTGACCAGGGCGAACAAAGCAAGACCATCTCAGTTAAGAAGCTTCTTCTTTGCCTTAACACATCGAGAAGGATGAGATTGCACCTGCAACAACCGTTCCCCTGCCTTTATAATCGCAAATCTGTGTCCCTTCAGCCCAGAGTAAACAAATGGGTAGGCCTCCTTCACACACTATTCATGTAGTCTAGTTTCCACTGGTTAGAGGAGGTTGCCCTGCTTTGTGCCATTTGATCCATCTGTTAAGCTCTCGTGGTCCTGGAAATATCAGTTGAAGCCTAGGTCAAGCCTAACCTCAAGCTGACCTATTCCCATTTGGAACTAGTGCCTGAGTGACTGTCTTTTGAGTCCCCAGTCATGTGGTTGGCCCCTGCTTCTGAAATATATTTACTGTTATTGGTACATTCCAAGATACACAGCTCTCTAAAGGCAGTGACTTTCTTGGGACTCTCTATTAGGAGTTGTAGGGGCTCTACTAGTTTCTTTAGTCCCATTAAAAACATTTAAAGACCAGTTGGGTCCTTAACTAGTCTCTGGGCTTCAGTTGAGTTGACAGTATGTCCAGGACGTCACATTCCAGGAGCGCTTCTAGGCTTTGGTGACTGGAATACTTGTTGTGTGAGTGGTGTGTTTTTGGGGAGATGCATCTTTCCGGCCAGAGCAATTTCATGGTTGGATGGTGTTTCTTCTTCCACCCTTTTGGTACCAGAGTGGTACCTAGGCTCCAGAATTGAGCCCAGAATATCCACATCTGTACCACTTGTCCACTTTTAAGCCTGTTTGTGAAAGTTTAGCCACTGAAAATAAGTGCTTCCGAAGCTCCCAAAATTAGCTCGAATCAAGCCAAAGATGATCACTTTGGCCATTTTGTCAGCTATAATAACATATGAAGTTATCTATTCTCCCCAGAATACTTACGACCTCCTGCATTTCTGTGTATTGCCATATTAACTGAACCATTTACTTGTGTAAAGATGTGTTGCTCAAGTAAAGCTGTGACAGCATAGTGATTTCCTTGTGTTTTCTTTTTTTGCTGTCACACCGAATGTACATTTCTAATCCCTCCATCTCTTGCTGTAAGCCTTGACTGCTTGCTCGCACTTCCCAGAATGCCGGGGACCAAAGAGAATAACCTGCCTGTTCAGTTAGAGTCCACCAATATTCTCCAGCATTGGATCTTTTATAGATTTGCACGCATAAATCATTTCCCGTCACGAAAGTGGGAGTTCCTCTGAACAATGCATGCAACAATGAAAAGAAACCTTTTTAAATCTTGTGATTCTTGTGGAAAAGTCAGGGTTTTCTCAGATTGGTTTTCTTAGATAGCCCTTATAAGAGACGTATTTACTGATTCTACCCAGACTAGAAAGCCACGGACTAACATATGCAGAACCCTCACTGATAATAAGACTTCTTCGATGGATTCAGAAAAATAAGTGTAAGGAAATGCCTCCTTGGCATGGTTGCCCCCTGACTTTTTTGCCTTTGCTGATGCTATGTTTACAATTGAAAGTGTGCTGATGCCTGCTAACCAGGCCCCAGCACCAGTGTTCTTTCCCTAACCTGTACTTTTGTATCCACAATTGGCAGACCCTGGCATCCAGATAAGTCCCTTGTAACTGGTACTTCTAGTACCAAGGGCCCTGATGCCAAGGAAGGTCTCTAAGGGCTGCAGCATGTCTTATGCCACCCTGGAGACCTCTCACTCAGCACAGACACACTGCTTGCCAGCTTGTGTGTGCTAGTGAGGACAAAACGAGTAAGTCGACATGGCACTCCCCTCAGGGTGCCATGCCAGCCTCTCACTGCCTATGCAGTATAGGTAAGACACCCCTCTAGCAGGCCTTACAGCCCTAAGGCAGGGTGCACTATACCATAGGTGAGGGTACCAGTGCATGAGCATGGTACCCCTACAGTGTCTAAACAAAACCTTAGACATTGTAAGTGCAGGGTAGCCATAAGAGTATATGGTCTGGGAGTCTGTCAAACACGAACTCCACAGCACCATAATGGCTACACTGAAAACTGGGAAGTTTGGTATCAAACTTCTCAGCACAATAAATGCACACTGATGCCAGTGTACATTTTATTGTAAAATACACCCCAGAGGGCACCTTAGAGGTGCCCCCTGAAACTTAACCGACTATCTGTGTAGGCTGACTAGTTTTAGCAGCCTGCCACAAACCGAGACATGTTGCTGGCCCCATGGGGAGAGTGCCTTTGTCACTCTGAGGCCAGTAACAAAGCCTGCACTGGGTGGAGATGCTAACACCTCCCCCAGGCAGGAATTGTCACACCTGGCGGTGAGCCTCAAAGGCTCACCTCCTTTGTGCCAACCCAGCAGGACACTCCAGCTAGTGGAGTTGCCCGCCCCCTCCGGCCAGGCCCCACTTTTGGCGGCAAGGCCGGAGAAAATAATGAGAAAAACAAGGAGGAGTCACTGGCCAGTCAGGACAGCCCCTAAGGTGTCCTGAGCTGAGGTGACTCTGACTTTTAGAGATCCTCCATCTTGCAGATGGAGGATTCCCCCAATAGGGTTAGGATTGTGACCCCCTCCCCTTGGGAGGAGGCACAAAGAGGGTGTACCCACCCTCAGGGCTAGTAGCCATTGGCTACTAACCCCCCAGACCTAAAAACGCCCTTAAATTTAGTATTTAAGGGCTACCCTGAACCCTAGAAAATTAGATTCCTGCAACTACAAGAAGAAGGACTGCCTAGCTGAAAACCCCTGCAGCGGAAGACCAGAAGACGACAACTGCCTTGGCTCCAGAAACTCACCGGCCTGTCTCCTGCCTTCCAAAGATCCTGCTCCAGCGACGCCTTCCAAAGGGACCAGCGACCTCGACATCCTCTGAGGACTGCCCCTGCTTCGAAAAGACAAGAAACTCCCGAGGACAGCGGACCTGCTCCAAGAAAAGCTGCAACTTTGTTTCCAGCAGCTTTAAAGAACCCTGCAAGCTCCCCGCAAGAAGCGTGAGACTTGCAACACTGCACCCGGCGACCCCGACTCGGCTGGTGGCGATCCAACACCTCAGGCGGGACCCCAGGACTACTCTAAGACTGTGAGTACAAAAACCTGTCCCCCCTGAGCCCCCACAGCGCCGCCTGCAGAGGGAATCCCGAGGCTTCCCCTGACCGCGACTCTTTGAATCCAAAGTCCCGACGCCTGGGAGAGACCCTGCACCCGCAGCCCCCAGGACCTGAAGGACCGGACTTTCACTGGAGAAGTGACCCCCAGGAGTCCCTCTCCCTTGCCCAAGTGGAGGTTTCCCCGAGGAACCCCCCCCCTTGCCTGCCTGCAGCGCTGAAGAGATCCCGAGATCTCCCATTAACTTCCATTACGAACCCGACGCTTGTTTCTACACTGCACCCGGCCGCCCCCGCGCTGCTGAGGGTGAAATTCCTGTGTGGGCTTGTGTCCCCCCCGGTGCCCTACAAAACCCCCCTGGTCTGCCCTCCGAAGACGCGGGTACTTACCTGCAAGCAGACCGGAACCGGGGCACCCCCTTCTCTCCATTCTAGCCTATGTGTTTTTGGGCACCACTCTGAACTCTGCACCTGACCGGCCCTGAGCTGCTGGTGTGGTGACTTTGGGGTTGCTCTGAACCCCCAACGGTGGGCTACCTTGGACCAAGAACTAAGCCCTGTAAGTGTCTTACTTGCCTGGTTAACCTAACAAATACTTACCTCCCCTAGGAACTGTGAAAATTGCACTAAGTGTCCACTTTTAAAACAGCTATTTGTGAATAACTTGAAAAGTATACATGCAATTTTGATGATTTGAAGTTCCTAAAGTACTTACCTGCAATACCTTTCGAATGAGATATTACATGTAGAATTTGAACCTGTGGTTCTTAAAATAAACTAAGAAAAGATATTTTTCTATACAAAAACCTATTGGCTGGATTTGTCTCTGAGTGTGTGTACCTCATTTATTGTCTATGTGTATGTACAACAAATGCTTAACACTACTCCTTGGATAAGCCTACTGCTCGACCACACTACCACAAAATAGAGCATTAGTATTATCTATTTTTACCACTATTTTACCTCTAAGGGGAACCCTTGGACTCTGTGCATGCTATTCCTTACTTTGAAATAGCACATACAGAGCCAACTTCCTACATTGGTGGATCAGCGGTGGGGTACAAGACTTTGCATTTGCTGGACTACTCAGCCAATACCTGATCACACGACAAATTCCAAAATTGTCATTAGAAATTCATTTTTGCAATTTGAAATTTTTCTAAATTCTTAAAAGTCCTGCTAGGGCCTTGTGTGTTAAGTCCCTGTTTTAGCATTGTCTTTTAGAGTTTAAAAAGTTTGTTAAAAGTTTGAAATTAGATTCTAGAAACAGTGTTAGATTCTTTAAAAAGTCTTCCAACTTTTAGCAAAATAATGTCTGATACAGAGATGAATGTGGTGGAACTCGACACCACACCTTACCTCCATCTTAAGATGAGGGAGCTAAGGTCTCTCTGTAAGATAAAGAAAATAACAATGGGCCCCAAACCTACCAAAATACAGCTCCAGGAGCTTTTGGCAGAGTTTGAAAAGGCCAACCCCTCTGAGGGTGGCAACTCAGAGGAAGAGGATAGTGACTTGGAGGACAATTCCCCCCTACCAGTCCTATCTAGGGAGAACAGGGTCCCTCAAACCCTGACTCCTAAAATAATAGTCAGAGATGCTGGTTCCCTCACAGGAGAGACCAACACCTCTGAAATCACTGAGGATAGCCCCAGTGAAGAGGACATCCAGTTAGCCAGGATGGCCAAAAGATTGGCTTTGGAAAGACAGATCCTAGCCATAGAGAGGGAAAGACAAGAGATGGGCCTAGGACCCATCAATGGTGGCAGCAACATAAATAGGGTCAGAGATTCTCCTGACATGTTGAAAATCCCTAAAGGGATTGTAACTAAATATGAAGATGGTGATGACATCACCAAATGGTTCACAGCTTTTGAGAGGGCTTGTGTAACCAGAAAAGTGAACAGATCTCACTGGGGTGCTCTCCTTTGGGAAATGTTCACAGGAAAGTGTAGGGATAGACTCCTCACACTCTCTGGACAAGATGCAGAATCTTATGACCTCATGAAGGGTACCCTGATTGAGGGCTTTGGATTCTCCACTGAGGAGTATAGGATTAGGTTCAGGGGGGCTCAAAAATCCTCGAGCCAGACCTGGGTTGACTTTGTAGACTACTCAGTGAAAACACTAGATGGTTGGATTCAAGGCAGTGGTGTAAGTAATTATGATGGGCTGTACAATTTATTTGTGAAAGAACACCTATTGAGTAATTGTTTCAATGATAAACTGCATCAGCATCTGGTAGACCTAGGACCAATTTCTCCCCAAGAATTGGGAAAGAAGGCGGACCATTGGGTCAAGACAAGGGTGTCCAAGACTTCAACAGGGGGTGACCAAAAGAAAGGGGTCACAAAGACTCCCCAGGGGAAGGGTGATGAGACAACCAAAACTAAAAATAGTAAAGAGTCTTCTACAGGCCCCCAAAAACCTGCACAGGAGGGTGGGCCCAGAGCCTCTTCACAAAACAATGGGTACAAGGGTAAAAACTTTGATCCCAAAAAGGCCTGGTGTCATAGCTGTAAACAGCATGGACACCAAACTGGAGACAAGGCCTGTCCCAAGAAAGGTTCCACTCCAAACTCCCATCCAGGTAACACTGGTATGGCTAGTCTCCAAGTGGGATCAACAGTGTGCCCAGAGCAAATCAGGGTCCACACTGAAGCTACTCTAGTTTCTGAGGGTGGGGTGGATTTAGCCACACTAGCTGTCTGGCCGCCTAACATGCAAAAATACAGACAGCAACTCTTAATTAATGGGACTAGAATAGAGGGCCTGAGGGATACAGGTGCCAGTGTCACCATGGTGACAGAGAAACTGGTTTCCCCTGGCCAATACCTGACTGGAAAAACTTACACAGTCACCAACGCTGACAATCAGAGAAAAGTACATCCCATGGCAATGGTTACTTTAGAATGGGGAGGGGTCAATGGCCTGAAACAGGTGGTGGTCTCCTCAAATATCCCAGTGGACTGTCTGCTTGGAAATGACCTGGAGTCCTCAGCATGGGCTGAGGTAGAACTAAAAACCCATGCAGCAATGCTGGGTATCCCTGAACTGGTGTGTGTGAAAACAAGAGCACAATGCAAGGCACGGGGTGAACAAGTAGAGCTGGAGTCTGGAAGAATGGCCCAGCCTACCAAGAGGAAAGGAAAGTCAGTTGGGAAACCAACTGCAACACAGCAAAAGAAAGGGAACCTCTCTTCTCAGGAAGAAGTTCTGCCCTCTGAGGGAACTGAGCCTTTGGAGCTTGAACCTTATCAGGTTGAGCTCTTAGGCCCAGGGGGACCCTCAAGGGAGGAGCTGTGTAAGGGACAAGAAACCTGTCCCTCTCTTGAAGGCCTTAGGCAGCAAGCTGCTGAAGAGTCCAAAGGCAAGAAAAATGGAACGCATAGGGTCTATTGGGAAGATGGACTCCTGTACACTGAGGCCAGAGACCCCAAACCTGGTGCCACTAGGAGAGTGGTAGTGCCTCAGCTGTTCAGAGAGTTCATCCTAACATTGGCCCATGACATTCCCCTTGCTGGACATTTGGGACAAACCAAGACGTGGGAGAGGTTAGTCAACCACTTCTACTGGCCCAATATGTCAAACATGGTTAAGGAGTTTTGCCTCTCCTGCCCCACCTGTCAAGCCAGTGGTAAGACAGGTGGGCATCCAAAGGCCCCCCTCATTCCACTTCCAGTGGTGGGGGTGCCCTTTGAAAGAGTGGGGGTGGACATAGTTGGCCCACTAGAACCTCCCACAGCCTCAGGAAATATGTATATCCTGGTAGTAGTGGATCATGCTACCAGGTATCCTGAAGCTATTCCCCTTAGGTCGACTACTGCCCCTGCAGTAGCCAAGGCCCTCATTGGTATCTTTACCAGAGTGGGTTTCCCTAAGGAGGTGGTGTCTGACAGAGGTACCAACTTCATGTCAGCATACCTGAAACATATGTGGAATGAGTGTGGAGTGACTTATAAATTCACTACACCTTACCATCCACAAACTAATGGCTTAGTTGAGAGATTCAACAAGACATTAAAGGGCATGATCATGGGGCTCCCAGAAAAACTCAAAAGGAGATGGGATGTCCTCTTGCCATGTCTGCTTTTCGCTTACAGAGAGGTGCCACAGAAGGGAGTAGGATTCTCACCCTTTGAACTTCTGTTTGGTCATCCTGTAAGAGGACCACTTGCTCTTGTTAAAGAAGGCTGGGAGAGACCTCTCCATGAGCCTAAACAGGATATAGTGGACTATGTACTTGGCCTTCGCTCTAGAATGGCAGAGTACATGGAAAAGGCAACCAAAAACCTTGAGGCCAGCCAACAACTCCAGAAGTTTTGGTATGACCAAAAGGCTGCACTGGTTGAGTTCCAACCAGGGCAGAAAGTCTGGGTTCTGGAGCCTGTGGCTCCCAGGGCACTCCAGGACAAATGGAGTGGCCCTTACCCAGTACTAGAAAGGAAGAGTCAGGTCACCTACCTGGTGGACCTGGGCACAAGCAGGAGCCCCAAGAGGGTGATCCATGTGAACCGCCTTAAGCTCTTCCATGACAGGGCTGATGTGAATCTGTTGATGGTAACAGATGAGGATCAGGAGGCAGAGAGTGAACCTCTCCCTGATCTTCTATCATCAGACCCAAAAGATGGCACAGTAGATGGAGTGATCTACTCAGACACCCTCTCTGGCCAACAGCAAGCTGATTGTAGGAGAGTCCTACAACAGTTTCCTGAACTCTTCTCCTTAACCCCTGGTCAGACACACCTGTGTACCCATGATGTGGACACAGGAGACAGTATGCCTGTCAAAAACAAAATCTTTAGACAGTCTGACCATGTTAAGGAAAGCATCAAGGTGGAAGTCCACAAGATGCTGGAATTGGGAGTAATTGAGCGCTCTGACAGCCCCTGGGCTAGCCCAGTGGTCTTAGTCCCCAAACCTCACACCAAAGATGGAAAGAAAGAGATGAGGTTTTGTGTGGACTACAGAGGGCTCAATTCTGTCACCAAGACAGATGCTCATCCAATTCCAAGAGCTGATGAGCTCATAGATAAATTAGGTGCTGCCAAATTCTTAAGTACCTTTGACTTGACAGCAGGGTACTGGCAAATAAAAATGGCACCTGGAGCAAAAGAGAAAACAGCATTCTCCACACCTGATGGGCATTATCAGTTTACTGTTATGCCCTTTGGTTTAAAGAATGCCCCTGCCACCTTCCAAAGGTTGGTGAATCAAGTCCTTGCTGGCTTGGAGTCCTTTAGCACAGCTTATCTTGATGATATTGCTGTCTTTAGCTCCACCTGGCAGGATCACCTGGTCCACCTGAGGAAGGTTTTGAAGGCTCTGCAATCTGCAGGCCTCTCTATCAAGGCATCCAAATGCCAGATAGGGCAGGGAACTGTGGTTTACTTGGGACACCTTGTAGGTGGAGGCCAAGTTCAGCCACTCCAACCCAAGATCCAGACTATTCTGGACTGGGTAGCTCCAAAAACCCAGACTCAAGTCAGGGCATTCCTTGGCTTGACTGGGTATTACAGGAGGTTTGTGAAGGGATATGGATCCATTGTGACAGCCCTCACTGAACTCACCTCCAAGAAAATGCCCAAGAAAGTGAACTGGACTGTAGAATGCCAACAGGCCTTTGACACCCTGAAACAAGCAATGTGCTCAGCACCAGTTCTAAAAGCTCCAGATTATTCTAAGCAGTTCATTGTGCAGACAGATGCCTCTGAACATGGGATAGGGGCAGTTTTGTCCCAAACAAATGATGATGGCCTTGACCAGCCTGTTGCTTTCATTAGCAGGAGGTTACTCCCCAGGGAGCAGCGTTGGAGTGCCATTGAGAGGGAGGCCTTTGCTGTGGTTTGGTCCCTGAAGAAGCTGAGACCATACCTCTTTGGGACTCACTTCCTAGTTCAAACCGACCACAGACCTCTCAAATGGCTGATGCAAATGAAAGGTGAAAATCCTAAACTGTTGAGGTGGTCCATCTCCCTACAGGGAATGGACTTTATAGTGGAACACAGACCTGGGACTGCCCATGCCAATGCAGATGGCCTTTCCAGGTTCTTCCACTTAGAAAATGAAGACTCTCTTGGGAAAGGTTAGTCTCATCCTCTTTCGTTTGGGGGGGGGTTGTGTAAGGAAATGCCTCCTTGGCATGGTTGCCCCCTGACTTTTTTGCCTTTGCTGATGCTATGTTTACAATTGAAAGTGTGCTGATGCCTGCTAACCAGGCCCCAGCACCAGTGTTCTTTCCCTAACCTGTACTTTTGTATCCACAATTGGCAGACCCTGGCATCCAGATAAGTCCCTTGTAACTGGTACTTCTAGTACCAAGGGCCCTGATGCCAAGGAAGGTCTCTAAGGGCTGCAGCATGTCTTATGCCACCCTGGAGACCTCTCACTCAGCACAGACACACTGCTTGCCAGCTTGTGTGTGCTAGTGAGGACAAAACGAGTAAGTCGACATGGCACTCCCCTCAGGGTGCCATGCCAGCCTCTCACTGCCTATGCAGTATAGGTAAGACACCCCTCTAGCAGGCCTTACAGCCCTAAGGCAGGGTGCACTATACCATAGGTGAGGGTACCAGTGCATGAGCATGGTACCCCTACAGTGTCTAAACAAAACCTTAGACATTGTAAGTGCAGGGTAGCCATAAGAGTATATGGTCTGGGAGTCTGTCAAACACGAACTCCACAGCACCATAATGGCTACACTGAAAACTGGGAAGTTTGGTATCAAACTTCTCAGCACAATAAATGCACACTGATGCCAGTGTACATTTTATTGTAAAATACACCCCAGAGGGCACCTTAGAGGTGCCCCCTGAAACTTAACCGACTATCTGTGTAGGCTGACTAGTTTTAGCAGCCTGCCACAAACCGAGACATGTTGCTGGCCCCATGGGGAGAGTGCCTTTGTCACTCTGAGGCCAGTAACAAAGCCTGCACTGGGTGGAGATGCTAACACCTCCCCCAGGCAGGAATTGTCACACCTGGCGGTGAGCCTCAAAGGCTCACCTCCTTTGTGCCAACCCAGCAGGACACTCCAGCTAGTGGAGTTGCCCGCCCCCTCCGGCCAGGCCCCACTTTTGGCGGCAAGGCCGGAGAAAATAATGAGAAAAACAAGGAGGAGTCACTGGCCAGTCAGGACAGCCCCTAAGGTGTCCTGAGCTGAGGTGACTCTGACTTTTAGAGATCCTCCATCTTGCAGATGGAGGATTCCCCCAATAGGGTTAGGATTGTGACCCCCTCCCCTTGGGAGGAGGCACAAAGAGGGTGTACCCACCCTCAGGGCTAGTAGCCATTGGCTACTAACCCCCCAGACCTAAAAACGCCCTTAAATTTAGTATTTAAGGGCTACCCTGAACCCTAGAAAATTAGATTCCTGCAACTACAAGAAGAAGGACTGCCTAGCTGAAAACCCCTGCAGCGGAAGACCAGAAGACGACAACTGCCTTGGCTCCAGAAACTCACCGGCCTGTCTCCTGCCTTCCAAAGATCCTGCTCCAGCGACGCCTTCCAAAGGGACCAGCGACCTCGACATCCTCTGAGGACTGCCCCTGCTTCGAAAAGACAAGAAACTCCCGAGGACAGCGGACCTGCTCCAAGAAAAGCTGCAACTTTGTTTCCAGCAGCTTTAAAGAACCCTGCAAGCTCCCCGCAAGAAGCGTGAGACTTGCAACACTGCACCCGGCGACCCCGACTCGGCTGGTGGCGATCCAACACCTCAGGCGGGACCCCAGGACTACTCTAAGACTGTGAGTACAAAAACCTGTCCCCCCTGAGCCCCCACAGCGCCGCCTGCAGAGGGAATCCCGAGGCTTCCCCTGACCGCGACTCTTTGAATCCAAAGTCCCGACGCCTGGGAGAGACCCTGCACCCGCAGCCCCCAGGACCTGAAGGACCGGACTTTCACTGGAGAAGTGACCCCCAGGAGTCCCTCTCCCTTGCCCAAGTGGAGGTTTCCCCGAGGAACCCCCCCCCTTGCCTGCCTGCAGCGCTGAAGAGATCCCGAGATCTCCCATTAACTTCCATTACGAACCCGACGCTTGTTTCTACACTGCACCCGGCCGCCCCCGCGCTGCTGAGGGTGAAATTCCTGTGTGGGCTTGTGTCCCCCCCGGTGCCCTACAAAACCCCCCTGGTCTGCCCTCCGAAGACGCGGGTACTTACCTGCAAGCAGACCGGAACCGGGGCACCCCCTTCTCTCCATTCTAGCCTATGTGTTTTTGGGCACCACTCTGAACTCTGCACCTGACCGGCCCTGAGCTGCTGGTGTGGTGACTTTGGGGTTGCTCTGAACCCCCAACGGTGGGCTACCTTGGACCAAGAACTAAGCCCTGTAAGTGTCTTACTTGCCTGGTTAACCTAACAAATACTTACCTCCCCTAGGAACTGTGAAAATTGCACTAAGTGTCCACTTTTAAAACAGCTATTTGTGAATAACTTGAAAAGTATACATGCAATTTTGATGATTTGAAGTTCCTAAAGTACTTACCTGCAATACCTTTCGAATGAGATATTACATGTAGAATTTGAACCTGTGGTTCTTAAAATAAACTAAGAAAAGATATTTTTCTATACAAAAACCTATTGGCTGGATTTGTCTCTGAGTGTGTGTACCTCATTTATTGTCTATGTGTATGTACAACAAATGCTTAACACTACTCCTTGGATAAGCCTACTGCTCGACCACACTACCACAAAATAGAGCATTAGTATTATCTATTTTTACCACTATTTTACCTCTAAGGGGAACCCTTGGACTCTGTGCATGCTATTCCTTACTTTGAAATAGCACATACAGAGCCAACTTCCTACAATAAGGCAACCAAACATTTGTTCTCAAGGGATGAATTTGATATAGCTCCTATAAATCGGCAGAGAAAGGGAGAACAAAGAAAGCCTGATACAGCAGAAACCTCAAAAGAAATAACAAGGATGAAGGAAACTTCCTTAGGTGAACCTGAGAAAGAGAGACACAGGAAGGCTTCAAAGAAGTCAGCAGGCACACATTCTCCAGAAAAAAAGTGTTAAAAAAAAGTAAACTTCTCATCTGTGCCTGCACACATCTGTTGACTAAACATTTTTTTAAACTACCCCACCATCGACAGACTTTGCCACAATGACAACCAACGAGCCCTTGTCAAGGCCACTAAATGTGAGGAAACAGCTGGCGAGCCCACTTAAGTCGTCTTCTGAAAGGACTTCGCCATCTCCAGTTGACGTGAAAAATATTAACGACTCTGCATTGAATAAAGTTCTGATTTGACAAATCAACAATTCTGTCAGTGGCACTTATATGGACAACACTGATTCTAACGTCAGCTGCTTCTTTAACCTTGACTTCTATGACCAGAGCATGCTTCTCCTAGTAAAATTCCACTTCAGGCACTTGGCGAGCTACTGGAAGTGAAATAGAAAACGATTCTGGACCATACAACCCTTTTGGTGCATCCTGCAGGGCAGGATAGGTGAGCTCAATATGCCAAGACACAGAATGACGGGCGTATTCACCTGAACCACAGCTTGAAGCTTTCCATTCGGAGTTCTCTCCACCACACTGGGGGGGAAAAAGTTCTGTGGTCAGCACTATGATCTTATGAGTCAGTGTATGAAATTGACTAACAGCATTCCATGATGGTGAGGATAGACCTTATAAAAGACTTACGACATATGATGGCAGACTGTTAGACATGATGTGCTTCAGCCTCTCAAATATCCTCCCACACCTACTCCTCCCCATCAGTCACAAACTGCCCCTGCACCAAGGCATAAAAAGGCAGGCAACAACGTCCATCTTCAGCCCTCTGTCAACCAGTACAACAATTCATAGATGTGCTTCAAGCTCCTCTCCAAGTCAGCACACCTGATGACAAATAGGACGAAATAGAAGAAAGCAAAATACTCTCATCAGATAGACAAAGGGGTGTAAATTGGGATGGTTACATTCTTCCTGTCACAAGCTCACCAACACTTCTGCCTGTATATTCACCACCAGATGATAGAAGCAAGTTCCATACTCTAGTTGATAGGGCAGCAAAGAGAATTTGACCTGCTCCATTCATTAAATAGACTGTCAGTTTCCCATACAATTCTAAGGCACCAGTTAGGAAATCGGTCAATTCAATTCCATTGGTGGATCATATTTGGCCGGAAGGGATAAATTAAATGTAAGCATCAGCTACATTGGTAGTGTTTGTTCCCAGAAAAGATTTACAAAATTATTTGAGAAGTCATCGGACAAAGAGGGCTGTAGAATGGACATAGAATGTATTCTCCTCCATGATGGCTTTGTCTGTCATAGCTGCTAATGCCAATAATAAACCAATGACCAAAGACGTGGTCTGGAATAGGCTTGTATGTGGACTTTCTGCCAGAGGACAAAACAGTAGGTAAAGGCTGTTTCCCATGAGAGAAAAAAAAGCATCAGCTGCACCCATAGACTCTGCAATGGATGAGTCCAATATTAACTTTCAACAACTTGCCGGAGTCACCATCTTACACTTACCGGCGTGGTTAAAATATCCCTCTTTTTGGCTGGAAGTCTAGAAGAAAATCAAGGACTTGCAATTTGATGTAGAATGGCTATTTGTGATACACATGGATGATGATTTGCAGAGTAATAAGGTAAACACAGCCTGATCCTTGGGGATTCTGCAGCAAATAAATCCTCAGTCCTTTTGAGAAATAAGGAGAATGCAAGTGGTGCAGTGGTCTGTACCAAATATATAAGTAACCAGCATATCAACCATCCTATCAACCTCAGATGTGCCCCCAAGAGTATGTACCCTGTCAGCAATATTCATACAAACAGGCCCAGCTGCAGTCCTGTGCGAGGCAGCCACAAAAACGCAAGGGCCAGAAAAAGGGCCAGGTTGCCCATACATCACTGACAATTGCCAGGCACTGGATACCAGTAGACCCCCAGGATATTTGGGCCCTGTGGTGGGCAGAATCTCTGCCTTCTACAACAACTGGAGTATAACTACTGCAGACAAATGAATATTAGATATGATTTGGTTTGGGCATACCCTGTAGTTTTTCCACATCCCTTAACACGTTCTCTGTCCTGAATAAAACACAAGCACCTAAACTCATTGAAGGCAGACATTTTAAATATGCTACAGAACAAGTAATAAAAATGGTTCCAAAACATCAAAATGTGAGATTTTATTCCAAGCACTTACTCATAAAGAAGAAAAACCTCGAACGCTGTCTCTTTCTATGAAACCGTCATGCCAAATGTGACAGTCCAGGAGGTATTACTGCTGCTTCTAAGTAATAAATACATGGTGTCACTAGATTTCAAAGATGCAGACTTCCACATTCCAGTTTACAGAAAACAATTCAAGTTTCTCAGATTCGAGGTAGCCCATTCTCAATACAAATTTCAAGTTATTCTTTTTGGCCTTAAGTCTGATTCACAATCTTCACTAAATGCATAGCTCCAGTCACAGCCCTCCTTCGACGTCTAGGACTTCCTGTTTACCCTTACCAAGATTACTATGTGCTAAAAGGTTAGTCTGCAAGTTCTACAAACAACTCCATTTGCCCCTGTATCAGGCATGTCAAGTCAATTTCCATCTCAACAGAAGCAGATCAGCTGTAATGCCTTCAAGGATAGTTCACTTCTTAGGAGCAATGATGCTGCAAAATCAAAAGCATTTATATGGATGAGTAGAGCACCATAGCTGTAATGCCCTGGTAATATGAGTAATAATTCTCCCCAGCGCCGTATGATTACTCGCTCAAATATCTCCTTCAAATAGATTTTACAGTCAGCCATTTTCCCCCAAACATCAGCTCATAAGTTCTTAAAATACAAACATTTCCATCACAAATACATATTTTTTTAAATTTTGGCATACATATGTTAATTCAACCAAGCAAAAGATTCTAATGTAGTACGCTGAGCTGCATGCATGATAGATACTTACAGGTAGCTGAAGAGATCCGTAGCTCACAAGCTATTCGTTGGAGAAACCTGGTACAAACTAACACCACAACCACTGGGTTCTGTATAAAAAGCAGGGAGTAATTCGTTAAGTCCTGTCATTAGAAGCTCAACAATTGCAGCATTGGCCAATTGGAATAGCCAATAAAAGAGGCCATCTCACCAGGACAAGCAGCATTCCAGCAGGTTACCTGGGCAGATCATGGGTAGTTGATGAAGAGTGTTCTGAAACAAATATTCCAAATCTGGGGGAAACCAAAAATAAATCTCTTTGCAAGAAATGGGCCTCTTAAGGAAGCATGCATTCACAACCAAAACAGTGCAGAAATGCTCTTTACCTAGTGTGGCGTAAGATGTTTAATGCTTTTCCAGCCAATTGCTGTTTCAGCAAAAGTGATTGCCAAGATGAAACGAGAACCCTGCAACCTGTTCTTCATAGGTCCCACCTGGGGGCGCGACAGTACTGCTTCAGAGATCTGCTGCAACTGTCACAGGGGCCACCCATATTACCAGAATCAAGGGTGAATCTCTTGTCCCAATGTTGTGGCAAACTTCTTCACCACAACACACAAACTCTGTAGCTTGAGTACTGGTTCCTTGAGTTTGGAAAGATATATTGTAGAGCACAGTCAAAACGTACTGGCACAAGCTAGAGCTGTTTCTACAAAAATGAAGTATGTTACAACGTGGAAGACATTTTCTGTGTGGTGTGAGACAAAAGGATAACAAACTTTTCACCTACAGGTCCATTATATACTCCCATATGTTTTGAAACTGGGTAAGTATGTACTTAAGCATTCCTCAGTTAGTTAACGTGGCAACCATATCATATTTTTAAAAAGCACTTGCTGAGCCATCTCTTTATGTAACGCAGGATTGTGAAAGTTTGAGGGCCAGTGCGGCTGCTCCTGTCACCTAGAACACCACCTTTTCTTACTAAGTACAGTACATTCATGGTTGATATCCTAATAGTTTGAACCAAATCACAAATCAAATCTAAAACGCCTCACCTGGAAAACAGCATCTCTGTTGGCCGTAGTATTGGTGAGGAGGTAGTGAAATCCACATCTTCACCATCACAGAATCTTTCTTGCATTTCTGAAAAGACAGTTATCCTAAGACTATATTCCAACTTTATATCTAAATTACAAACCATATTTAATCTATTGAAACGGTCTTAAAAACATTCTCTCAGACTCTGATAAATCAAGCAGAAAGGGCTTAATATTTGCTAGACGTCAGGAGATACCTAAAGCTCTGTCTTGATAGAACCAAACAAAAATGAATATCTTTCTCTAGATCATGTTAAAGGCTTCCTAGTTTATATAAAAGCAGTAAGACTGTTACAGGTTCAGTTTAAGCCCATTCTACGAAGCGCATAGCAGTTTTATCAGCACTCTACAGGAGTACTACTAGTAGGCATTTGCCGGGCTGCACTGTGAGGAGCAGACACTTTCACAAAACCCATAAAAGCAGTTGCAGACTAGTGCAGCAGTGAGACAGGCAGTTCAGTCATCTGTTCAAATTCAGGTGAGAATGGAGGTTTACCTCAATAGGTACATATGATTATATCTAAATTGAAGACTTCTAGGTGTGGTGAGACTAAAATCACTTTCACTTTATGAAATCATAATTTCAGCTGCTCTACCTTTTCGATTAATGGGACATTCCTTAAGGGGCAGGCTTTATTTACAAACTGGTAAAATGGGTTACATGTTATTTTTTTTAAAGTACATGTGTAGATTTACAGCCTGTTATAGTATGTGCTCTTGATTTGTAAATATGTATTTATATATTTTCTGTATCCAAAACTTTAACAGTTTTGTACTTATTTGTCAGATGCAGTAATTGGATCAGACAGCAGCACAATTTGCCCTGGTAAGTGTTTTTGAAGATTTTGAGAGGCTTTATTGACCTACATAATATGAATGCACAGATGTGTTATGTAAATGTTTTGGCATGCTGGAAGAAATGTCTGACCTGAGAAAATGTGTAAATTATTGAAATGCAAATGGCAGTGTATTGAATATATGAATTTGTTTTGTTTCCTCTTTTCTTTAGATAACTATCAGACAGCACAGTTGCTTGCCCTTATTCTGGAGTTACTTACGTTTTGTGTGGAACACCACACGTACCACATCAAAAATTACATTATGAACAAAGATTTGCTGAGGAGAGTGCTAATATTAATGAATTCAAAGCACACCTTTTTAGCTTTGTGTAAGTAAAACTTGAGATTTTTATTTTACCTCTTTTTTTTTTTCCTTCCATATCCCCCTGAACGAGCTCAAGAGGCAGCTGCTGTTTAGATCGGCTTAAGTTGAGTTGAAATATCTTCTCATTAGTGCAGATTGATGAAATTGTAATGATTGATGGCATGTGTAGCTGTGGATACATATGCTCTTCATGCTTCTGCCATCTATTGTTGGGTTCGTAAGGTTGCAAGTTGTTTTTGTTTGAAAAGTCTTAGGATTCATGAGGTAGAATGACTCCTCCTGCTGGCAATGTGCATGGGCATCGACTCAATTTTCAGATTTTCTTCTGCCGTGGGGTCTGGTTGGGTTCTCTCCGAGCTACGGTTCGAGGCCGTTCTAGGCCTTTTCCATTTGGGAAACCTCTACAAAACAATCTGTATTTTTAATTGAATGCAATACTCTATCCCTGTGCGTTCCAGGACTGCAGAAATCTTATTTGGTTAAAAGTTTTTTTTATTGAGGCCTTTAGGGTTGTGCCCTTTGGGCAGCTATTTCTCCATCCCACACCTCGGAGAATTAAATCCTAATGGAATGGGCGCCTTTCCGTTTCTGTCTGAAGTCACTCCACATTTCCATGGCCCAATCGAGATCAGGTCTGCAACCTCTGCCTATTGCTGGATCAAATAGAAGACTGCAAACCCTGCCAGTCTTGCAGTTCAAAAAAGACTGCGAGATAGACGAGCCTGTTGCCGAAAAATGCAGAGGCACGACGTTGAGGAACGCCAGACATTTTTGTACTTCAAGACACAATGTCCGACACTGAACAAGGTCAGGATCTTCATAAAGCTTCAGCTGCTGAAAAGGAGGCTTTTTCCATTCAAGATTCCGACTTGGGAGCTGAAATGACTCTTGAGATGCAGGAAATCCCTCCAGGTTAACAAGCAGTAAGCAAAAACCCTTCTGCTCTGACCAAAAAACTCACAAGTATGGAGCCGCAACTTTTCTCTGGGCATAGCGGGCATCGAAAAACTTTCTTGGAAGCCCCGCCCACCTGCTTGGCATGGAAACCCAAACAAAAGACAGCTTCTGTTGCACCGAGTTGAACACCATAGGATTCAGCACTGAAAGCTTCCGCTTCCCAATGGGCACTGACAGTTTCGGCACTGAAAAGACTGTCTGCCTTGGCTCTGAGAAATTAGGCACTGAAAATCAAGAGTGCTTCTGCACCAAAAAAAATTTTGGAAATAATACAGTTTTGGAGTTGAAACACCACCTCAGTCAGTTCTTTGAAAATGTAGCAAAAGCTCCAAACCAAGCAGCCACAGCCCCACAGCCAACCTAAAGAAGGGAGAGTTCTGGTCAAGGCTGTCCTTACCTCTCCTACCAGGCAGCTTTCTTTTGAGGAGGCCTTACAAACACCTACACCTCCGGTTGAACAGAGGAGGATGGACAAGGACTCAAGTGAGGCACAGCCACCTCCACCTACATCTCCACCATCATCAGACTCCTTCTCGCCCACATTCTCAGGGTGACTCCCCTAATATCTTTCCACATGGCTCACCTCACTCTTCTCACAACACTCAGGACATAGGGGATGACAGTGTCCCCTTTCATGCTGACACAGACCATTGGTCTCAGTATGATATGGACACCTACATGAGCAAATTGAAAACTATGGGTTTACTATTGCTTTTGTAAAAACTGGGACCCTTTCCAAGTGTCCGTACAAAGTATCCTATAACTACTCCATTTTCACAAAGCAGACCTGGAATACACTTCTGTAAGGTTACATTTAGCAGACATTCTTCTCTATTTAAAGTCCCTTTTATTAAAGCTTTTATGGAAGGGCTTAAAAGGGGGATACCACTAAAATTACTTCCAGTGCCTTCCTGGAACCTTAATGTGGTACTCACTAGACTCATGTGACCACCTTTGGAACCACTGCATTCATGCCTTTTGCAATTTCTTTCTTGGAATCTGGCTTTAGTTCCAATCACTTCCCTTAGACGTGTAAGTGAGCTCCATGCATTAAAGTTAGAGAAACCCTTTTTCCATATACATAAAGATAAAGTGGTTCTTCATACCAACTCTAACTTTCAACTAAAAGTAGTATATCAATTCCATCTCAACCAAACCGTTGAATTGATAGTTTTTCCCCACAGCCTGAGTCGGTTGCTGAGAGAGCCCTCCATACGTTAGACGTGAAAAGAGCGCTTATGTCCTATAGTGATAGAACTAAAACTTTTAGGAAGATGTAAGGAAATGCCTCCTTGGCATGGTTGCCCCCTGACTTTTTGCCTTTGCTGATGCTATGTTTACAATTGAAAGTGTGCTGAGGCCTGCTAACCAGGCCCCAGCACCAGTGTTCTTTCCCTAACCTGTACTTTTGTATCCACAATTGGCAGACCCTGGCATCCAGATAAGTCCCTTGTAACTGGTACTTCTAGTACCAAGGCCCTGATGCCAAGGAAGGTCTCTAAGGGCTGCAGCATGTCTTATGCCACCCTAGAGACCTCTCACTCAGCACAGACACACTGCTTGCCAGCTTGTGTGTGCTAGTGAGGACAAAACGAGTAAGTCGACATGGCACTCCCCTCAGGGTGCCATGCCAGCCTCTCACTGCCTATGCAGTATAGGTAAGACACCCCTCTAGCAGGCCTTACAGCCCTAAGGCAGGGTGCACTATACCATAGGTGAGGGTACCAGTGCATGAGCATGGTACCCCTACAGTGTCTAAACAAAACCTTAGACATTGTAAGTGCAGGGTAGCCATAAGAGTATATGGTCTGGGAGTTTGTCAAACACGAACTCCACAGCACCATAATGGCTACACTGAAAACTGGGAAGTTTGGTATCAAACTTCTCAGCACAATAAATGCACACTGATGCCAGTGTACATTTTATTGTAAAATACACCCCAGAGGGCACCTTAGAGGTGCCCCCTGAAACTTAACCGACTATCTGTGTAGGCTGACTAGTTTTAGCAGCCTGCCACAAACCGAGACATGTTGCTGGCCCCATGGGGAGAGTGCCTTTGTCACTCTGAGGCCAGTAACAAAGCCTGCACTGGGTGGAGATGCTAACACCTCCCCCAGGCAGGAATTGTCACACCTGGCGGTGAGCCTCAAAGGCTCACCTCCTTTGTGCCAACCCAGCAGGACACTCCAGCTAGTGGAGTTGCCCGCCCCCTCCGGCCAGGCCCCACTTTTGGCGGCAAGGCCGGAGGAAATAATGAGAAAAACAAGGAGGAGTCACTGGCCAGTCAGGACAGCCCCTAAGGTGTCCTGAGCTGAAGTGACTCTAACTTTTAGAAATCCTCCATCTTGCAGATGGAGGATTCCCCCAATAGGGTTAGGATTGTGACCCCCTCCCCTTGGGAGGAGGCACAAAGAGGGTGTACCCACCCTCAGGGCTAGTAGCCATTGGCTACTAACCCCCCAGACCTAAACACGCCCTTAAATTTAGTATTTAAGGGCTACCCTGAACCCTAGAAAATTAGATTCCTGCAACTACAAGAAGAAGGACTGCCTAGCTGAAAACCCCTGCAGAGGAAGACCCGAAGACGACTACTGCCTTGGCTCCAGAAACTCACCGGCCTGTCTCCTGCCTTCCAAAGATCCTGCTCCAGCGACGCCTTCCAAAGGGACCAGCGACCTCGACATCCTCTGAGGACTGCCCCTGCTTCGAAAAGACAAGAAACTCCCGAGGACAGCGGACCTGCTCCAAGAAAGGCTGCAACTTTGTTTCCAGCAGCCTTGAAAGAACCCTGCAAGCTCCCCGCAAGAAGCGTGAGACTTGCAACACTGCACCCGGCGACCCCGACTCGGCTGGTGGAGATCCGACACCTCAGGAGGGACCCCAGGACTACTCTGATACTGTGAGTACCAAAACCTGTCCCCCCTGAGCCCCCACAGCGCCGCCTGCAGAGGGAATCCCGAGGCTTCCCCTGACCGCGACTCTTTGAACCTAAAGTCCCGACGCCGGGGAGAGACCCTGCACCCGCAGCCCCCAGGACCTGAAGGACCGGACTTTCACTGGAGAAGTGACCCCCAGGAGTCCCTCTCCCTTGTCCAAGTGGAGGTTTCCCCGAGGAACCCCCCCCTTTGCCTGCCTGCAGCGCTGAAGAGATCCCGAGATCTCTCATAGACTAACATTGCGAACCCGACGCTTGTTTCTACACTGCACCCGGCCGCCCCCGTGCTGCTGAGGGTGAAATTTCTGTGTGGGCTTGTGTCCCCCCCGGTGCCCTACAAAACCCCCCGGGTCTGCCCTCCGAAGACGCGGGTACTTACCTGCAAGAAGACCGGAACCGGGGCACCCCCTTCTCTCCATTCTAGCCTATGTGTTTTGGGCACCACGTTGAACTCTGCACCTGACCGGCCCTGAGCTGCTGGTGTGGTGACTTTGGGGTTGCTCTGAACCCCCAACGGTGGGCTACCTTGGACCAAGAACTGACCCCTGTAAGTGTCTTACTTACCTGGTAAAACTAACAAAAACTTACCTCCCCCAGGAACTGTGAAAATTGCACTAAGTGTCCACTTTTAAAACAGCTATTTGTCAATAACTTGTAAAGTATACATGCAATTTTTATGATTTGAAGTTCCTAAAGTACTTACCTGCAATACCTTTCGAATGAGATATTACATGTAGAATTTGAACCTGTGGTTCTTAAAATAAACTAAGAAAAGATATTTTTCTATACAAAAACCTATTGGCTGGATTTGTCTCTGAGTGTGTGTACCTCATTTATTGTCTGTGTATGTACAACAAATGCTTAACACTACTCCTTGGATAAGCCTACTGCTCGACCACACTACCACAAAATAGAGCATTAGTATTATCTCTTTTTACCACTATTTTACCTCTAAGGGGAACCCTTGGACTCTGTGCATGCTATTCCTTACTTTGAAATAGCACATACAGAGCCAACTTCCTACAGAAGACAAAACAACTTTTTGTTGTCTTTTCACCACCACATAAGGGTAACCCTGTCACTAAAACCAGTATTGCAAGATGGATCATTAAATGTATCCAAATCTGTGATGCGAAAACCAAGAGGCCAGACTACCTATGACCCCTAGAGAACATTCAACCCACAAGAAAGGTGCATCTGACATTTTTATGTAAAATGCCTATAGCTGACATATGGTAAGGCAGCTACATGGTCGATACCATTCACTTTAACTAGACATTATTGTATGGATATTTTAGCATGCCAACAAGCTAACATAGGTCGGACAGTACTTCGTACTTTTTTTTCAAAGTACTGCAACACCCACAGGTTAGCCACCGCTTCTTGGGAGGCACTGCTTTAGAGTCTGTGCAGACAGGTATATCTACAGCCACACATACCATCAAACAGAAAATGCTGCTTACCCAGTAAACATCTGTTTGTGGCATGTGGTGCTGTAGAGTCACATGTGACCATCGGCCTCCCCAGACACCTGTGGTTGTTAGTCTATTAATATACATTCACACTCATGGCCAATTCACTTGCTTATCTTCCCACTACATGCCATTCACAACCGCCTGTGGGAAAACAATCTGAAAATGGAGTTGATGCCCATGCACATTGCCAGCAAGACGAGTCATCATTCTGCCTCCTGACTCGAAAGTCGTTTTTGAACAAAAACACTTTGCAACCTTCAGGACCCAACACTAGATGGCGGAAGTAGGCAGAGCATGTCAATCTCCATCACTACATGCCACAAACTGTTGATTACTGGGTAAGTTACATTTTCCTGTTTTTTACTCCCCTTGAGGATGATTGTACCCTCTTGGCATTCATTCTGCTTTGCTTGATCTCTCAAAAACCCCACTACTTATGATGTATGTTCTTGTAGTTAACACTGTAATATGGTTATGAAATGCCAGTTTCTTTTTGAAGAGGTGAGACAGAACTAAATGTTAACGCTTGCACGCACCTGTAGAGGGTACAATATACTTGTCACTCTTGCATCACAGTTGCGCAATTCCACATTCTTATCTCTAAAGATAGCCATGTTGATTATTTGTCCCCTTCGTTATATAGTCTCCACATTGCTTAAAGACACTTAATTGAGTAACTGTGTACCTAACGTTGTCTGTCATCCAAGTTTTTTTCTATTCGTCGTTCTGATTTCTTTTCTAAAAGATACATTGGTCTACCATAAGATCTCTCTCCTGGAAAAAAAATATTTGGACAAAAGCTGTTCTAGACTAATGCTACTATTTTTTAAATGTCATGTGATTTCTTTACTGTTAAACCTAGCTAGGTAAAGATGCACAGTATATGAAATGTACTTGATACTTACGTTTTTTTTTTTTTTTTTGTTATTGCCTGTAAGGACATACATTATTTTAGTCAAGTATAAAATAGCTTCTGTTTTCACTTAAAGTACGAAACTAAACCATAATAATGACTGATGTCTCCTGGTCTTTTTAAAACATTGCGTTTGCTTTCAACCCCTTTCTTTATTTCTGTGTAGAAATATCCAATGTTAGCATGTGTTCGATGGCATGTGTAGCTGCAGATACACATGCTGTGCATTATCCTGCCATCTAGTGTTGGGATCGGAGTGTTACAAGTTGATTTTCTTCGAAGAAGTCTTTTCGAGTCACGAGACCGAGGGACTCCTCCCTTTCGGCTCATTGCGCATGGGCGTTGACTCCATCTTAGATTGTTTTCTTTCTGCAATCGGGTTCGGACGTGTTCCTCTTCGCTCCGTGTTTCGGTTCGGAAAAGATAGTTATCAATCGGAAAATTCGACGGTATTGTTTGCGCTCGGTATCGGGTTAGTGCTAGCACATCGACACCGAAGAAAGAAGAGTTCCGGCAGCCCTTCGGGGCTTCCACTCCTCGGCGGGGCCTGGTCGGCCCGACCGCGTCCATCTTCAAAGCTCATGGAACGGACCCCCTTCCGCTTCTGCCCCAACTGCCACGCTAAGTATCCTTATACAGACCAACACTTGATCTGTAATCTGTGTTTGTCCCCCGAACACAAAGAGGATACTTGCGAGGCCTGTCAGGCATTTCGATCCAAGAAGACACTGCGGGATCATAGAGCTCGAAGCCTTCAGATGGCGTCGACACCGGCCGGACACCCCGACGTCGAAGAAGAGGAGACATTCTTCATTCCAGGTTCGGACTCGGACGAGCCCGAGAGTGAGCAGCCGACGAGGCAACAAACTGCGAGTAAACCAGCCCCGTCAAAAACTCACTCGGAAATCATGAAGGCCCAGGGACCCCACCGCCAACAGGCCATGGCTTTACCCGAAAACACAGTGACCAAACATCGGCACCGAAAAAGGCCTCCCAGCAGCCGAAGACATCAGACTCCGGTCGAGATACCGGCTCCTAACAGACTCGGCACCGAGATACCGGCTCCGACCAGACTCGACACCGAGAGATTGGCACCCCGAAAGCCAAAAAGGTTTCCTCGGAACCGAAAAAGACTGCCGAAAAGGTTTTGGTGTCGAAACATGCAGCCTCTGAGCCAAAACACAGCTCCTATACAGACGAACAGGGCCTTTTCTCACAATTACAAGGCCACAGGTTTGAACAAGAACTGGGCATGGGAGAGCCAGACCATACCCAGAGGAGGCTCCATATACAAAAAGACACAGGGAAAATCAGAACTCTTCCTCCAATAAAGATGAAGCGGAAGCTCGCATTCCATGAGGTGGAAATGCAGCCAAAAGCAAAAGTGGCTAAAGAAAAAACACCACCACAGTTTTCTCCACAGCCATCGCCACCGCACTCGCCACATCTGTCCCCAGTAGCAACACCCCCAATGATGCAGTCACCAACGCATACAGGGATGAGCCAAGATGACCCGGATGCATGGGATGTAGGAAGTTGGCTCTGTATGTGCTATTTCAAAGTAAGGAATAGCATGCACAGAGTCCAAGGGTTCCCCTTAGAGGTAAAATAGTGGTAAAAAGAGATAATACTAATGCTCTATTTTGTGGTAGTGTGGTCGAGCAGTAGGCTTATCCAAGGAGTAGTGTTAAGCATTTGTTGTACATACACATAGACAATAAATGAGGTACACACACTCAGAGACAAATCCAGCCAATAGGTTTTTATATAGAAAAATATCTTTTCTTAGTTTATTTTAAGAACCACAGGTTCAAATTCTACATGTAATATCTCATTCGAAAGGTATTGCAGGTAAGTACTTTAGGAACTTCAAATCATCAAAATTGCATGTATACTTTTCAAGTTATTGACAAATAGCTGTTTTAAAAGTGGACACTTAGTGCAATTTTCACAGTTCCTAGGGGAGGTAAGTATTTGTTAGTTTTACCAGGTAAGTAAGACACTTACAGGGTTCAGTTCTTGGTCCAAGGTAGCCCACCGTTGGGGGTTCAGAGCAACCCCAAAGTCACCACACCAGTAGCTCAGGGCCGGTCAGGTGCAGAGTTCAAAGTGGTGCCCAAAACACATAGGCTAGAATGGAGAGAAGGGGGTGCCCCGGTTCCGGTCTGCTTGCAGGTAAGTACCCGCGTCTTCGGAGGACAGACCAGGGGGGGTTTTGTAGGGCACCGGGGGGGACACAAGTCCACACAGAAATTTCACCCTCAGCGGCGCGGGGGCGGCCGGGTGCAGTGTAGAAACACGCGTCGGGTTCGCAATGTTAGTCTATGAGAGATCTCGGGATCTCTTCAGCGCTGCAGGCAGGCAAGGGGGGGATTCCTCGGGGAAACCTCCACTTGGGCAAGGGAGAGGGACTCCTGGGGGTCACTTCTCCAGTGAAAGTCCGGTCCTTCAGGTCCTGGGGGCTGCGGGTGCAGGGTCTCTCCCAGGCGTCGGGACTTTAGGTTCAAAGAGTCGCGGTCAGGGGAAGCCTCGGGATTCCCTCTGCAGGCGGCGCTGTGGGGGCTCAGGGGGGACAGGTTTTGGTACTCACAGTATCAGAGTAGTCCTGGGGTCCCTCCTGAGGTGTTGGATCGCCACCAGCCGAGTCGGGGTCGCCGGGTGCAGTGTTGCAAGTCTCACGCTTCTTGCGGGGAGCTTGCAGGGATCTTTAAAGTTGCTGGAAACAAAGTTGCAGCTTTTCTTGGAGCAGGTCCGCTGTCCTCGGGAGTTTCTTGTCTTTTCGAAGCAGGGGCAGTCCTCAGAGGATGTCGAGGTCGCTGGTCCCTTCGGAAGGCGTCGCTGGAGCAGGATCTTTGGAAGGCAGGAGACAGGCCGGTGAGTTTCTGGAGCCAAGGCAGTTGTCGTCTTCTGGTCTTCCGCTGCAGGGGTTTTCAGCTGGGCAGTCCTTCTTGTTGCAGGAATCTAATTTTCTAGGGTTCAGGGTAGCCCTTAAATACTAAATTTAAGGGCGTGTTTAGGTCTGGGGGGTTAGTAGCCAATGGCTACTAGCCCTGAGGGTGGGTACACCCTCTTTGTGCCTCCTCCCAAGGGGAGGGGGTCACAATCCTAACCCTATTGGGGGAATCCTCCATCTGCAAGATGGAGGATTTCTAAAAGTCAGAGTCACCTCAGCTCAGGACACCCTAGGGGCTGTCCTGACTGGTCAGTGACTCCTCCTTGTTGCTTTCTTTGTTCCCTCCAGCCTTGCCGCCAAAAGTGGGGGCCGTGGCCGGAGGGGGCGGGCAACTCCACTAAGCTGGAGTGCCCTGCTGGGCTGTGACAAAGGGGTGAGCCTTTGAGGCTCACCGCCAGGTGTCACAGCTCCTGCCTGGGGGAGGTGTTAGCATCTCCACCCAGTGCAGGCTTTGTTACTGGCCCCAGAGTGACAAAGGCACTCTCCCCATGGGGCCAGCAACATGTCTCTGGTGTGGCAGGCTGCTGGAACTAGTCAGCCTACACAGACAGTCGGTTAAGTTTCAGGGGGCACCTCTAAGGTGCCCTCTGTGGTGTATTTTACAATAAAATGTACACTGGCATCAGTGTGCATTTATTGTGCTGAGAAGTTTGATACCAAACTTCCCAGTTTTCAGTGTAGCCATTATGGTGCTGTGGAGTTCGTGTTTGACAGACTCCCAGACCATATACTCTTATGGCTACCCTGCACTTACAATGTCTAAGGTTTTGTTTAGACACTGTAGGGGTATCATGCTCATGCACTGGTACCCTCACCTATGGTATAGTGCACCCTGCCTTAGGGCTGTAAGGCCTGCTAGAGGGGTGTCTGACCTATACTGCATAGGCAGTGAGAGGCTGGCATGGCACCCTGAGGGGAGTGCCATGTCGACTTACTCGTTTTGTCCTCCCTAGCACACACAAGCTGGCAAGCAGTGTGTCTGTGCTGAGTGAGAGGTCTCCAGGGTGGCATAAGACATGCTGCAGCCCTTAGAGACCTTCCTTGGCATCAGGGCCCTTGGTACTAGAAGTACCAGTTACAAGGGACTTATCTGAATGCCAGGGTGTGCCAATTGTGGATACAATGGTACATTTTAGGTGAAGGAACACTGGTGCTGGGGCCTGGTTAGCAGGGTCCCAGCACACTTCTCAGTCAAGTCAGCATCAGTATCAGGCAAAAAGTGGGGGGTAACTGCAACAGGGAGCCATTTCTTTACATGGGATTTGTATGATGCACCGGTCTCAGATAATAGTCAGGATTGCTACCCGGCAAGGCCATCACCACCTGAGGACAGTACTGCTTACATGCAGGTGGTTTCCAGGGCAGCTACTTTTCATAAAGTGGCATTGCATGCAGAGCCCATAGAAGATGATTTCTTATTTAATACCCTGTCATCTACGCACAGCCAGTACCAAAGTTTGCCAATCTTACCAGGCATGTTAAAACACGCCAAACATGTGTTTCAAGACCCAGTCAAGAGCAGAGCCATCACACCTAGGGTGGAGAAGAAATATAAACCTTCCCCTATGGACCCTGTGTACATTACACGAGAGTTGACTCCTGATTCGGTGGTAGTAGGAGCAGCCCGGAAAAGGGCAAACTCACAAACTTTGGAGACGCACCACCACCCGACAAAGAAAGTTGGAAATTCGATGCAGCAGGCAAAAGTGTGGCAGCACAGGCAGCCAATCAATGGCGTGTTGCCAATTCGCAAGCTCAACTGGCAAGATACGACAGGGCACATTGGGACGAAATGCAACATTTCATTCAACACCTTCCCAAAGAGTTCCAGAAATGTGCCCAACAGGTTGTCGAGGAGGGCCAAACTATCTCCAACAACCAAATAAGGTCGGCTATGAACTCAGCAGACACGGCGGCCAGGACAGTAAACACGGCGGTAACCATTCGGAGACACGCGTGGCTACGAACCTCCGGATTTAAGCCAGAAATCCAGCAGGCTGTGCTGAATGTGCCTTTCAACGGACAACAATTGTTTGGGCCGGAAGTGGATACAGCGATAGACAAACTGAAGAAAGACACTGACACGGCCAAAGCCATGGGCGCGCTCTACTCCCCACCGAGCAGAGGCACTTTTAGGAAGCCGCACTTTAGAGAGGGGTTTCGGGCCCAGACCACAGAGCCTTCCACCTCACAAGTCAGATCCACATACCAGGGACAATATCAGAGAGGAGGTTTTCGGGGACAATATAGGGGTGGACAGTTCCCTAAACCAAGAGGGAAATTCCAAAGCCCAAAAACCCCACAAACGAAACAGTGACTCCAACGTCACAAGCCCCCACCACACAACACCAGTGGGGGGGAAGCTCACAGATTATTACCAAAACTGGGAACACATAACAACGGACGCGTGGGTCCTAGCCATTATCCAACATGGTTATTGAAAAGAATTCCTACATTTGCCACCAGATGTGCCTCCAAGAGCACACAGCATGTCCAAACAACACTTAGATCTGTTACAACTGGAAGTCCAAGCATTGTTACAAAAGGAAGCAATAGAACTAGTACCCAACCATCAAAAAGGAACAGGTGTTTACTCCCTGTATTTCCTAATTCCAAAAAAGGACAAAACACTGAGACCCATATTAGACCTCAGAACACTAAATCATTACATCAAATCAGATCATTTTCACATGGTGACACTCCAAGACGTGATTCCCTTGCTCAAACAGGACTACATGTCAACATTATATCTCAAAGATGCTTATTTCCACATACCCATACATCCTTCCCACAGGAAATACTTGAGGTTCGTAATCCAAGGCGTGCATTACCAATTCAAAGTGCTACAGTTCGGCATCACAACAGCTCCAATGGTATTCACAAAATATCTTGCAGTAGTAGCTGCTCACATCAGAAGACAGCACATGCATGTATTCCCTTACTTGGACGATTGGTTAATAAAAACCAGCACTCAACAACAGTGTCTTCTACACACAAACTAAGTCATAGAAACCCTTCACAAGTTAGGGTTCTCTATAAACTAACAAAAATCACATCTACATCCGTGTCAAATACAACAATACCTAGGAGCAACAATCAACACACAAAAAGGGATTGCCACTCCAAGTCCACAAAGGGTACAAGCCTTCCAAAATGTAATACTAAACATGCACCCAAACCAACACTATCAAGTGAGGTTTCTAATGAAACTCCTAGGCATGATGTCTTCATGCATAGCATTGTCCCAAACGCAAGATTACACACGCGGCCCTTACAACAGTGCCTAGCAACCCAATGGACACAAGCACAGGGTCAACTTCAAGATCTAGTGTTGATAGACTGCCAAACACACTCCTCGCTTCAATGGTGGAATCCTATAAATTTAAACCAAGGGCGGCCATTCCAAGACCCAGTGCCTCAATACGTGATCACAACAGATGCTTCCATGATAGGGTGGGGAGCACACCTCAACCAGCACAGCATACAGGGACAATGGGACGTTCAACAAAGGCAATTGAATATAAACCATTTAGAGCTGTTAGCGGTGTTTCTAGCATTGAAAGCTTTTCAACCGCTAATTGCCCACAAACACATTCTTGTCAAAACAGACAACATGACAACAATGTATTACCTAATCAAACAGGGAGGGACACACTCGTCACAACTGTGTCTCTTAGCACAAAAGATTTGGCATTGGGCGAATCTCATTCGCCTAATAGCACAGTACATCCCAGGAATTCAAAACCAGTTAGCCGACAATCTCAGTCGAGATCACCAACAAACACACGAATGGGAAATTCATCCCCAGATACTACAAACTTACTTTCGAAGCTGGGGAACACCACAAATAGACCTATTCGCAACTAAAGAAAACGCAAAATGCCAAAACTTCGTGTCCAGGTATCCACACCCTCACTCCAAGGGCAATGCGTTATGGATGAGTTGGTCAGGGATATTTGCTTACGCTTTTCCCCCTCTCACACTCCTTCCGTATCTGGTAAACAAATTGAGTCAAAACAAACTCCAACTAATAGCACCAACCTGGGCTCGCCAACCATGGTACACAACACTACTGGATCTGTCCGTAGTACCTCATATCAAACTACCAAACAGACCAGATCTGTTAACTCAACACAAACAACAGATCAGACACCCGAATCCAGCATCGCTCAATCTATCAATCTGGCTCCTGAAGTCTTAGAATTTGGACATTTAGACCTTACACAAGAATGTATGGAGGTCATTAAACAAGCTAGAAAACCTACTACAAGACATTGTTACGCAAATAAATGGAAAAGATTTGTTTATTACTGCCATAATAATCAAATTCAACCACCACATGCTTCGCAAAAAACATTGTAAGCTACTTATTACACTTGCAAAAATCTAATCTAGCTTTTTCAAGCCATTAAAATACATCTCACAGCAATATCTGCCTATCTGCAGATTACACATTCAACATCACTCTTTAGAATCCCAGTCATCAAAGCATTTATGGAGGGTCTAAAAAGAATCATACCCCCGAGAACACCACCAGTTCCCTCATGGAACCTCAATATTGTATTAACACGACTCATGGGTCCACCATTTGAACCCATGCACTCTTGTGAGATGCAATACTTAACCTGGAAAGTAGCCTTCCTAATAGCTATCACATCTCTTAGAAGAGTAAGTGAAATACAAGCATTTACTATACAAGAACCCTTTATACAAATACACAAACATAAAGTGGTTCTCTGCACAAATCCCAAATTCGTACCAAAAGTTATATCACCGTTCCACCTAAACCAAACAGTGGAACTCCCAGTCTTTTTTCCACAACCAGACTCAGTAGCCGAAAGAGCCTTACATACATTAGACATCAAAAGAGCACTAATGTATTACATTGATAGAACAAAACAATTTTGCAAGACAAAACATTTGTTTGTAGCCTTCCAAAAACCTCATGCATGAAATCCAATATCCAAACAAGGCATTGCCAGATGGATAGTGAAATGTATTCAGACCTGCTATGTTAAAGGAGAGAGAGATCTGCCTATTACGCCAAAGGCGCACTCCACTAGAAAGAAAGGCGCCACAATGGCCTTTCTAGGAAATATACCTATGACAGAGATCTGTAAGGCAGCCACATGGTCTACGCCTCATACATTCACAAAACATTACTGTGTAGATGTGTTAACACAACAAGCCACAGTAGGACAGGCAGTATTACGAACATTATTTCAGACAACTTCAACTCCTACAGGCTAAGCCACCGCTTTTGGGGAGATAACTGCTTACTAGTCTATGCACAGCATGTGTATCTGCAGCTAGACATGCCATCGAACGGAAAATGTCACTTACCCAGTGTACATCTGTTCGTGGCATGAGACGCTGCAGATTCACATGCGCCCTCCCGGGAGCCTATAGCCGTTACAAGTTGATGAAACTTGTACATTTGTAAATATATACTATTTTTATACACATTATGTACATACATACTCACTCCATTGCATGGGCACTTTCACTATATACACAACTCCTACCTCACCCTCTGCGGGGAAAACAATCTAAGATGGAGTCGACGCCTGTAAGGAAATGCCTCCTTGGCATGGTTGCCCCCTGACTTTTTTCCTTTGCTGATGCTATGTTTACAATTGAAAGTGTGCTGAGGCCTGCTAACCAGGCCCCAGCACCAGTGTTCTTTCCCTAACCTGTACTTTTGTATCCACAATTGGCAGACCCTGGCATCCAGATAAGTCCCTTGTAACTGGTACTTCTAGTACCAAGGGCCCTGATGCCAAGGAAGGTCTCTAAGGGCTGCAGCATGTCTTATGCCACCCTGGAGACCTCTCACTCAGCACAGACACACTGCTTGCCAGCTTGTGTGTGCTAGTGAGAACAAAACGAGTAAGTCGACATGGCACTCCCCTCAGGGTGCCATGCCAGCCTCTCACTGCCTATGCAAGTATAGGTCAGTCACTCCTCTAGCAGGCCTTACAGCCCTAAGGCAGGGTGCACTATACCATAGGTGAGGGTACCAGTGCATGAGCATGGTACCCCTACAGGGTCTAAACAAAACCTTAGACATTGTAAGTGCAGGATAGCCATAAGAGTATATGGTCTGGGAGTTTGTCAAACACGAACTCCACAGCACCATAATGGCTACACTGAAAACTGGGAAGTTTGGTATCAAACTTCTCAGTACAATAAATGCACACTGATGCCAGTGTACATTTTATTGCAAAATACACCCCAGAGGGCACCTTAGAGGTGCCCCCTGAAACTTAACCGACTGTCTGCGTAGGCTGACTAGTTCCAGCAGCCTGCCACACTAGAGACATGTTGCTGGCCCCATGGGGAGAGTGCCTTTGTCACTCTGAGGCCAGTAACAAAGCCTGCACTGGGTGGAGATGCTAACACCTCCCCCAGGCAGGAGCTGTAACACCTGGCGGTGAGCCTCAAAGGCTCACCCCTTTGTCACAGCCCAGCACGGCACTCCAGCTTAGTGGAGTTGCCCGCCCCCTCCGGCCACGGCCCCCACTTTTGGCGGCAAGGCTGGAGGGAACAAAGAAAGCAACAAGGAGGAGTCACTGGCCAGTCAGGACAGCCCCTAAGGTGTCCTGAGCTGAAGTGACTCTAACTTTTAGAAATCCTCCATCTTGCAGATGGAGGATTCCCCCAATAGGGTTAGGATTGTGACCCCCTCCCCTTGGGAGGAGGCACAAAGAGGGTGTACCCACCCTCAGGGCTAGTAGCCATTGGCTACTAACCCCCCAGACCTCAACACGCCCTTAAATTTAGTATTTAAGGGCTACCCTGAACCCTAGAAAATTAGATTCCTGCAACAACAAGAAGGACTGCCCAGCTGAAAACCCCTGCAGAGGAAGACCAGAAGACAACAACTGCCTTGGCTCCAGAAACTCACCGGCCTGTCTCCTGCCTTCCAAAGAACTCTGCTCCAGCGACGCCCTCCAAAGGGACCAGCGACCTCTGCATCCTCTGAGGACTGCCCTGCTTCGACGACGACAAGAAACTCCCGAGGACAGCGGACCTGCTCCAAAAAGACTGCAACTTTGTTTCAAGAAGCAGCTTTAAAGAACCCTGCAACTCCCCGCAAGAAGCGTGAGACTTGCAACACTGCACCCGGCGACCCCGACTCGGCTGGTGGAGAACCAACACCTCAGGGAGGACCCCCGGACTACTCTACGACTGTGAGTACCAAAACCTGTCCCCCCTGAGCCCCTACAGCGCCGCCTGCAGAGGGAATCCCGAGGCTTCCCCTGACCGCGACTCTCTGAAACCTAAGTCCCGACGCCTGGAAAAGACCCTGCACCCGCAGCCCCCAGGACCTGAAGGACCGGACTTTCACTGCAGAAGTGACCCCCAGGAGTCCCTCTCCCTTGCCCAAGTGGAGGTTTCCCCGAGGAAGCCCCCCCTTGCCTGCCTGCAGCGCTGAAGAGATCCCTTGATCTCTCATAGACTAACATTGAAAACCCGACGCTTGTTTCTACACTGCACCCGGCCGCCCCGCGCTGCTGAGGGTGAAATTTCTGTGTGGGCTTGTGTCCCCCCCCGGTGCCCTACAAAACCCCCCTGGTCTGCCCTCCGAAGACGCGGGTACTTACCTGCAAGCAGACCGGAACCGGGGCACCCCCTTCTCTCCATTCTAGCCTATGCGTTTTGGGCACCACTTTGAACTCTGCACCTGACCGGCCCTGAGCTGCTGGTGTGGTAACTTTGGGGTTGCTCTGAACCCCCAACGGTGGGCTAACTTGGACCAAGAACTGAACCCTGTAAGTGTCTTACTTACCTGGTAAAACTAACAAAAACTTACCTCCCCCAGGAACTGTGAAAATTGCACTGTGTCCACTTTTGAAATAGCTATTTGTGAATAACTTGAAAAGTATACATGCAATTGAAATGATTCAAAGTTCCTAATGTACTTACCTGCAATACCTTTCAAACAAGATATTACATGTTAAATTTGAACCTGTGGTTCTTAAAATAAACTAAGAAAAGATATTTTTCTATAACAAAACCTATTGGCTGGATTTGTCTCTGAGTGTGTGTACCTCACTTATTGTCTATGTGTATGTACAACAAATGCTTAACACTACTCCTTGGATAAGCCTACTGCTCGACCACACTACCACAAAATAGAGCATTAGTATTATCTCTTTTTACCACTATTTTACCTCTAAGGGGAACCCTTGGACTCTGTGCATGCTATTCCTTACTTTGAAATAGCACATACAGAGCCAACTTCCTACATTGGTGGATCAGCGGTGGGGTACAAGACTTTGCATTTGCTGGACTACTCAGCCAATACCTGATCACACGACAAATTCCAAAATTGTCATTAGAAATTGATTTTTGCAATTTGAAAAGTTTTCTAAATTCTTAAAAGACCTGCTAGGGCCTTGTGTTAGATCCTGTTTAGCATTTCTTTTAGAGTTTAAAAGTTTGTAAAAGTTTGAATTAGATTCTAGAACCAGTTTTAGATTCTTAAAAAGTATTCCAACTTTTAGAAGCAAAATGTCTAGCACAGATGTGGCTGTGGTGGAACTCGACACCACACCTTACCTCCATCTACAGATGAGAGAGCTAAGGTCACTCTGTAAACTAAAGAAAATAGCAATGGGCCCCAAACCTACCAAAGTACAGCTCCAGGAGCTTTTGGCAGAGTTTGAAAAGGCCAACCCCTCTGAGGGTGGCAACTCAGAGGATGAAGATAGTGACTTGGAAGGAAATTCCCCCCCTCCAGTCCTACTTAGGGAGAGCAGGGCTACTCAAGCCCTGACTCCACAAATAATAGTCAGAGATGCTGGTTCCCTCACAGGAGGGACCAACAACTCTGAAATCACTGAGGATAACTCCAGTGAAGAGGACATCCAGTTAGCCAGGATGGCCAAAAGATTGGCTTTGGAAAGACAGATCCTAGCCATAGAGAGGGAAAGACAAGAGATGGGCCTAGGACCCATCAATGGTGGCAGCAACATAAATAGGGTCAGAGATTCTCCTGACATGTTGAAAATCCCTAAAGGGATTGTAACTCAATATGAAGATGGTGATGACATCACCAAATGGTTCACAGCTTTTGAGAGGGCTTGTGTAACCAGAAAAGTGAACAGATCTCACTGGGGTGCTCTCCTTTGGGAAATGTTCACAGGAAAGTGTAGGGATAGACTCCTCACACTCTCTGGAAAAGATGCAGAATCTTATGACCTCATGAAGGGTACCCTGATTGAGGGCTTTGGATTCTCCACTGAGGAGTATAGGATTAGATTCAGGGGGGCTCAAAAATCCTCGAGCCAGACCTGGGTTGACTTTGTAGACTACTCAGTAAAAACACTAGATGGTTGGATTCAAGGCAGTGGTGTAAGTAATTATGATGGGCTGTACAATTTATTTGTGAAAGAACACCTGTTAAGTAATTGTTTCAATGATAAACTGCATCAGCATCTGGTAGACCTAGGACCAATTTCTCCCCAAGAATTGGGAAAGAAGGCGGACCATTGGGTCAAGACTAGGGTGTCCAAAACTTCCACAGGGGGTGACCAAAAGAAAGGGGTCACAAAACCTCCCCGGGGGAAAGGTGGTGAGACAGCCAAAAATAAAAATAGTAAAGAGTCTTCTACAGGCCCCCAAAAACCTGCACAGGAGGGTGGGCCCAGAGCCTCTTCACAAACCAATCCTGGGTACAAGGGTAAAAACTTTGATCCCAAAAAGGCCTGGTGTCGAAACTGTAGTCAGTCTGGACACCAAACTGGAGACAAGGCCTGTCCCAAGAAAAGTTCCACTCCAAACTCCAATCCAGGTAACACTGGAATGGCTAGTCTCCAAGTGGGATCAACAGTGTGCCCAGAGCAAATCAGGGTCCACACTGAAGCTACTCTAGTCTCTGAGGGTGGGGTGGATTTAGCCACACTAGCTGCCTGGCCGCCTATCATGCAAAAATACAGGCAGCAGCTCTTTATTAATGGGACAAGTGTAGAGGGCCTGAGGGATACAGGTGCCAGTGTCACCATGGTGACAGAGAAACTGGTTTCCCCTGGCCAATACCTGACTGGAAAAACTTATCCAGTCACCAATGCTGACAATCAAACTAAAGCACATCCCATGGCAATGGTAACTTTAGAATGGGGAGGGGTCAATGGCCTGAAACAGGTGGTGGTCTCCTCGAACATCCCAGTAGACTGTCTGCTTGGAAATGACCTGGAGTCCTCAGCATGGGCTGAGGTAGAACTAAAAACCCATGCAGCCATGCTGGGTATCCCTGAACTGGTGTGTGTAAAAACAAGAGCACAATGCAAGGCACAGGGTGAAAAAGTAGAGCTGGAGTCTGGAAAAATGGCCCAGCCTACCAAGAGAAAAGGAAAGTCAGTTGGGAAACCAACTGCAACACAGTCAGAAAAAGAGAACCTCTCTTCTCAGGAAGAAGTTCTGCCCTCTGAGGGAACTGAGCCTTTGGAGCTTGAACCTTATCAGGTTGAGCTCTTAGGCCCAGGGGGACCCTCAAGGGAGGAGCTGTGTAAGGGACAAGAAACCTGTCCCTCTCTTGAAGGCCTTAGGCAGCAAGCTGCTGAAGAGTCCAAGGGCAAGAAAAATGGAACACATAGGGTCTATTGGGAAGATGGACTCCTGTACACTGAGGCCAGAGACCCCAAACCTGGTACCACTAGGAGAGTGGTAGTGCCTCAGTCGTTCAGAGAGTTTATTCTGACCTTAGCCCATGATATTCCCCTTGCTGGGCATTTGGGACAAACCAAGACGTGGGAGAGGTTAGTCAACCACTTCTACTGGCCCAATATGTCCCAGAAGGTTAAGGAGTTTTGCCTCTCCTGCCCCACCTGTCAATCCAGTGGTAAGACAGGTGGGCACCCAAAGGCCCCCCTCATTCCACTTCTAGTGGTGGGGGTCCCCTTTGAAAGAGTGGGTGTGGACATAGTTGGTCCACTGGAACCTCCCACAGCCTCAGGAAATATGTACATCCTAGTAGTAGTGGATCATGCTACTAGGTATCCTGAAGCTATTCCCCTTAGGTCGACTACTGCCCCTGCAGTAGCCAAGGCCCTCATTGGTATCTTTACCAGAGTGGGTTTCCCTAAGGAGGTGGTGTCTGACAGAGGTACCAACTTCATGTCAGCATACCTAAAACACATGTGGAATGAGTGTGGAGTGACTTACAAATTCACTACACCATACCATCCACAAACTAATGGCTTAGTTGAGAGATTCAACAAGACATTAAAAGGCATGATCATGGGGCTCCCAGAAAAACTCAAAAGGAGATGGGATGTCCTCTTGCCATGTCTGCTTTTTGCTTACAGAGAGGTGCCACAGAAGGGAGTAGGATTCTCACCCTTTGAACTTCTGTTTGGTCATCCTGTAAGGGGACCACTTGCTCTTGTTAAAGAAGGCTGGGAGAGACCTCTTCATGAGCCTAAACAAGACATAGTGGACTATGTACTTGGCCTTCGCTCTAGAATGGCAGAGTACATGGAAAAGGCAACCAAAAACCTTGAGGCCAGCCAACAGCTCCAGAAGTTGTGGTATGACCAAAAGGCTGCACTGGTTGAGTTCCAACCAGGGCAGAAAGTCTGGGTTCTGGAGCCTGTGGCTCCCAGGGCACTCCAGGACAAATGGAGTGGCCCTTACCCAGTGCTAGAAAGGAAGAGTCAGGTCACCTACCTGGTGGACCTGGGCACAAGCAGGAGCCCCAAGAGGGTGATCCATGTGAACCGCCTTAAGCTCTTCCATGACAGGGCTGATGTGAATCTGTTGATGGTAACAGATGAGGATCAGGAGGCAGAGAGTGAACCTCTCCCTGATCTTCTGTCATCAGACCCAAAAGATGGCTCAGTAGATGGAGTGATCTACTCAGACACCCTCTCTGGCCAACAGCAAGCTGATTGTAGGAGAGTCCTACAACAGTTTCCTGAACTCTTCTCCCTAACCCCTGGTCAGACACACCTGTGTACCCATGATGTGGACACAGGAGACAGCATGCCTGTCAAGAACAAAATCTTTAGACAGTCTGACCATGTTAAGGAAAGCATTAAGGTGGAAGTCCACAAGATGCTGGAATTGGGAGTAATTGAGCGCTCTGACAGCCCCTGGGCTAGCCCAGTGGTCTTAATCCCCAAACCTCACACCAAAGATGGAAAGAAAGAGATGAGGTTTTGTGTGGACTACAGAGGGCTCAATTCTGTCACCAAGACAGATGCTCATCCAATTCCTAGAGCTGATGAGCTCATAGATAAATTAGGTGCTGCCAAATTCTTAAGTACCTTTGACTTGACAGCAGGTTACTGGCAAATAAAAATGGCACCTGGAGCAAAAGAGAAAACAACATTCTCCACACCTGATGGGCATTATCAGTTTACTGTTATGCCCTTTGGTTTAAAGAATGCCCCTGCCACCTTCCAAAGGTTGGTGAATCAAGTCCTTGCTGGCTTGGAGTCCTTTAGCACAGCTTATCTTGATGATATTGCTGTCTTTAGCTCCACCTGGCAGGATCACCTGGTCCACCTGAAGAAGGTTTTGAAGGCTCTGCAATCTGCAGGCCTCTCTATCAAGGCATCCAAATGCCAGATAGGGCAGGGAACTGTGGTTTACTTGGGACACCTTGTAGGTGGAGGCCAAGTTCAGCCACTCCAACCCAAGATCCAGACTATTGTGGACTGGGTAGCTCCAAAAACCCAGACTCAAGTCAGGGCATTCCTTGGCTTGACTGGGTATTACAGGAGGTTTGTGAAGGGATATGGATCCATTGTGACAGCCCTCACTGAACTCACCTCCAAGAAAATGCCCAAGAAAGTGAACTGGACTGTGGAATGCCAACAGGCCTTTGACACCCTGAAACAAGCAATGTGCTCAGCACCAGTTCTAAAAGCTCCAGATTATTCTAAGCAGTTCATTGTGCAGACAGATGCCTCTGAACATGGGATAGGGGCAGTTTTGTCCCAAACAAATGATGATGGCCTTGACCAGCCTGTTGCTTTCATTAGCAGGAGGTTACTCCCCAGGGAGCAGCGTTGGAGTGCCATTGAGAGGGAGGCCTTTGCTGTGGTTTGGTCCCTGAAGAAGCTGAGACCATACCTCTTTGGGACTCACTTCCTAGTTCAAACTGACCACAGACCTCTCAAATGGCTGATGCAAATGAAAGGTGAAAATCCTAAACTGTTGAGGTGGTCCATCTCCCTACAGGGAATGGACTTTATAGTGGAACACAGACCTGGGACTGCCCATGCCAATGCAGATGGCCTTTCCAGGTTCTTCCACTTAGAAAATGAAGACTCTCTTGGGAAAGGTTAGTCTCATCCTCTTTCGTTTGGGGGGGGGTTGTGTAAGGAAATGCCTCCTTGGCATGGTTGCCCCCTGACTTTTTTCCTTTGCTGATGCTATGTTTACAATTGAAAGTGTGCTGAGGCCTGCTAACCAGGCCCCAGCACCAGTGTTCTTTCCCTAACCTGTACTTTTGTATCCACAATTGGCAGACCCTGGCATCCAGATAAGTCCCTTGTAACTGGTACTTCTAGTACCAAGGGCCCTGATGCCAAGGAAGGTCTCTAAGGGCTGCAGCATGTCTTATGCCACCCTGGAGACCTCTCACTCAGCACAGACACACTGCTTGCCAGCTTGTGTGTGCTAGTGAGAACAAAACGAGTAAGTCGACATGGCACTCCCCTCAGGGTGCCATGCCAGCCTCTCACTGCCTATGCCAGTATAGGTCAGTCACCTCTCTAGCAGGCCTTACAGCCCTAAGGCAGGGTGCACTATACCATAGGTGAGGGTACCAGTGCATGAGCATGGTACCCCTACAGGGTCTAAACAAAACCTTAGACATTGTAAGTGCAGGATAGCCATAAGAGTATATGGTCTGGGAGTTTGTCAAACACGAACTCCACAGCACCATAATGGCTACACTGAAAACTGGGAAGTTTGGTATCAAACTTCTCAGTACAATAAATGCACACTGATGCCAGTGTACATTTTATTGCAAAATACACCCCAGAGGGCACCTTAGAGGTGCCCCCTGAAACTTAACCGACTGTCTGTGTAGGCTGACTAGTTCCAGCAGCCTGCCACACTAGAGACATGTTGCTGGCCCCATGGGGAGAGTGCCTTTGTCACTCTGAGGCCAGTAACAAAGCCTGCACTGGGTGGAGATGCTACCACCTCCCCCAGGCAGGAGCTGTAACACCTGGCGGTGAGCCTCAAAGGCTCACCCCTTTGTCACAGCCCAGCAGGGCACTCCAGCTTAGTGGAGTTTCCCGCCCCCTCCGGCCACGGCCCCCACTTTTGGCGGCAAGGCTGGAGGGAACAAAGAAAGCAACAAGGAGGAGTCACTGGCCAGTCAGGACAGCCCCTAAGGTGTCCTGAGCTGAAGTGACTCTAACTTTTAGAAATCCTCCATCTTGCAGATGGAGGATTCCCCCAATAGGGTTAGGATTGTGACCCCCTCCCCTTGGGAGGAGGCACAAAGAGGGTGTACCCACCCTCAGGGCTAGTAGCCATTGGCTACTAACCCCCCAGACCTCAACACGCCCTTAAATTTAGTATTTAAGGGCTACCCTGAACCCTAGAAAATTAGATTCCTGCAACAACAAGAAGGACTGCCCAGCTGAAAACCCCTGCAGAGGAAGACCAGAAGACAACAACTGCCTTGGCTCCAGAAACTCACCGGCCTGTCTCCTGCCTTCCAAAGAACTCTGCTCCAGCGACGCCCTCCAAAGGGACCAGCGACCTCTGCATCCTCTGAGGACTGCCCTGCTTCGACGACGACAAGAAACTCCCGAGGACAGCGGACCTGCTCCAAAAAGACTGCAACTTTGTTTCAAGAAGCAGCTTTAAAGAACCCTGCAACTCCCCGCAAGAAGCGTGAGACTTGCAACACTGCACCCGGCGACCCCGACTCGGCTGGTGGAGAACCAACACCTCAGGGAGGACCCCCGGACTACTCTACGACTGTGAGTACCAAAACCTGTCCCCCCTGAGCCCCCACAGCGCCGCCTGCAGAGGGAATCCCGAGGCTTCCCCTGTCCGCGACTCTCTGAAACCTAAGTCCCGACGCCTGGAAAAGACCCTGCACCCGCAGCCCCCAGGACCTGAAGGACCGGACTTTCACTGCAGAAGTGACCCCCAGGAGTCCCTCTCCCTTGCCCAAGTGGAGGTTTCCCCGAGGAAGCCCCCCCTTGCCTGCCTGCAGCGCTGAAGAGATCCCTTGATCTCTCATAGACTAACATTGAAAACCCGACGCTTGTTTCTACACTGCACCCGGCCGCCCCCGCGCTGCTGAGGGTGAAATTTCTGTGTGGGCTTGTGCCCCCCCGGTGCCCTACAAAACCCCCCTGGTCTGCCCTCCGAAGACGCGGGTACTTACCTGCAAGCAGACCGGAACCGGGGCACCCCCTTCTCTCCATTCTAGCCTATGCGTTTTGGGCACCACTTTGAACTCTGCACCTGACCGGCCCTGAGCTGCTGGTGTGGTAACTTTGGGGTTGCTCTGAACCCCCAACGGTGGGCTAACTTGGACCAAGAACTGAACCCTGTAAGTGTCTTACTTACCTGGTAAAACTAACAAGAACTTACCTCCCCCAGGAACTGTGAAAATTGCACTAAGTGTCCACTTTTGAAATAGCTATTTGTGAATAACTTGAAAAGTATACATGCAATTGAAATGATTCAAAGTTCCTAATGTACTTACCTGCAATACATTTCAAACAAGATATTACATGTTAAATTTGAACCTGTGGTTCTTAAAATAAACTAAGAAAAGATATTTTTCTATAACAAAACCTATTGGCTGGATTTGTCTCTGAGTGTGTGTACCTCACTTATTGTCTGTGTATGTACAACAAATGCTTAACACTACTCCTTGGATAAGCCTACTGCTCGACCACACTACCACAAAATAGAGCATTAGTATTATCTCTTTTTACCACTATTTTACCTCTAAGGGGAACCCTTGGACTCTGTGCATGCTATTCCTTACTTTGAAATAGCACATACAGAGCCAACTTCCTACAACGCCCATGCGCAATGGAGCCGAAAGGGAGGAGTCCCTCGGTGTCGTGACTCAAAAAGTCTTCTTCGAAGAAAAACAACTTGTAACACTCCGAGCCCAACACTAGATGGCAGGATAATGCACAGCATGTGAATCTGCAGCGTCTCATGTCACGAACAGATGTACACTGGCTAAGTGACATTTTCCTTTCAGTCTTTGTGGAATGGCGGTTAAGTGGCACAAAAACATAGATACCACACTTAAATGTATCTAGTATGCCTCCATGACAGTCTGTCGTGAAACGGCTCTAGTTTGTTTCACAATTTGTCCACAATAGTCCTCAGTTACTTGTTCTGGCATTTGCCCAAGAAAGAAAATATTGCTGAAGTAGGATGTGACATAGGCATTTGGGCAATACAAGCTTAGAATAGGTTTATCTTCCAGTTCTGTGCACTTGGATAATCACCTCTATTAGAATTATGACTACAGTTTAGTCACCATTCTAGAGCAAGGCGGAAGCTTTGCAGTGTGGCTAAAACTAATTTTTAAAAGTGCTATAACTCAGATAGGGCTAATGCATTTTTTAAACAAATTATCGCTGGATCGATCATATTTCATTATTATTTGTAGTCAAACTGCTGTAGAACATGGCAACAGATCATTGCCAGATTCCGCAATGTCTGTGCTGTACAGCAGGAATAAAAGGCAATGACAGAGACAATAGTCTCAAAGACATGATCTCTTAGCTTTGCCAATGCTCGTTTTATCTGGAGCCTGTCTCATTGACTGGAAACTCAAGGAACATTCCATTCAAATAAAACTAGAATGCTGAACTTCTCAAGCAATCCAAATACATCCCCTTAGGTTATCATTAGCTTTTTGGCTCATGTTATAGGTCCTTTGTGCTAGCTGTTACATTTTCTTTAAACACGTTTTCAGTTGCGTTTCTGTTCCAATAGGTGCTACTACCTTTTGACTTTCATTTTACATGGTATTTTAATTGTTAATTTTTTTATGTTTCTAATTAAATGTTCTGTCTTACGTTATAGCACTAACTGGACATAGATAAATATTTACTGTGTCACACTGTAACTGGGTTGCAACTTTGCTACCACTTCCTAAAGTGTCTTTCTAGCTCATATTTGTACATAGTGAGTCAAGTGCTCAAAAGGAATACACTTGTTATCAAGCTGGAGTGCCAAAGTATTGGTGACACAGGGATACTAATGGTAAACAGTAGTAGCCATTGAGTGACATGGATTCTGAGAATTCACACATGCAGATAGACATTGTGTAATGTTTATGAATTACTAAAAGATTCTGGTAATGGAAAGCTAAGAATGCACTAACGTGTCCTTCGGTTGGAAGATTAATGTAAATGCCTTTTGTGCGAAGTAAGAGGACAATGTTGCTTTTTTCAAGGTACCACAGCTTTACAGAATGGTAGATGGATGTTTTGTTTGTTTTCACAGTAGATAACAATAGTTTTAGGATTGGTTTTATGAGTAGTATTAACAGTCTTCAATCTTTTCAAAAGGCGCACTTCGCTTCATGAGAAGGATAATTGGCTTGAAGGATGAGTTTTATAACCGGTACATCATTAAAGGAAATCTTTTTGAGCCAGTTATTAATGCACTTCTGGATAATGGAACAAGATACAATTTGTTAAATTCTGCTGTAATTGAACTCTTCGAATTCATAAGAGTGGTAAGTATTAATGTATAATATGTGTCCATTGTCCTTAAGCTAGGCATTTTATGTTTAGGAATTGTTAAATTGAAGTTCTATTTTAACTTTGGGCATATTA